>NC_050480.2:94267287-94571834 GCF_012460135.2 Molothrus ater | reverse complement strand
TGCAACAGCTGACCTGCCACCTATTGTTATTTTTATTACTTCATGTTACAGCTGGAAAGAAAGTGAGAGATCCTCTCAAATGGGATTTAATAATTGCACTATGATATCAAAGGAAAAAAACCCCAGATACCCAAAGCATAAAGTGGACTTTTGCTAAGGCTGCCATGCTACCACATTTACATACCATTTTTGTACCACAAAAATGAACACCACAGATTTTGCTATTTTGTTAAGAGGGTTTTTTTTGCACTATCTTGCAGGCAGAGTTCCTCAGCAGTAAGACTGACATAGGTGTTTATGATGTGTTCAGCTCCCCCAGTCAGACTTATCTGCAGGTTAAAACAAAGAGCCAGGATATAAAGGTACAGTCTGAGTCACAACTTGCCACAGTTAAAGCCTAGTTACTTATGTTTTTTCCATACTCATCCATATGAATTGTGTGCTTTTCCTAGGCTGGGAAGCCTTTTGAGCTGAGCGTTGCAAGCAACAAGCCAGTGAGAGAGTATCACTATCTGGTAAGTTACAGGCTTTACAGATGGGGACAATCCAAGGTGACCTTTACCAACTTGAGAAATACTCCAGTGAGTGGAATGTGATTAAACATTTGCGATTCGACGTTTTTTAATTGTGCTTTGTGGAAGAGAAGGCCCAAAAACTTCCTTTCCACTAGGAGGGTCATTTTTGAAAGGAAACTGTATTATTCTACCTTGTGGAGGAATGCCCCTGGCACTGTAAGGAAGTGCTTCTCTCACCTGGGTGTTGGGTTATCTCTGACAGCAGATGTGAGACAAGGCACAACTGTGAGAGCAATAGTTTCTGACTGTGCAGAGCATCTGCAATGGGAGAAGGGACAAGGACATCCCAGGAGCAGCCCAAGCTGTGGCTTTGTCAGCAGGTCCTGCAGATGCAGGTGGAAGCAGAGGCCTGGTGGATCCTGTATGCAGATTCAGGAGTGTCAGGCTGAGCCTGTGGGTGCAGGGGGAGAAGAGCTGCCTGCTGAGGTAACAGGTGGTTGAGTGGACAGAGGGGCATTTTAACAAGTGAGATTCATAGGAAGCACTTTAAAATAAATGTCTTGAGTAGTGGCTTAATTGCTCAGCTGCTCTACTGTATCTTGAAGGATCAGGAAGATTTATTATATATGCTATTGTAAGTTTCCCATCCTGTCTTTAACACATGGCTGTCTTTTTCACAGTCTGCATCTTAGTGACCATGGTAGCTAGGATTCTTTTTCTTTCACAGACTTTAACAGTAAACTGAATTAGGAAAACCATGTAAAATTTGGGCGTTCATATGTATTTTCTAAACTAGAAACACTCTCTAGAAGGTTTGAAACAAATCAGGTCCATGCAGCCAAAGGCAGGGAATTGCCCTTCATCTCTCTGTCTTCATTAGTGGGTATATGATCCAGGATGAACAAATTTAGAGTGAAAAAATTGAAATCCAGCTATTAGGGGTAGCTTCAGACTAGCTCTAATCTGATCTGTTCAAATGAATGTCTGCTTTTAACTGGAGCACATGACTAGACCCCAGTTCACACTCTCCATGGGGCAAACCAGGTGTTCTAAGTAGTTCTGGAAGTTTGCTTTTAAAATTTGTGCCTGATCCAAACTCAAATGCTGTTACAGATAACCCACATGAGGCAACCCTATTACTGTTGTATATTCATGCTCTCATACCGTATGTGTGCAATTGGTGTAGTTCTTTACTTGTCCATAGTCATACAAGAATTAAAACATGGGAAAAAAATCTATTATTTAAATATTACAACAGATACCATGCCCATTTTCACAGAACTGGTCTACCAGTTAGTGGAAAAAATAATGAATCGCAGCTATGTGTCTCTTCTTTAGCAGCTACTTGTAGAACCAATTGCTGATGACATTGAGAATACCAATAGTTTGAGTGTTTGATTTTTTTCTCTTTCAGGTATTATCTAAAGAACAAATTATGGCTTTTGGCACAAAATCTACAAAAACATTCACTTTAACAGCAGAAAATTCCTGGGCTCCTTTGATAGCTATACTTGTATTCTATGTAGATGAGCTTGGAGTGGTTGTAAATGATGCTCTCACTGTCCCCATCCAGCCTGCTTTGGATGACAAGGTAATTGTATTGAAATTGAATCTGAGACCATGTTTTTTTTCTTTTAGATCGTAGGATTGTAAATGCAAAAAAATTTCAGTGAGGATCTAACCTGAAGTTTGCACAAGTCTTTAGAAAGACTTTTGATGATACCAGTATAATAAGGGTCCAGTTTTTGCATATTTGAGAGTCCTTTCTACTGGTGCTGTGTTTTCCACATAAACAGATGCACACCATCTCCTTGTGTTTTTAGTGGTTTGGTCAATTAGTGAGCCAAAGGTTACTCTGGCCAATACAATGACAAGGTATCCTATGTGCTTTAAGGGTAGAATTGTAAAAGTTTATAAAGACCTTGTTCTAGCCAGGCAGTTGTCACATTGTGACCAGTGTTTGTGTTTCATGTGACTATCCATATTTTTAACTCAAAAAAGTTTGAGGAAGTGTGGGGAATTTCAATTTCATCACTGAATTAATTTTTCCAGCTTGCTTACCAGGATGAGATTTGGTCCTTTGTGCAAATAAAAGCCTCCCTATAACTTTTTATAGGTGAGACCATCCAAAGGCTGGATGGGTTCAAATTATTTTTCTGCTCTGGAGACTTTAACACTTATAACCAGAAATTGGTAGGGAGCCTGTTTGTCCTGCCGCATGAAAAATGTCTCAATTTGCCTCATAAGTTATCCAAGTTACCAAAAGTCCTAGGAAAAAGACTCTCAGAGGTCTCCCATGTCCCAAAGGTTCTAGGAAAAACAAATCCAGAGTCTTAATTATAGCCAAATAATCTAAAAAAACTACTTCCTGGGAGTTGTTAACAGCTGTAAATAGAATTTAAATCAGTGCTGTGTTTCACTTTTTTCTAGATTAAAATCTCTTGGAGCAAAGATAAGGCCAAGCCATCTGAGAAAGTCTCCCTTAAAATCAGTACAACAGAGCCAGGATCAGTAATTGGAATCTCAGTTGTTGATAAAAGTGCAAAGCTTCTGGGAGAAGGTAGTGACATAACAGAAGAATCTGTAAGTATATGGGTAAAGGAGGTTGTCATTATTGTGTGTATGAAAGATGTATGTTTGTGGAAATGTTACAGATTATATGTTGAACTAGTAATGTTCTTTGAGCGTGGTTTTTAGCCTGTAATTATGCAATTTTTTTTTTTACTTTTGCCAGTCACATGAGTGGCAGGACACTGTAAAGCTTAAGAGGTAATAGGCACAGCATTTCCAATTCCAATCAATACCTCATTGTTCTTCATTTGATAAATTGTTATGATTTGGCAGTTTCTTCTTTCAGAATAGACAATGTCAGAAAAAAAACCCTAATGATTTGTTCTTTGTGCTATTTAAAATTAATAATATAAAATAAAGATTTTTTTTCTTGGGAGGGCAGACTAAATTATTCATATGTTTAAATTACCTTTGCTTGCAGAGGATCAATTGCATTTACAGTTTGAAAGAGCTTACAATATATATCATTCCTAAGGTGCTCAAAGGACATAGCCTAAGTGCCATAAAATATCAGTGGGCTGTAGGCTTTATTCCAGGCTTATATACAGTCTTGGTCACTCTTCCATTAATCATAAACCCCCTTCAACTAACCCCCTTCATCCTGTCACAGATTATTTTCTCTTTGGCATGAGAGCTAAGCATCCTACAACTCGTGGTACAGCTGTATGAATTAGCAACAGTGAAAGTTCTTAAAATGTGAGTGGCATTCAGTCTGTGGACAATTTTGTTTTTTTTTTTTTTTTCCTTAGGTCCTCCATGAGCTCTCTTTATACAGCACAGTGCAGTATTTCCCCCTGGTCAGAGGTTCTTTTGGTGTATTTCAGGTACTGTTTTTTTTTTCATAATGCTAGGCTGTTGTTTTTTTTTTTACTGCTTAGTGATTTGAATGTCACTTGCTAGAAAAAAGTGACTTTTAACTTTTGCAGCTATAGACAATGTAATGTTTTAATGGCTTATATGAGTTTCAAATTGTGAATCTTGTCAATATGTAACACTCTGAATGCCAAGGAATATATTTATTCCTCCTTATTTATTTTTTATTTATACCTCCATAAATACAGGTTGCTTTATGCTTGATATATTCTTCACTTTGAAAGGTTTTCAGTCATTATGACAATATTCAGATTCATATCATCTCAGTTTTTTTGGTTTCTGTATATTATTTGCTTTAGTTTTATGCTTGCTTCATGACTTTATTTACCTAAAAAGAAAGAAGAGAAAAAGAAAATAAGCACTGTTGATGTCCTGAATGTCCTGTACTGAGCTATACTGTATAAATTTTATCCAGAAATGCAGCCTTTGGGTATCAACTGATGCAGTTCTTGAGGAGGATAAGGAACATTTTCTTTGTAAGTAATACAACAAATGAAGCCAAATCTAATTTTACTGAGTGGGGAAGGAGTTCCATGGGATAGGGCCCCCATTACGTCTTCTTACTGTGCTGCATACAGGTTGCATCCAGCCTCGAAAATCATTAGCATTTCAAACGTTCAAGTCTTACAAAATTCCTACAATCAGCATTTCAGAAATTTTCCTTTTTTACTGCAGTGACATTACCCCTAAAAGCCTGAAGATGAGTGGAGTTTTGATTTGCAGCTCCAGTTGATATAGATTGCAGTGGTTTGTCATGTGTAGCCGAATTACACCAGTTTCATTCAACTCCACAGAGGCCATATAGAAATTTGTGTGAAACTTTTTTTAATTTTTAAGAATAAAAAATTCCTAGAGTCCCAAATATGTAACAAAGCTATAGATTAGACTCCAAACAATATATTAATTTAACTTTTCTTAACTGTATTTATTTGAGCTTTCTAAATGTAGATATTTGGAGTAGGACAGTATTTTTTATTTTGCAGATGGTGGAATGATACCTATAGAGGATGGTTTCGGTGATGATATGCCCGTATCTAAAAATGGGCCTCCTGATTTCAGCAATCTCTATGTGAGAACACATTTTCCAGAGACTTGGCTTTGGATTGACACTAAAACGAGGTAAAAGTTAGAAGCAAAAGGAAACCAATTTGCATTTGCCTTTTTTTTTTTTGTGGTTTCAGCAGCATTCTGCACCAGTGCTGAAGAACACTGCTCAGAAATGTAGATTTATATTCTGCTACCACCTAGAGGCCACAAGTGAGATTGGAGATTGAAAAAATGAGGAGTTGTACAACTGCACAAGAGAGGATTATGAGGCCTGACTGAAGGCCTAGGAGTTTCAATAGAAGTTAGATAAAAATCCTGAGACAAAAGGAATAAACTCTTACTTTTACAAATAGGGAGATAATGGATAGGGAGACCTAGCCTTTTTCTCTACAGTATATAAAAAGATGGTGATTAGCCCAGAAAGGGAAATCTCTTGCTATCTGCACCTAATTCAGTGAATAGATCAAACTGTCAAGTGATGGTGAAATCTGACCTGCATTGTGAAGAACAAATCTTGTATTCTTTTACAGCTGAGAAGTTCAGGAAACAACCATCACCTGGGATTGTTTAAAACGACCTGTAAAAGTGGATTACATGTAATGTGATCCAGTGTAATTACCTTCAATTCATGTAATTTAAAATAATTTAAATTTTTAAAATAATTTTGATCCCATCACAGTATTTCTAAATGGTTAGAAAAGGAAAAATGGATAATGAGCAGCTTTTCTTTCCAGGAATTTGGACTTAATTTTTCATGCATTTGAAACATATGTGTCCACTTAATGATGTCTGTAAATGGATGGTTTTGAAAGTCTGCTCTCCCCTTCTGCCGTCAGATCTGGCCCAGAAACCACAATGGATGCCATTGTACCTGACACCATCACGTCCTGGGTAGCCAGCGCTTTTGTGGTCTCTGAAAGCGGCGGGCTCGGAGTGACGACTGCTCCGCTGGAGGTACCATCTCACTAGAGAGCTCTCCTGTAGGGCTCGTCACACTGCAGCTTCCTGCTGGACTCTCTGATGATTTAGTTCTAACAGCAGCATCTCCTTGTACTAATGAAGAGATTGAGAGCCTGTGTGTGTTCAAGCTGTAGAGAAAACATCACTGAAAACTTATGTCAGACTGTATCTGCCTTTCCTTCCTGCTCTTCTAAGACTCCACACAGATATTTGGATGCCTGTTTCTGTTGGAGAGGTTTTTTTGTTAAAGTACTTCCAGGATGTGCCCATTTCAGAATCTTTGTATGTAGGACAGTGGAGTGACTCTTTGGGAACACTGTTGTTCCATGTTTCCTTGGCTCTGCCCAGAGAGCAGTCTATGAGTTGGTAATTCATGCAGTGAGGTGTGCACAGACTGCCTGGGATGTGAGAGGCATTTGTCTGCTGCTCTGCTAACACTTACAGCTAATGCTTACCCCAGGAGGGAGAGCAGGAGGGGTGATTTAAGGCTAAATTTATCTGTCAAAAGCAGTCCTAGAGTAAACACAGGTACAACCTGCTCTGGGTAAACTTGCAGGGGACTTGGACTAGATGTCATCCAGAGGTTCCTCCCAACACAACCATTCCGTGATAGGTGCCAAGTTTTGGGTGACTTAGCTTGAGGGGCAGAGTGGACACTGAGAGCTGGCATGGGATACCTAGCTCTCAGTGTCCACAAAGGAATTTGTTGCTCTCAAATTCCTGTGTCCTGAGGCTCTTTTCTTGCTTCCAAGTGTTTGAGGAGTTTAGCAATTTAAGCTAAATTCAGCAGCCCTCAGGTTAGATCTCTAACCTGAGGTTCCCAGTGAACAACTGCAGTTGTCCTAGGATCACTCTGTATTGAAGGAAACCACTACCTAGAGAGTTGTTTAGCCTGTTTAAAATAGGAATTAATTCTTGAAGTCCCATTTAGCTTGTATTTTACATACACAGGATAATCTGTCCATTCATCATGTAAAGATCCTAGAGAAACTATGTTCCTATCAGAGACAACTCCACTTCCATACCTGAGTTTAGAAAGGTTGAGACTCTGGTAGTGGGCTGTAGATTTCCATCCTGGTTCCTGGACTAGTGTAAGCATAGCCTGAAGGCAGCCAACTTACCCATTTAAGTTCTCATGCCCTCAAATTCTTGGGGAGGGGCAATTTTTGAGATCCAAGCAGAGATCTAGGTCCAGATTCCACAGTTGGCTGCTACACCAGACACAGAGCTTGTGCTTTGAACATCCTGATCTGAACTTCACTACAGAATTTGGAGCCCAATCTGGATTTTGTGGCTAAGGCTCCTTTGGGACTGGAATCCTGATTCTTGTTTCTTTCACTTGGCTTGACAGAGATGGGACAGAAAGAGGAATAGTTTTCTGATTAAAACTGTAAGGAAATACACACTTGGCCTCTCATCCTCAAATGTGAGATGGCTCCAAGTAGAACAGATGTTGAGATAATAATTTAGCTATAATCACCCCCGTGCACTGTTCAGTACATCACTATTGTTGGGACATTTAGGTTGTTCTTAGAGCTCCATATGGCTGAAACATGTTAATCAGTACCATACAGAGAAGCAAGTAAAAGCAAGCCATGAAAAATGTAATGGGGGAAATAAATGGCATCTGCATGCTTTATGTCATGTACTGCTTTGCATCATGGTTTTATTTTGACTTCTCCTACACAGAGTGTCAGTAATATTACTCAGTTGTATTTTTGTAATATACTGGCATATTCCTGAGTGTAAAACTTCAGTTTTAAAGAAAAGTAAAACAAAAAAGACAAAGAAAATAGGTACGTAGGGAAAACCTTTACTATGAACTAACCAAAAAGTCTCCATCAGAAGTTCTCTAATGTTTAATATCTAAAGAAGTTCATGATGCTGACAGCTTTAGCAAACAACTTTTTTTTTTTTTTTTTTTTTTTTTTTAGAAAGCATTGGAATATTTGCTAGCTAGAAAAAAAAAAGCTGCAGAAATTTTGTTTCTGAAACTCAAAACACTTGGAAGATGTTTTTAAATGCAAACTGAATTAAAGTACTTTTTAGTTGACATTTTGATAATAAAGGATAGCATGGCTCAGCCATTCTTATTGTACAGATGTTTAGTGAAATTTTGATCCCACTCAGCTTGATGAAACCTTACCATTGACTTCTTAGAGGCAAGACTTCTTCCAAAATTCTCTGTTCACAGAAAAAAGAAACTGCTTGCTGGTATACTTCTGCAGTTTATATTTTAATTACTATAGTATGTATTTTTAGAAGTATAACTACAGAACTTTTGCTAAGATTAATCTTACTAAATAAAAAACCAACATTGTAAACATTGTGTTGTTCAGTTACAAAAATTGGGTGAGGCAGGTTATTAGTTACTAGTGTATTGACATGAAGATAGGTCAACTGACATTGATCCATTACTTGTGTACTCATAGCAATTCAGTTACCTTAATGAGAGCTCAGGACAGATCACAGCTTCCAAACTTGCCAAATGATACTCTCATAGTCCTAATTCAGTTGCCTCTGTTGGGACTGCCCTGTCAAAGCTGTTGGCAGCGCTCATCTGAGTGGTGTCTCTAAAGATGTTAATGACCAGAAGCATCTTCTCCTTCTGTTTCAGCCCTCCAGTAATATGTTTTGTCAGCTGTAGAGTACAACTAAATTCTGTCATTGAATTTAAAAGTGATTGGAAGACACGTTGTATAGTAATTTTCTTTCTAGTCTCTGGTTGTAAGGGTTCATGACTGATTTTGTTTTGCAGCTAGAAGTTTTTCAGCCTTTTTTCATTTTCCTGAACCTTCCATATTCTGTCATCAGAGGAGAGCAGTTCATTTTGGAAGTGAACATCTTTAATTATTTGAAAGAAGAAGCTGAGGTAACATCACAATCTCTTTATCTTTGAATGTTACTACATATTGCAGGGTTTTCCTCACTGGTGGAGACCACATCTTTCTTTGTGAGAACTGGTGTATTTTCTTCAGTGGGCAGACCTATTTCTCTATACCCAAAAAGGGTGGCAGCTTATGAAAGCACCTTTTCAAAATTAACCCGTTGTGTTGTAATTTTTACTGTATTTTCAGGTTACTGTGATCCTGGATATGAATGATGCTTTTGAAATTATTCTAACATCCAATGAAATAAATGCTACAACAAATCAACAATCTGTATCTGTACCGAGTGAAGATGGGAAAACTGTTCAATTCCCAATCAAGCCAAAACAACTGGGAGAGATTCCCATCAAAGTGACAGCAATATCATCTGCTGCTTCTGATGCTGTTATCCAGAAAGTTATAGTCAAGGTAAACAGTCTGCTGCTTCCCTTGTTCCTGAAGTAAATTGTTCCCCAAAACAGGCTACATAGTAGAGCAAAAAAGGCAAACCAGTGTACTTGTCTGCCTCGCTCTGTTTGGTTGGGTTAGGGTCAGGTGGCTTTAAGTAGAAAACATTCTTATAAAATAATTTTTTAAAAGTGCTTTAAAATTCTTTAGAACCCCTTCCAGGAATGAGCTCATAGATCTGTTCTACTACAGATAGTTTGTCCAATGCTTCTTGAAAGCAAGGTGAAAGCTGTTTGTGTATCACTGAACCTCTGGTGCTGCAGCTAATTTAACTACCTGTGCAGAGTGGACCTGGTGACTGTTTTGGATTAGTGCAATCGATTTTGCCATACATCTGGCTTTCATTCAGATTATTAATTAATTATTATTAATCTATTTTAGATTAAAATGTCTGTATTTTGCTACAGGTGGAATTTTAGCCTCCAGACTTTCTGATAAACCAGACACTGATAAGACTTGCCTAGCTTTGGAGATCTAAGTCTGATTCATGTTAGGCTCCATTTCAGTGGTGGACATTTGCGTATCTCATCCTGCAATAAAAGCTTAAGATGATAGAACCAAAGAATGGCTGAGGTTGGAAGGGAGTAGCATGACCTTCCTCTTCAGGGCAGGATCAACTACAGAAGGATACTCAGAATCCCTTTCTTTATTTTATAGGCTGAAGGATTGGAACAGACATATTCTCAGACAGTCCTTTTGGATTTGACTGGGAATAAACGACAAGCAGTGTCAAAAACTTTGGAATTCACTTTTCCTTCTGATGTTGTAAGTGACAGTGAGAGGGTGCAGGTCACTGCTGTTGGTAAGAATTAACTTTGTTTCTATCTTTAGGGAAGGCATTAATTTTTATTTAACTGCAATATAAGCAGGTTAAATCATTAAGTCACAGTAATTTACCATCATGCATTAGGCTAAACATAGTTAGACCTTATGGATTGATTGTTTTATTCTTTTAATTTGTTTAATTTATGAAAATATGACATTTGTAAGTTATTTTCAGAATTAGAGAGTTGGATTTTGGTCAGGAGGGTCCTGCAAAGTTTTCTAGTATCCTGTTATAATTACTGTGTCTGCAGAATGGTAACTATAACCTGACTAAGTGTTTACTGTGACACCTAGGCTTTGATAACTATAGGTGAGAGAAGAAATAAATGAAGTTTACATTTTGCTGGATTAAATCGATTTTGGTTATGTAGGGTTTTGTTTGTTTGGTTTGAGGTTTTTTCTTTTTCATTTTTAAATGGCAACTCTTTGAAATTACTCTGTAATTGGAAAGGTCTGTAAGGAGCTGCAGCAGTGTGCATAAAGTGGATTAGTGGATGAAGTATCTTTTCTGCCTGCTTAGAGGTGTTTAGTAGAAACATTCCTAATATATCATATTTTCTCCCAATTTAGATTATACCACCCTTTATATATGAGGTATGCTTTTATTTGCAATAAGCTTTAATTTATTTTGGTTGAATTTTATCTTTCAGGTGATCTACTGGGGCCTTCTATCAATGGTTTGTCATCATTGATTAAGATGCCTTATGGCTGTGGTGAACAGAATATGATCAATTTTGCTCCCAATGTTTATATTTTGCAATACTTGACTAAAACCAGGCAGCTGAGAGACGATATTAAATCAAAAGCAGTAACATTTATGAGAAAAGGTTTGTATGCATAAAATAAAGATGTTAGATTTTTAAGAGCTCTTCCTAGTAAAAAGATTTTTGTGACTCTGCCTCTGGTGTTTGAAATACTGCTCAGTTTTTGTCATGAGAACTGGAAGAGAAACCCATTTTTTCTTTTTCTTCCTCTTTATTCTGGGTTGATAGAATTAGACAGCAAGTTATTTTGTTTACAAGGGCAAGTTTTCTCAGAAAAAATTGTTGGTTTTGTATAATTGCTTTTTTTCATCTGAGAAATGCATTTTTAGAAGGTAATTCACATGGACTTCCTAGATGGTTATTACTTCTGTTTGATAAAACCACATGTGAGCAAACATTTCTGATCTCTGCCTGAGGCACAGCAGTTTCAAATGAGTCAGTCAGTAGAGTGAACCGTATTCATCCCACATCTTCAGTGACACATCCTGACCTGACGTGTCCTTGTAGAGCTCAAGGAGTGGCATTTGATCTCACAGCTGGCTTTTTTGCCCACACAAATTTTAGGCTTGGTCAGAAGTGAACTCTGTGCTAGAAATCAAAAGCTGGAAAATTTTAGTTGGAAATTGTTATATATTTGAATCGGGAGATACTCCAGAGCATCACAAACTTTGGAGACCACAGTTGCACTCTGGCTTTTGGATCAGACAGTGTCTGACTGTGGTGTCCCACACTTGCCATGAGTCAGTCTCATGCTGAGCCTGCTTCTCAGAGAGCAGTGACACCAGCCCCATGTGAGCCACACCCCTACTAAGGCATCGTGATGACATTTTCAATTCTTGTTTACTCTCTCTAAGTCTTTTTTGTTTGATTTTTTAAAGTTGTTGACATTTCCCTTGGAAAAGGCACAGCTCAAAATAAATTTTCCTTTCATCAGGATTCCAGTTTTCTGTTAAAGCAGTTAAATGATGTTTTTTTAAACCCTTCCTACTACATGGTTTAGTTGAAAAGTACAGTGGGGAGGAAGAGATGTGTTATGTAAACAGCTGCTCTGAAGTTTGTAAGCAATCTGTCACTCTTTTAAGACTGAGCTTTGGTACCATAGTTTTCT
The DNA here is from genome assembly GCF_012460135.2 of Molothrus ater. Taxonomy (NCBI): domain Eukaryota; kingdom Metazoa; phylum Chordata; class Aves; order Passeriformes; family Icteridae; genus Molothrus; species Molothrus ater. Next base: position 94,559,836 of record NC_050480.2, on the reverse strand, counting down.
GAAGTTTTGCAATAGTGGATTTATTTCAGTTATTTCAAAGCAAATGAAAATTGCAGGTTTAATGTCACTTACATACAGATTGTTTTGTGTTCTTACTTTTTCTGAGGCTCTGAAATGAGGTATGCGTTTTTAACACTGTAGGTGCCAGAACATTAAGTGTGCTGAAATATTTGTAACCTTAACGTAGAAAAGAACCACAATCTAAAAATATTCTGGGTTTTTTTTGCTTTATTTTAATAATTGTTTTCTGTTGTTGCACTGATTATTTTTTCAAGTGTTATCTTTAAGTTGAAATTAACTTTAGCTTAAGATGCAATTTTTATAGGCTTAGTTTTTGAAAGGATTGTTATGAAGTTTAATTGAAAACAGACTATTTCACATGTCATGATTCACCAAGTATTTAAAAAAGTAACCTCAGAATCTGAAGTAAATATAATTAATTTATGGCTAAATACTTGTGAGAAGAAGGGATCATATAGCTAGCAGAAACTGCTATATGATCTTTATTTTAGCAGTTTCATTTACTTAAAACAAAGGCAAAGCCAAAGAAAAGTTGCCTTTTAGGCACATTTCTTAATTGTGCTAATGACAAATCCCGTCTTCAAATCACTTTTTCTTAAATGAAAAAAAAACCTGGTTGCTCTAAAAGCTTTGTTGTTAGACCCAAAGAGGTAAGGATTTTGAGCAGAATTTCCAAGCTGTGTAGAAGGTGAGATCCTTTGGATCTTTCACATCTTTCTGAAGTCCTTTCCATCCTGATACATTCCTCTTGGAGCCTTGTGAGCTCTTTTCGGCGAGCCTCTTACATCTCTTGGGTTCCAGGCAGCCCTCTGAGAACAGCAGTGGACATCTTCATAACAGGATCCCTCTTTTCCTTCCACGTGTTGATGTTGGAGTATTGCTTTGCCCATGTGACTGAGTGTCCGCTGGGCCGAGCGCGGCGGCTCGCGGGAGCCCCTGGCTCCCATGTTCCAGCGTTCCTGCGGGCGTTCCCGTGGTAGATACGCTCCTGCTGGGAGACTCTTGCGTGACTGCAGCAGGGCTGGCACGGAGACGAAAGCAAGCAGAATGTAGGAAATAGCTGAGTGATCTCTCTCCCTCTGGTTCTGCTCATCTTTCTGATCCCTCCCCAGCTCATGCTCTGAGATGAATTTGTGCCTGTGTGCCCAGCAGTCTCTGTTAAGCAGGCTGAAAGCTGTAGTCTAGTGCTTCTACACTATCAGCAGGATGGTGATTACTGCTTATTGCTGTATATTGCCAGTTCTGCAGAGAGACAGAAGACCTTATTTTCAGACCTTGCAGTCATATACTTTTGAAGAGGAAGCAGTCTGTATATATACATGTATTTGTGCTCCTCTTACAACTTTGACAGTGAATTTGCTTTTCTTGGTGAGAAATGCCACTCATTCTTCCTTCTTTTTCCTTCCATTTAAGAGTGCTTTACTTAGTATCATTAATTGAGATGACGGGTATGTCAGTATCTGAAAGATTCACCAGTTTTAGTGACATAATTAACCACTGTCATGTTAAATACATAATAAACCCGCTGTATTAAAGAAAACATTACGATTGCAAATTCTTCTAAAGAAGACCTAAAAGCTAGATTTCTTGCTAATGGGAAGGTACCCAGATATACTGTAACAGATTTACAGCTTTATTTCTCATTCTCTTCTATTACAGACAGACCATGGCTAGGAATTCATCTTATACTGGCACTTAGATTGAGGGACCAGGCTATTTGTTCCTCAGTAATTAGGAGTATGGTTCACTCACTGTGTATCTACAGTCAGGATGGTATGGAAGTGGGTGATTAATCCTTTATCAGTGAAAGCAAGGAACATTTTTCAGGGATGTAGTTACAGTTGTAGCTGGATGGACCTCACAGGACATATTTGTGTGAATTCATTCATTTGTGAAGGACTTACTAATGGTTGCCTGAGAGTTTTCTTTCTGCCTGTCTGATTCTGTATTGTGTCTGTATCTATCAGGTCTTCAATTAATGAGTATACTTTCTTAATTATAATAGCTAAAATAGTCAAACCAAGGGAAAAGACAAAGTGGAGGAAAAGAAAAGATGTTTTATGAAATGAAAAGATGCTGTTACTATTCTGGCTTCACAAATGGCAGGCAAAATGCAAGGGAAGAAAGGCTTTAGATACCAGAAACTACAGTGAGTAGCACATCATAGGAAGCTCTTCATTTCTACCATGAATGAACGCTGGTTCTGTACAGAAATCATCTATGAGTGAGAATGCTGCTGGTGGTTGTGAGCAGCCAGTGAGCCTTTTATTATGGATGCCCTGCAGTCAGGAGATAGCTGCACTTGTTCAGGATATTGAACAAAGCTTAGAGTAACATTTTAAATGGTTGTTCTCAGGATTTCATGATCTTCAGGTCTTTTGAAATTTTTCACTCATTCAGAACAACCAATTTTCAATTTGCTTTTTCTGATAGCAAGGCTACTGATTTGTCAAAAGCCACCTGAAGAGGAGGCCTGGTTTTCCAGCAGCATTTGTAGCCTTGGCCTTCCAGTTGGAAAACACTTAATTTTTGCTTGTGCTATAAAGATGGAGCACTTCTGTAGGTACACAAGGTCCCCAGAATGATGAAGCAATGAGCTGTAGCTGCATCTCTGCTCTGCTCTCACTGCTGTGTTCCTGGAACCCCTGGGTGTGCACATCTCTGCACTGGTCGGGTAGCTGATGAGCAGCCACAGGAGTTTCTGGTTCTCCTTTTGTGGATGGATCCTTCCTATTGCTGCCCACTTCCTCACCATTTTCTACATGGTTTTGTGTGTTCTTGCATATTTGTGAGGTTTTTTATGAAACACAAGCTTAAGTATTGTCCTTCTCAGCCTTAGAAAGTGCCTTGGTTCATACCAGCAGTTTCAGTTCCAGTTTGTGCAGGAACCACATGAGAGGAAAGTGTTCAATACCTGTCTCTACTTTTCCACTTCAGGCTACCAAAGAGAGCTGCTTTTCCAGAGGGATGATGGCTCTTTTAGTGCCTTTGGAAATGAAGATCCCTCTGGGAGCACATGGTGAGTAGTTCTGCCAGAATCATTGTGGAATTTTAGTTTTTTAGATATTTTCCCTGCATCTGAAAAGTTTTTGTGAAGCTGGTAAAAGTTTCCAGCTGTATTAACCTTCTGCCTGGTTTTCATTAGGTGTTTAGGCCAACTCTAAGTCTTTCTTGCTGGATAACATATTGTCAAAGGCATTATTAGGGCAAGGCTTTTTAATTTTGGGGGAAAAAAAAGGAATGATGAATTATTTTAACCAGGGAAATACTTTAGTCTGAAAGTTTTTTTCTGTTGCTTTCCTCAAAGGAATGAAGAATAACAATTAAAATAGTTATTCTTGCACTTGACTGAAACCATTTAGGGCTGTGTGATCATTGCTGCTTCAATCAGATTATCAGTTATCTCCATACTGGAAGCTGAAGACTGACTGAGACATTTTGTAGGGGGTGAACAGAGTTACTGGTGGCAAAAATTTGTTCTACTTGCATCTGTCACGCTTCCTTTTTATTGAGACTGTAAACACAGCTGAAAAAGTCTTTTCAGTGCTGAGTTTCACTCCAGGAAGCGAACAGAGCATAGTTGTGGATAACAGAGAGAGGTTCCAGCACTTTGTTCTGCTAACCCTTGCTCTCTTTAGATGTACTGACATATTTCAGTACATGCTTCTGTGCCTGTGCCACTGAATGAGACTTTCTTCTGGACTCAGTGGGCATCTTTCATTGACATCAGCAGGATTTGCCTTTGACTCAACATTGATGGATTGGAAGATGAAGATTGCTTATTTGTACTGGCAACTCTAGTACTTAAATAGTGCAGTGACAAGTTACATGAATGCACAATTGGGAAGCAGGGAGTCAAGGGATAATGTGGGATTAATAATAAAACAAAGGCTGTTTCAAGGATATCATTACAGGGATAGTGCTGATAATTAACATCAAACCTGTTGCTGCATTACTTTGTAAATTATAACTTCTGTGTAGTGGCAGAAAGCAGGAGAGCAATGTTTGAATAAAGATAACGCTTGTGCTGGCAGACTCAGAGTCTATACTCTGTATTTATTTTTGAAACATAGCTGCAGAAGGGGTGATCTTCAGGAAAAAGGACATATCTTAATTTTTTGGTGGATTAAATTTAGCCTACTTGCTTATCTGGGTGAGGCATGCATTTTGCTCTGCTTGGTAGGGGTGTGTAGAACACCTTGTGCTTTATAGTTATTTTTATATAATCTGAAACAGAGGAAGCTGTAATGCATGGCTAATTTTGACTTATTTGATGAACCTTTTCCCCAAGGTTATCAGCTTTTGTATTGAGATGTTTCCTTCAAGCCCGTCCATTCATAGATATTGATGAAGAGGTGCTCATGGATACAGCTAAATGGATTGTCCGTCATCAGAAAATAAATGGAGAGTTCCAGGAGCCTGGGAAAGTGTTACACAGTGATCTTCAAGGAGGCACCAACAATCCAATTACTCTCACAGCTTACATCATGTCATCTCTCTAGGGTTCTCAGATAAACAGGTATTGGAATTCATAAATATGATTCATAGTCAGGAGACCTGGCAAACACTTGGTAGTTAATAGAAATAGAGGAATATCTGAACATTAGACAAAATCTAACCTCATTGTGTTAAATATCCCTTACCTATTCAAAGCAATGCAAAGTTGTGTTAAGCCCTTCAGTTTTATATTTGCAAAATCTAAAGGCAGTTTCTGTTGGCAAGAGTACTGTCCTGACTTGAGTCCAAGAACTTGGAAAGAAATTTCTTCCGGGGAACTTAAAGATATTAAGCCATTCCAGTTGATTTAATTGAAATTATTCATTTTCATAAAGACAGTGCCAGATCAAAAGGCTTGCCTTTGAGATTCATGTGTGACTCTGAAAGAGATTTTCATTGTTTCTTGGCTGTAGTTTGGGGCCAGTAATTTCTCTGGTTGAGTACAAATTTGTCTTTTACATTTTTCAATTCCAAGATATGTTTTATTCACTGTACATTCTTCAATATTATCTTAATTTCCAGCATGCTTATGCCATCAAGACTGCTACAAACTTTCTAGAGGATAAATTAGAAGAAGGCATTTCAGATAATTACACATTGGCAGTTGTGACATACGCATTGTCCTGGGCAAAAAGTCCAAGAGCAAAGGAAGCACTGAATATGCTGAACCAGAGAGCAGAACGCCAAGGTACTGCACAAATATCTCACACAGTTGTACAGATAGATTTTCGTCAAATTTAAAAATGTCTATCACATATCTACAGCTCTGTGCTCAGAATTCAAATCTGTTCAGAGTACGATATGGAGAATTAGCTAAGAAGTCCCAAGACAGCCATAATAAGAAGTGTCTGCAAATGAGTGACAATTCACAACAAGGCTTGGGCCTTCAGTCTCAGTTAGTGTGTTCCTGATATGGGAGTACTGTGATGCTGTTGAAGGACATGGCTTGCCAGTTTTCATGTTTTATTATGCAGCTCATATGATCAGCCTGGTTAAAGAGAGATGGATGAAGTTCACTCTTCCAGTGTAGTTTGGAGAGATCAGGAGGGTATTGGGGAGCAATGAATATTAGAAAGAAGAGGTGAAGTATTGGAATTTCTGTAAGGCAATTCAGAGGTCTGTTGCACTTTCTCTGGGGACCTATCATCTCAGTATATTTAACCTCTTTCAAGTTCAGTTGAATTCTTTTTCCTAATTTAGGGGAAGAACAGACCATATGGAATATAGGAAATGGAAGTTTTTGGCTCAAAATAGTAACTGTTGTCATGAAGAATCCAAAGGAACTTGTATTGTAGGCAAGGGAGCCTTTTGAATGTCTGTCTATCTTTACTGAGTTAGGCCTTTTGGACAGTCACTTCTTGGAAGAGAAGTCATTTTTTTGGGAAGGCTTTACTCAAGAATGAGTCTGTTGAGCAGCTGTGCTGCCTGAGATGCCTTCTCTGGTCCTGAGAGAAAGGAGCACTAGAACAACAAGGTGGCCTTTTCAGAAAGGCTTCTTTATGTGAGCACTTCAGGCTGACAAGGAAAGGATCAATGTAAAGTTCACTGAAATCAGTTGAGTGTCCAGCTTTTTTTGTTGGTAGATTCAGACATTGCTGAGGAAGTACCTTATGGAACACACACCTAAACATTAACACAACATCATAGATCCCACAGAGTCCATGTGTAACCATTAATGAAGAGTTTTCCCCTAAGACTTTGCCAGAAATCCAAAGACTTCAGTCTGTGAATCAGGTTATTGTTGGTTCCTTTTACAGGAGAATTTCGTTTTTGGGTAACACCTGCTTCTGAAATTTCTGACTCATGGCAACCACGATCCATTGATATTGAACTTGCAGCATACGCTCTGCTCTCTCACTTTCATCAAGACAGATTAGCTGAAGGGATCCCTATTATGAAATGGTTAAGTCATCAAAGAAATCACCTTGGGGGATTTTCATCTACTCAGGTAATACCTTGTCTTAAGGGGTTTTGCTATACTTTCTAAAAAGCAGTGTATATTTCAAAACTAAAAAGAACCATTCTTACACAATAATTACTGAGTTTTGTTTTGCTGTAACAGCTTTGGTTATGTACCAGCTTGCATTATTGGCATCTTACTCCTGGACTGACAGTTTTAGTATTTTTGGCAAGGCTAATAAAAAAGAGAATTAGAGGGAAACCTTCTTTATATAATGTACTAATAACAAATTAAGAAGAAATAGTAGTGCCTGTGGAAAAGTAATTAAACATATTTTTGAAACAAGTATGATGAATGTATATGCTTACTTCCTTTCCAAGGAGAGAAGCCTCTTTTTATTTTTACCATGTGCGGGTCCTCAAACTCCTGAAAGGCTATTAACTGAGCCTTTTACTAAAGGGAGTAGGTTTTAGAAAAACAGCCTAACCTAATCCGTCTTCTGGCAGCTGATCTTAACTTACTAATGTACTTTGTCCTTATTATTGCATAGATTTTTGATGGGCCATGAAATTTGGAATATCTTCACTATCTCCAGGAGGTTTCCATGTTATTGAAGCCACGTCTTGTAAGCTGTGCTGGCATCCAAAAAATTGGATAGTACTTTGGATTGCATTGGTTTAAACCAGATTTTAAATTAACTACAAATGCTGGTCACAGTAAAGTGTCACATTTCATCATGCTGCTGGTACCAAGGTGTACAGCCTATCCTTCATTATTTTCAGATGTTGGTTGGTATTAATCTGAGAGAAATGTGTTCTGAGTAAAATGCAATTTAAGAACCAGCCTGGTTCCTCTGAGTGTTAATTCTTGCTTATTATTTGCTTAATGTGTTAATTCTTGCTTATTATTTGGAGAGGTTGATTGAACCATTAAATGAGTTTAAAAAGCTTTTCTCTATTCTCCAGAAACCTATTTCACTTGGAAGTTTGAAAATCTATCATTTACCCTTAAGGGTGAAATTAAGAAATTAATTTAATCCTTTTGTTCTTCCATAGTCTAAACTGTTTAGATTTTGAAATTGTTCCAATGTCTTGCTAGATGCCTTTTTGAATTTGTAGAAATTACTCCATAATTTTTTACTTAGCTTCTAAGTTTGCTTTAAAAAATAATGTTTGGAGTGTTTCCTTCCGTGAGTTTATTACATAAGAAACTTAATATATTGTTGAACAATAAGGAGGAAAGCATTAAGTTGTATGTGTGATGCTTTATAAGTTAGGGTGTAGTAATTCACCATAATCTGTATACATGATACAGTTTACTGTGAATTTGCAGTTGCTAATCAGCTGATCTTTCTGCATTTTAAGAAATCAGTGAAGCAGGGCATCTCAGACAAGGATGTGGCATGGGAAGGAGAATGTTTTTTTCATCAGTTACAGTGAATAGTAAGCCCGTACTAGCCCCTTAAGGTACGGCACAGTCACCATGTTGTAGTGAATGAATTCCTGTTATGTTAGAGTTTTGTTACTAGAAGAGGCCTAATAATAAATAAAGTATCTGTGTGCCAAGCCTGAAAGGCCAATTTCTCCACTATGACTGGTTAAAAATAAGTGCAAAATAAACTGCATGAACAGTAAAAATCCCTGAGATTAGACACATATATTTGATTACTGTGTTTCTTCCCAGAAAATAGTGGATGTTAAAATTCTCATTCCCTAAACTGGGCTGGACCAAACGTTCAAACACTGCCTCTTGTGTTCAAAACCTGGAGAGCTAAGCTTACAATCACACACAAAGATGAAAAAAAGAATTACATATATGACTGTGTGTTTATAAGTATATCCTGCAGTGGTTAAACAATTGCACAAAACCTTTGGATCAAATACAGAGGGTGAACTGGGCTGAAACCCTTTGAAGTTGTTGCTGAGTGTCTGATAAAAATTCATTTCAGCCTTTTGTTAAAATTAGTGTTAATGATTTTTCAGACCTGTAGCTTTTGCATCAACGATCAAGGCACCCTGAAAAACTCCTGTGCAGTACTGAGCACTTAATGCACAGTCACTAAATAAATCTAGAAAATAGCAATGTCGTTACTTTCCTCTGTGTCTTTCTCCATGATTGGTGTGTAATTCTGACTGTTGTGTCTTTCAGCTTGTCAGGTGTTACACGTACCTTGCACAAGAGGAAAACTTCCTTGGCTGGCTCCCACCTCATTTTCCATTCCCACAGTAGCTAACTTCTTATCTTGTGTTGCTCTCTCTTCTGAGCTGGGATCTTCATGCCAGGGCAATCCAGAGATGGGGAGGTGGCTGCAGGAAGCTCCAGCATAATCAGCAAAAGGGTCAATGCAGGGACTACGAGCTCCCCAAGGCATGGTCTGTGTGCTGTGCTGGCTGCTTCTTTTCAGTACAGAAGGGTTTGTTTCTCTCAACAGGACACAGTGGTGGCTCTACAAGCCTTGAGTCTGTTTGCAGCTCTCACTGTGGCAAGCAAAACAGAAATGGATATAACAGTGACAGCCCCTTCTTTGGAAATGCCAGAGACATTCTCAATTGATACTCGAAACCGTTTCCTGCTTCAGACTAAGGAGGTACTGTAAAAAGTGAGGAATACTTTTGTGAAGTCTGCTGACTGAAAGTACTTTGAAAATACCGGTTTGCTCATCTTTCTTTCAGATTCCCCCTGCACAACAAATGACAATGACAGTGTCAGCGGAGGGAGTGGGATTTGCTGTCTTTCAGGTAGGCAATGCAGGCAGTCAGGTAGGTATTCTTGCTGAAGATATGCTTTCTGCAAGGAAGGTGTGTTTTGGAAGTTTTATAAAACCTGTTAATAGGAGCAGTCTTCCAAAATGTCTTAAATCAGTAGCAAAGCACTTCACTAACTGAGGAGTGCTGTGAATAAAATATAGATATATTACTGTTGTTTCTGACCAATGGTGTGGCCTTTTAAGTACTGCTGGATGACTGACAGTTTTGGGGCACTTTCATGAGCCAGAGCTGTATCAAAGCAGCCCTGTCCTCCTGCAGAGATGCAATGTCCATTTGCAAGACAAAGGGCTGCAGTGGTACACTGGCAGACACAGAGTTCAGAGTAAAACACGTATGTGGACTAGGCAGAAATGCCTCATTTGAGAACCTGTGGTAAACCATAATAAGGCACAGATCAATACAGAATAAGATTGCATTGCTGGTTATAAGAATTATTTTCCTTTCATATTCATATCCATATTCATATTATTTTCCTTGAAGTAGAAAACAACAAAAACTAAAAATAAGAGGTTATTACAGCTAGGTTCTCCAGCAATTTTTACAGTGTTCTGAAATAGCATGAAAAACAGAGTCAAACGATTCTGCAAACTACAAACAGTAAAAGACACTTAGCATCAACCAAAAGTGTGGGCATGGCAGAAAGTGGAAGGAGAAATACCATAATCAGAAAACAGTATGGGATCTAACTTGATATGGTCAGTAGTGGATCTCACTTCCCTGGTGCCCTCTCCATGGCATTTGGTTGTGACCACACAGGTGAAAGAGCAGACCTTGGAAAAGTTAGCAGAAATACTAGTCTCTGAGCATGAGAGACTGATTTTATTGAAAGTATAAACTTATACTTGATGACTATGTCACAAAACAAGAGTTCCTACTGGACTACTAGTCATACTTGAGAAAACTGATCCAAAGTCACCTTTGAGTGTCTCCAAGTTTTTATGCCAGGTCAGATTCTACCTCAAGTTCCATCTAATCTCTCCTTCACTTTAGTGTTCTTATGCATCTGGGAAGCAAAAAAAGCCTGGTGATGGTTGTAAATGTACTTTGGGATAAAACACCTTTTCAAAGAAGTCTTCACTGCAGTGAACAGCATCTGGAGATACACCTCATTCATTCACCACCAGTCTGCAAAACCCACAGTGCTATAAATCACAACCCATGATTATTAATTCCCAGAAGTACAAATGAAGTTACAGCAAAGTTCAAAACTTTCAGAGGATAATTTAGATTCAGACTTGCAGGCCAAGACAGGAATGAAGATCTCAGCAGGACTGTGTTCACACATCTGTGGTTTCAGTGTGCCTGTGTGTGTGATTGTGTGGAATGTAACAAAGTGGGGCTCCAGAACAGTTAAGACTACTTAACCCTAATCATTGTTGAGAAATACTTCCTGATATTTAGCCAGTTAATTTGTCAGGCGAGCTGATGAAAAACTTTTCAGCAAATTGTTTTTTGCTGGAAAACACTGATTTGTTGAAATAATACCTTTTGTGAAAACACATTGGTTCCAATTACATTATTTCCAGCAGGAAAATTTCACATTCAAGCTAGCATGTCTGGTGAAGAATGGGCAGAAGTCTTCCACCAAGAATAGCCAGTTGACTGTGGTGGAGCATTCCCTGGGGTGTATAACACCAGGGTTTAAGTTCCTGATTTGTTCCATGAATATGGAAATGTGCTCACAAAGAACTGGTGTTCACGAACCAAAGCTAGATTACCTTTTTCATTTAGGTCACTGTGCTGTTGCCTCTTTTCCTGAAGCTTAGAGTCAGAGATGCTGTGACTTGATTCAGAATATTACACTTAACACCCTGGAGTAGTTCCTCCAAAACCTTGTCTTTGCTGAGATCAGTTCCTTCCTTCTGCTTCCTTTGGCAAGCCTGGTATTCTAAAAGGAAGAGCACTGAGGACACTGAATGAAATTTCTCCTTTTCCCAGACATAGGCTAGGTCTGGATCAGATTTAATAAATCAGATAGCATATGACATTGCAATCACATTTCTTCAGCTGGGTTTCATTGTGTTGGGCCCATCAGAGTACAGTGGTAAGAGTCACTGTTCTGGGATTTGGCTTTCTTGCCAAATGTAGCATGTCAAAACAGTAATTCATTTAAGTATCACACAACGCAAGATTAAATCCATTAATGGAAACATCATGCTTTTCGAGCAGAATGGATTCTTAATTTTTTTTTTTTTTGTGAAATCTCACTGTCTCTGTGAGCAAGTTGGCAGTGCATTCACTCCTGACCCTTCAGGATCTCATAAAATGTATTTATTTTGGATATTATGATTGTAAAGGCAGCCATTTACTTACTTTTGGTCCTGGTGTCAATGAAGTTTTCTAGCTCATCTCTCCATTGTAGGTACATCCCATTGTGGGTATATCCCATGCATGACCTAAGACACTTACTCTGGAAGAGGGAAGAGAAGATGGGTTGGGGTATTATGAAAGATGCTCTAGAGAAAGGAGTCAAAGAAGCAATCTTCCTTAGGAGGCCTGCTGAAAGTCTTGAAAGAAACGTGTTTCTTCTGTGAGCTGGACTTGACACATGACTAAAATAATTGGCATGGCCCATGCTTTCTTGGAAGGAAGGAGAATGCCACTAAACTCTAGAACCAGCAACAAGGGGAGGGTGGACAGACTCAGACAAGGGTGGGTATGGGCAGAGTGGATAGGTGAACAAGATCTCCTCAATCTCCTGATGAGGTATAGAGAGGGAATGAGGAAAAAACCTCAGAATTCCTTGTAACTCACTACTGGAAACAGTGACTGTTTTTTCCACTCAGTGTATTTTTGCTGGACTTAGGCAGAGGACTGAATGTTATTTAGTGTGATGGTACTGAAATAGGAACATGATGAAATGCACACATATTTCTCCATTACCATTTGAATGGATGTTGAGTACTCAAAATGAACATAAAATTTTGGAGATGTTTTCACTGAGTTCACACGCTCAGTCAAGCTCATTTATGATACCAGTTGGAGAAGAAAAGGGATAGGCGTTGATTAGGGGATTATAAATGTATAAATATTTTTAGAAGTGTAGTGCAATTGATAGTGTCAGCTACTATTTGAAGCATCACTCTCCTGCAGAACACTAGCTTTTAATTTTCTCTTCTTGGGCCTCTCACCAGAACTGGTTGCACTATATACAAGACTAGACCAGTTCTGCCTTAGCTTTGGCAGTTGCCTTTTAAAACTTAAGAAATGCATTTGCTCATTTTGTTAATTTAATGTGAGATTCTGTATAATAGCCTTCTGTCCCCAATGTGAGTGTGTATACAGAAGGCGGCTTTAATTAAACTCTGTGTTGTGAACATGTTTTCCTTTATTGTCATGAGGAATAGGGAAAAGAATGTCAGACCATAACAGCAATAGCTTATTCCATAAAAATGCTAGCTGATTGACCTGTTCAGTATGTGGTTTCAGAACTTCCTGCCTTGGCAGTAAATTCCCATTCATTAAGCTTTTTCTGGCAAAAGTTAAAACAGTTTTGTTTCTATGGTGACAGATTGTTGAGGCACTGCTTTTTGTGTGCCTTCTACTGGCAGGCATTCTAGATTGGTTTCATCCTTGGTACTGCCTTCTCCTGTGGAGCAGTTGTGCATGATAAATCTTCACAGCTGCACCATGGCTGTCCTGAGTGCCTCTGCAGAACTGGCTCTGCACTCATGCAGCATGCTAAATTCAGCAGTGTTGGGCAGGGCAATGGGAATTATGTGTAGAGATTGAAAGAAGGAGCATAATTTTTGTTCAAAAAGTGAGAGACATGGCAACAAAAGCAAAAATCATAAATGAAAGATGATTCCCTCAGTCATCCAGATAAAACGCATAGCATGGTGAGGGGGTTCTTCTTTGCTTTTAGTAGAAAAATAAGCAGAAAGTGGCTAAAATTATTCCCCTTGCAAGACCCCAATATGCATTTTGCTTGGCTAAAGAAAAGGGAATGAAAAGTACTTCTTGAAAATCACAGTCCTTCTACAATGGTTTCAGGTAGCAAATGGATAATTGTCAGTCCAAATTTGAAGGTATGACAGGGCCTTGTCCAAGTTATAGGTCAGCAAGTCAATTATAGGCTAGCAAGTCTGTGCAAACGTGTGTTTTCTCATGTGAACACTCCTCTGGTGTTATGGTGCTAGCAACTTGGTGTTTAAACCACACTGATTTGCTCTATATGTCACCTGATGTCTGTACTTGCAATCCACAGCTGAATGTGATGTACAACACAAAGCACACCGATCAGAGGCTCAGATCTGTCCAAAATCAAGAAGCCTTTGACTTGAATGTTGATGTAAAAGATGATAAAGATGATACAAACCACTTGACTTTGAATGTGTGCACAAGGTAGGTAAATCAGTTGGAGCATCTCATACACATCTTTGTATATACCAACTTTAGATTGCTTTAAATAAACTAAGTTATCCATTTGTTTGTATGAATTTACTAATGTCTGGGATATAAATGTATACAAATATAAAAACGAGGAAGATAAAAATTACTTTGCACAAATGATAGTAGTGAAACTATGAATCAATTTATAAATCAATTTTTGCTGGCCAGGTGATTTTTTTTTTACTATTATGCATAAAGATTGAAGTACCCTAAATGTTAGAGGAATGTGGAAGAGTTTGTGTGAAATACAAGAAAAAAATCAACAGTTTCTTTGGTGCAAGTGCTTTTGAGCTATAGGGACGTGTGTGGACAGACTTGAAAATTGGATCAGTATCTCTGCATTCTAACTTGAGTAGCAAGCTGTGACAAGGGCCTATTACTCTGACCTTTCGTGAAAACAATCCTTTGCTTTTGATACAGAAGTAGATACTTCCTTCTCTCTTTACTTTTTTGTAAAGAGAGAAGGAAGTTCTGAAGTGCTGAAAACACCATGAAGTAATCATTATTTTTTTTCATCTCCATAATTAACTTCACTCAGAATGATTTTGGCAGGAGTCAAAATCCATATTTACATTATAATAAATTCACATTGCCTTATTGTGCAGCTATCTTTGTGGTCTTTCATTCAGCAGTAGCAATGAACTTGGTAATAGACTACAATACATTATTCTAGATTTGAAAGAGGTGGAAAGTTTTCCACCCAGGCTAATTCTGTTCTTTTTGCTGAATAAGGAAGACGGGGCAGGAGGATATGGGAGAACATGTGCATCTGGGGTGGTGTTTCTTGTTCAGTAATCAGCTACTAAAAACTGAGCTGAGCCTACTCAAGTATCATCTCAGGGACCACAGGACAGCCACCTGGTGTTACCTGGATAGAATTTACATCACATGAGAATAGGTGACTTTGAACTGAGTATTCCTAGATCAGCCAGTCAATCAAGTTATTTCTGTGACTGCTTTGTGCCTCCATTTTGCTTGCTCTGGAAGTGTTCATACACATATTTAAAAGGTATATTTGAAGGTGTTTGTTTTCTGGCAGTTTCTCCAATATGCATTTCCTATTGTAGTTAAAGACCACTGCATATTTCATATGAAACCCTATAGGACATTTTGTCTCTCTCTCTATATATGTATTTATGGTTTTTGTCTTCTGTCTTTTATAATCCACAACAATGTTGTTGAGATGACTGCATTTGTTGCATTTAAGGATTTCATCCATTTGTGAATACTTCCTCTAGAAACATTGTTTTTTTCTTGTGGCATTATACATATTAGATATATAACATCTTGTAACATTCCTTGTAAAGGCAAGATTTGCAAAGTACCACCTGATCCACCATGATTCCTCTTACATGCCTTTCATCCACACCCTCTTTTTGCTATTTCTCTAAACTTTGTAACCATATGCCTTGAACTGTTCTAACGCTCTGTCTTCTACAAGGGAGCTGGGACTGGAGATGAGCCTCTAGGTGACACCATCATACAAATAATCAGTTATAGAGAATATGATTTCAGTACAGAGTGTTGATTTAATTTGGGAAATAGCCAGCAGGCATAAAGCCAGACCTCTGTTTTTATATGTTTCTAGTATCCAGTTCAGTGACACAGATGGTGGGCAGAGACACTAGAATGCATGAGAGTTCTTAAAACAGAATGGGTTTGTTCTCTTTTAAACTTTTCTATGAAGTGTCAACAGCATTCTAAAGTCTAGCACAAACTCCTGACATGTAAAGGGTTTACATGCTGGGTTTGGGGTAAGTATTTTTTGGGCAACTCTCTAGCTAAGGCCTTTCGCTTAAAATACAGAGAAGAAGTGCTCCATCTCTCTGGGGATCTTCTAGGGTGGTGATGCTTTAATTGCAAAGTGTTCAAAGAAGAGGAGGAAATCTAGTGACATAGAAAAGCAGCCTCAAGAGATTACTTGGAACATTTTGATAGTTCCAACATCAGTTCCATCAACTCTTTTTGTGAGAAGTGGACTGGTACTTTGAGGAAGTCTGTTTAAATTGCTTAGGCTATGGCTTCATCTCTGATTGCTGAGCTTCAGAGACTAGTCATCTTCCTCTTCTTTTCCCTATAAATTGTATATAATACATGCCTTATCTATATTCCTAAATTAGTTTAAAGTTGCCTACTTCTGATCTTTATAACATGATCTGGCTTTCTAGTAGAGAAACCAATACAAAAAGGCTGTTGAAATCTCAATGTGTGGGTGTGTATAGTCTAGCTGTGGGTATGCATCTAGCTGTAGATATATATAGTTAGGTACTGAAGGCTTCAACTTCACAATTTTTTTCTTTAATCTGGAGAATATCCAACTTCTCTCAGCCAGCTTGATAGAGGTTGGCTATGGTCTTCTTAACTGGTATTATTTATGACACTAGAGCAGATGATATCTCATTCAAATTGAAGGGTTCTTGGTTAGAGGAGCTAACACACCCTCTCTGGGAGGCAAATACCCAGGATTGCTAGTTTTTTCTAAGTCTTATTGCCTGCATACCTTTTCCAGGCATGGGAAACTGATCACTGATGGTTCAATTTACACTCTCATTTCTGCTTTCTGCCTACATTAGCTTGGTTTTGTTTTCTCTTTGTATCATCTGTGAGAGGGTCTCAACCTGATCTCTTATTGCCAAAGAGCTGAAACATAAATTTCAACTGAAAATATTATCTGTTTTCCTCAGGTACAAGTCTCAAGTCTGTATTTCTCTTAGTGGTCATTCTTGCATGATGATTCTTTTCCCTTTTTTTAAGAGACCATGGAGTTCAAGAGATGGTACCACAACCCACCTCCAAGTCTGCCTCTCTTCCTTTTTTTGAGAGCCAGATCCTCATAAATTCTAGGGATATATCTAATTCACTCCCTGACAGTACCAAGATAGTTTGGTTCTCTGTTGATGTTTTAGTAGCACCCCAGGCTGGCTAGACAGCTTGGATATTTTATTCTCCTCTTATTGGTAATTATGCAGAAATAATTACATCCAGTTCCAATTCAATTATTTGTTTTCAATAGCAGCTACTTTGGCACAGCACATCATCAAACAGATGGTTTCAGTTGTTTCTAATCTTGTGAGCCAACTGAAGTCAGCAGTTGTGCTGTATTTCTTTCAAAGTTGTATCTGCCTTGAATCAGCCAGGCTTAACAGCATTGCTTTGAAAGCAACTCTTCCCTTTTACTTTTTTTTTAACTACCCAGCTCTACAAAGAAATAGTTTAATTACTTTCAATACTGCCAGGCTTTCAAAATAAGGATTGGAGACACTTTTATTTTAGTGGGACAATAATAATTTACCTTCCGTGCTAAGGCTGAGGAAAGTCTTCTGCTACCTGCTTTGTTTAAAGCAGTAGAATCTTTTGCAGGTCATTTAGGTGACACTTGTAGCACAGAGCACCATAAATACATTTTGATACATCTGTTATGCACCATAGTGTGCAAGGCTTGCTCAGTAGAGCAAACATTTACTCCAGCATCTGGTTTTCACATTGGAAGAAAATATAATAGTAAGCATTATTTAGGAAAAAAAAAAGGACTCAACTTATTAAATCTTCCAAATGTGGATTAATAACATTGCTATGCATTCTAAAATTGAAACTTTGTGAAATTATTTGATGATGACTTTGTTAATGGTACCATCAGTCTCTGTGAAGGAAATATGAAAAGGTCTGGGAGACTTTGGTGTATACGCGTGTATCTTAGCCTCCAAAATGAATAAAAGCAAAACAATGCATCCATAAGAGGAAATACATATATTTCAGTATTTCAGTACAGGAATTCCTACAGCAGTTTCTTAATTGCTTCTTTTGAAACGTGTTTAATTGCAATAGTTTCTACATATTTGTAAGATAAACCTGTACTAATAGATGCCAATTGAAAGTTCCTCATGGTGTCAGTGTAGTCTCTCACATGATTTATGTATTGCAGTTTTCTCAGTGCTAAACCAGCTTTTGCATATGTGGCTAAAATTAGCTGGAAAAATAATTGAGAAATTACTTATTAGCTCTTTATCATTAGACATTTTCTTGTCAGTATTTTGTTCCATTTCTTTCCCAAGTATTAAGCATTATTATTTCATTAGTTGGGACTTAAAGATCAAATGTTTTCTTTGGAGAGTGGGCTACTGTATTTCTACTAAAAGTTTCTTTGTCTCTGTGTTTTGGAAAGGTACTTTGGTTCTGGCTCGGCTCCCAGTAGTGGTATGGTCCTCATGGAGGTTGGCTTACTCAGTGGTTTCTCTGTGTCACCAGATTTTGTTCCATTAGACAATACAGTTAAGAAGACGGAAAAGGATAATGGAAAAGTCAACCTATACTTTGACTCTGTAAGTTGGAAATAACAAAGAAATGTGTTTGTGGTGATTTTAATCTTGACTCTGACATTGTTAGGCTTAAATTTGGAAAGACATTATGATTGTGTTCTTTGGGGACAATCAACATCTGCTATTTACATGGAATTAATAGTTCTTCTGGTTTTGAGTGAGACTGATTGGATAGGTGCAACTCAATTGCATTTGTAAGAAGTTTCTAAATTAGACCTCTTAAAAATCACACATAAGAAGGCAGAAATTTAATGAAGTCTGCAATTTGACCAAAATGACTGCAAATGAGATCATCATCTTTATATACATCCTGACTCTTAAGCCTTTAGAAATGGACTACCATTAAGCTAAAAGTCCTTAGCTCCTCCATGAAGCCACCATCCCCAGGGTTCTCAGGATGTTTCTCTTCTCTTTTCCTAGCTAAATGAAACACAGGTTTGTGTGGATATTCCAGCTGTGAGAGACTTCAAGGTGGCAAATATCCAAGATGCTTCCGTGACTGTACTGGATTACTATGAACCTAGTAAGTGTCAGTCATTTCAAATGGTACTTAATTATTCAGAAGTTTAAAAGAAGGTTTCTTCTTGTAGGAATAGGAGAAATTTTAGTGAAGAAAAAGCTGCATTGAACTGTGGTCTTTTTGGACATTTACATGCCCAATTTGCTAACAAGTAGTAGTGTTTTCACATATCTACTGTCCTAATGGGTTGATTTCTCAACTCTTGCAAATTGTTTGGCCCAGTATGTACCCAAAACTATCAAAATGAAGCAGGAGCTTCACTGTGATTCACGTACCAAGTTAATAATTACCTCTCCAGTAGCTTTGCCATCTGTTTCTTACTTAAACTAAGAGTCCTTCTTGGGAGAAAATACCAATGTTTTGACTTCTGTTGTTACCTAAAAAAAGGTGTACATTGAAAGAGGAGTTTTAAAGGGCTTTTTTGTTGAGAGTGGGCTTTGGGTTGGTTTGCGTGTTTGTTTGTATTTTTTGGGGGGGTTTTTGTTTGTATTTTGCTTGTTGTTGTGTATGAGTGTATTATATGTATTATGTAGTATATGTTGTGTAGAGTCTGTTTTAGAGATGGGCAACAATTTACAAAGGCTTTTTTCAGAATTAAAAGCAAGAAAAAATTACAGGCTACTGGAGAAGATACTAGATTTTCATTACATGAGCCACTTGGTACATTATTAAGGATTTGGGCTTGGTTTGAGATAAGGCATAAAGAGGTTGTATAGCAACTTTTTCATGCTTTTTTTAGCTCAATACAAAAGACAACCAGATATGATGTGTGCTACTTCATCTAGATGAAGATCACATTTATTCTATATAGGCTGAAATTATTGTTCATTCACAGAATTTTACAGGAAAATAGGAAATTAACGGTTATAAGTACACTGTCCATTAATTAGAGCATGTTTAAGGGCTAGAGGCTTAAAAAATTACAGCAAATTTTTATTTGAGAGAAACACATAAGCCCTAGAATTAGAAGCTGAAATGAATTTCAAGTTCCTGGGAGAAGAGCTCAGGATCTAATCTTTCATGAGAATGCTATTAGATAGAATAATAAATATGTTTGTTGCAAAGTTACAGGTAAATGCACATGTAAATATTTTTATTATATTTAAATAAATTTAGTTCATAAATTCTCAGTTAGCAAACTAATATTAAGAACCAAAATTTATATTATGAAATCAGAGCTGTAATTTCTTTAATTTCAATATAATGATTTGTGGAAATATTATTTTACAGGACACCATTCCTATCAATATATAGCAAAGATATATTATTGATCAATAGATATATATATATATGCCATGATTGAGTTCTTCTGGGAGAATTCCTTCCAGTCTAATAGAGGAATGTGATTTTATTTTAAATTATTATTTTCTATCACTGTTGTAGTTGTTGACCCAAGCAGCAGGGATATATTTATGTGATGATTACAGATTCATGTCATATTCAGAGCTAGGAAATGCTTTGGAATTCATTGATAAATGTGATTTTGTTGTGGCAGATAGTACAATTGACATATGGGTAAGAGCTGGCTTGGATGCCAGTACAGCAGTATTCTCTTACCTGACATTTATAACTAGCTGGATGTCACTGTTTGGTAAACATTTTGGCCCATAAAATTACCTGTTTTTTAAATACCCTGAGGCTTGTAATAAAAATGAATATAATTTTAGGTAAAAAATGCTACTACTGAAAAAAAAAGAGGTTGCAAGGTCTCTAGTTGGAAGGAAAAAAAAGAAAAAAACCCACTATGAGGAAGAAACTTTGCAAAAGCTTGTTCTGTGAGCAATTACCATGTATTGATGTTTCTGAAATGAAATGATTGAATGAATGATTTCTAGTCTGGCTCTGTAGCAATCCTTCAGGGAATGGGAGAGTAAAATACAAGAGCAGGACCTAGGTTAGGTAAGCAGTCCCACATTCAGGAAGCTGGAGCTCCCATACATGATAGTGAGAGAAAGCATCAGTTAGAAGAGACCTGGCTCTTAAATATGATAGCCAGCAGCTTGCCAGGTAAAGCATCTGAGTTTCTTTGTCATGTAGGTGGGGGCAAAATTCCTTTCAAAATGTTTGTCCAAGGTTTGTGAACAGATTGTGTCTAACAGCTGAGATTGAGTCTATGAAAGTGTGCCTTTCACCAGGTGTTGACCTGAATATATTAAGATGTTCTGGGTGAAGAAAAATGAGTAATGGCTGGGCTTAAGTATCTGGGGAGTGTTTTGCAGTGTATGGTGAGCTCTGTGTCAGAGTTGAGTGGATCCTTTAAAAATGATTTCTTTTTGAAGCTGGGTTCTTGGTTAATTTTCAGAAGTTCATTAACTGATGTTAACTAACCTTTCTGAACAGGAAGAAGAGCAGTGAGAAGCTATAATTCAGAAGTAATGCAAAGTATAACCTCTTG
This sequence comes from Molothrus ater, assembly GCF_012460135.2. Taxonomy (NCBI): domain Eukaryota; kingdom Metazoa; phylum Chordata; class Aves; order Passeriformes; family Icteridae; genus Molothrus; species Molothrus ater. The sequence continues at coordinate 94,539,027 of NC_050480.2, read as the reverse complement.
TGACTTCTGTGAAAGTGATTGTCACCTTTGCCACCGAGATGGTTCTGCAGCCTTGCGTCAGCACTCTTCATTGGCCTCCTTGTTCTGTGCACTCTTTGTCCTTCATGTAAACTTGCTGTGCAATTGGGTGCTGTAAAAGGAAACAGATTATGTTTCACATCTAAGGTTTCCATAAATTATCCAAAGAAAATTTTATGTTCAGATACCAGCCCGTCTTTAGTGATTACCATGACAAAACTCCTGCTGTGTTCAGGGAGAGCTGGGCTGGCCCATATGGTAAATTTCTGGCTGTGCCAGAAAACTTCTACAAGTGTCTGCTGGAAAAGCTTTCCAAATGTTAGTTTCATAATGAATTTATTTTCTGAAGAAGCACAGAGTTACTGAGAAAGCAGTGTGATAAAAAGTAAGCTTAGCTCCACATTCCCACTTTGTTTTTACCCCAGCTTCCAACTGTGCTTATTTTTTAGCAATGTTAGTTTACCATGCTTTTCCAAAGCACTGTCTGCTTCTCCATTAGGGTGTTGATAAGCAATGGTAGGAGCTTGGTATCAGAGCTCACTTTGTTCTGTTCTGAAGATGTGACACTCAACATTAATACTGAATTTCTCTGTGTGCTCTCATGGGGAATAATATGAAAAAAAAAGGAGCTGGCTTCAGAGCAGATCCAAGAGCCAAAAAGTACTGCATTTACAAACTGCTGAATGCTCCAGAAAGCTGTCAGTCTTCTTTTTTTTTTTTTTTTTTGAATCATTACAGAGCAGGTAGGTGGATTTTTTGTCAATTCATAAGCTAATAATGCTTGAAAATAACGCCTCAGGATGTTCTAATGCATTTTACTCTGAAAAGCTTTTTACTGTAAACATGTCAAAGATAAAGTCTGTTTATCAGACTTCATTTTTACGGGGTTATTCAGAAATAAATGCAATTCTCTTTCCATGTGAGAATGCTGGTGTCAGCTGGCATATATTTATGGCCAGATGAAGGAAGTTTGCTTTGAACCTGTTCTGGTTTTTTTGGTAACTCCTAGAAGTGTCTCTGGGGCATCATTTATGTCTTGCGCTTTCAGCGTCACCTTGTCAGCAGTTCAGGTGGCATACCCCAAACAGTTGTTTACTGCTCTCAGTGCCATGTGAGTTGGTGGCCCTGGTGCCATCTGTGCCCCTGTTGCTGGTGGTGGGAGAGGCTTTTAGGAGTCATGGGCTGCATATGCACTCAGTCCAGACAAATAATTCACACGCTTGCTTTACTTTAGCCACACCATGTATGCTCAAGTGCTCTGCTGAAGTGGAATGAAGGAGAGGGATGGTGAAAAGTAGCAGGCACCACTTCTACACCCAAACCTGCTCTTTGCACATGGGGAGAATTACAGATCTCTGTGAGTGTGGAAATGTGTGAGCTTGGGAGCTTGTTGCTCCTGAGTGAGTGTATGAATGCCTTCGTTGTCTGGCAGCCAGTCTGTCCTTCTTGTAGACTACCTGTAATATCTAATGCTTGTTTCTTTTTGATTAGACAGCCAAGCTGTTACACTCATAGTTACTGAAATGAAGTTAATAGCTGTCATGCTGACTAAGAGAGGTGGAAATTTTAATTTTTATTGATTCCCTGTCTTTCATACCTTTTTTAGACGGAGTGTGTTTTTGTGCACATGTAATAATATGGCAGTCACTTTCCTTGAGCAATTTCTAATTTTTATTCCATTTTTTCTACTGCTTAAAATGTATATTTTTGTATTTATGCTCATCTATAATGTTGTTCACAAAGGAAATTTTGCATATTAGCATGGGAAGATGCGTGAACTTCCTTGACTGGGGGTGCCTTCTATTACCAATGTATAGGTTTTAACTGCAGAACTAGTTTAGATGGGGTTATTTGTTTTACTTCACCTGTTTTTGGAATTACAATGTTTTTCACAAATTGGGGTTCTGTCCTATTTCTTACGTAGAGCTTAGTCCTGGTTCTTCATGGTCTTTCATGCTTTTCACTTGTCCTTGGTGTGTTTTGGATTTAGCCTTTTGAGTAGTTAATTAGTGCCTGAGCAGAGTGTGTGTGCTGCTCTGACCCACATGAAGTAATGTATTTATTGAAGCCAAACACACTGCTTAGTCACTTGGATGCAGGATCTTACCCCCTGTAAGCCATTCACCTGGTTACATGGGTCCAAAGCTAAGAGAAATGAAGATACAGAATTAAACACAACTCTACATCTCAAATCCTTTATTCATTTATGGGAGCCTTAATCTGACTGTGCCAAGTTTGTAAGATCTGGAAAAAATTCTCATCTAAACTGGGATGTGTTTTTTCGTGGGTTTGATTTGTGACCTATGAAAGTTGGTCTTGTCTTGTCTTTGAGAACAGCAGACTTGACTTGTCATTTGTCTCCTTTTAATATAATTTCAAAAATCTAAAGCTCACATACTTCCAGGTTTTACTATATGCAGGGCTTCTAATAGGGACATTGGTACCTGATTAATGATAGGATAAAGGGGCTTATTTTCTAGACAAGATATACTGGAGATAAATTGCTCTTTTAAAGTAGATAGTAGGAATAAATTAGTTCTGTTTTGCATGCAGTCCAATCTTCCTGTAAATCCTCCAAGAAAAACAGATTTAAACTGCTTAGTTGAATTTTGGACAGTGCAGCTTTTACTAGTATTCCCTTACATTTGTTTTTGAGACAAACAACACATGTTTTTAAATTACTTTTGGCTGCCTTGCACACTATATTAAGAATCATCAGTCATGATATACCATGTCAGGGAAATTGTTGGAGTCAGTGAATAAACATCCTCTTTTATTTTGCTTTAGTCTATACATAAGGCATTTTATTGCAGGCATCCAAATCTGCATCTGTATCAAGCTATTTTAAAGAAACCATGTACATTGTGTGACTGTAAACAAATGTTTACACTAGGTGGCCTTTAACATTCCTGCATCAGTGCCTTCAGCCACTTTGCAATAGTGGCTGGTGCTTTGAATGAGTTGTAGAGGATGAAATTTGTACTGTGGTGGCAGTGAATGGAATATTATTTGGCATAGTGACTTTTTTTTTTGTTTTCCTCATCGTTGTATGGGAACCTTTACACAAATGTTCGGCATATATATTATTCCCATTGCTCTGTGACACCCATTTTGGATGTTAGGGGGGCTGTGCTCCCACTGAAGTTAAAAGGAAATCTTGTAGTAAAAAGTCTTTTGGAGCTCTTTAGCAATAAGGTCTACAAGGAGTTTTAAGGAGTGATGCTAAAAACAGACATGAAAAGGTATTTTGTGATGGCATCTTCATGTTGTATTGTCTGAGCATTTCTGCTGTTCATTGAAATCTGAGTGTATGCTGGTATTTCCCATGCCCTTTTCAGCCACAGGGTGTCAATGGACATGGTCTCTCTAGGACCCTTAGTATGCTATTCAATCAGTAAGAGATATTTATTTAGGATTGAGTCTATGATGTATTTAAAAGGTGTTCCCCCTGAATTCTGCCTCTGCTGTCGTCCATGATCTTAGCTGAGGGTTTCTCTACAGGTTTTGATATGGGTGTCATGTAGAGATCTTCTATACTAAATGCTGTAGTACAGAACAGGGAATGAGTGCTGCTTAACAGGTTTAGAGCACCTCAGAATCTGCAGCTGGGCCAGTTTGGTTCCCAGCATGGCACCACCACAGAATTGTTTATGTTGGAAAAGACCTTTAAAATCATTGGGTCCAACCATTAAGCCAGCTTTGCCAAGTCTGCCAGTAAATCATGTTTCCAAGTGCTACATCTACACTCTTTCTAAATACCCCCAGGGACAGTGACACCACTTCTTCCATTGGCAGCCTGTTCTGATGCTTAACAGTGAAGGAATTTTTCCCAATATCCAATCTAGACCTCCCCTGGCACAACTTGTATCAAACAGAAGCACTGCAGGTATTCCCAGTTAGCTTCCATACCACATGCTCCTGTTCACTTCACAAGCAGGAGTTTGTGGCTTGTGCACATCAGTGGCACAGGATGAAAGGGGGTGGTGGCCAGAGAGCTGCAGGAGAAGCAGGAGAGGCAGATCCATAGAATCATAGAATGTTAAGGAGTTGGACTGGACTGTAAGATCATCTTGTTCTAGCTCCTCTGCTGTGGATAGGGACACCTCCCACTAGAGCAGGTTTCTCAAGGCCTTACCCAGCCTGGCTTTGAGCACTGCCAAGGTTGGGGCATCCACAACCCCCCTGGGCAACCTGTTTCAATGTCTCACTACCCTCACAGTAAAAAACTCCCTAATATCTAGCCTAAGTTTCCCTTCTTTCAGTTGGAGCTCATTACTCCTTGTCCTGTTAGTACAGCTCCTCACAGAGTCCCTCTTTGGCTTCCCTGCAGGCCCCCTCCAGACACTGGAAGGTTGCTGTGAGGTCTCCACACAACCTCTTCTCCACTCCCAACTTTCCCAGTCTGTCTTCACAGGGAATCTACCCTGGAGAAGAGCTCCAGTCCTCTTATCAGCTTCATGGCCTTCTTCTGAACTTGCTCCAACACTTCCATGTCCTTCTTATATTACAGGCCTCTCTTTCGCCTTGAAAGTCACTGTTGACAGTCAAACCTAAAGTACAAAAATTGGTTTTATTCAGTTATCAAAATATTATCCTGGCAATATTTCTGTGAATGTGTTGTTCAAGTTGGTATGAATATTGACAACGTTTGATTTTAGTTGAATCCTGCAGAAAGCAGATGCATATACATAGCTGTTACAGGCTGTGGTGTTCTGCAGTGTGCAATGTATGTGCATAAACACAAGATCTGCACAGTGCCCAAACCAACAATGCTGTGTAATGTTCTATTTTTAGGAAAGAATATATTAGAAAGCAACTAGTGCCTAATGGCATAATTTTTCTGTCTGAAACACTAAGAAAGAGGATTCAATTTTAATTCTAATGACTAACATTATTTTTGTTATAACATTTCTTCTTCTTCCATAAGTTCTTACGCAGTGAACCATGTCTATATGATCTGAAGATTTTGAAATTAGGTGCTTAATTTATCTATAAAATATAACAGCAGTTGTTTCCTTTTCCCCATATCAAAATATTTCACTTTCATATTGTTTCTTGTTTATTTTAATGTATTTCTGTGTGCCAAATGGAAATGCCATTGCTCTATTGCTATTCTATGCAATGAAATAAATGCTGATAGCGTGCTGTATTAGATTAATCTAATGATTATTTTTCCTATAGCTAGCTTGTTTTCAGATAGGTATGAGCATTAATGCCTTATATACTGCATTTGAGTCACCAGTACTCCAGTTTAAGGTTTATCTTTGAATTCAAATAATTTGCTGTATTTCTTAGTAGCTACCCAAAAACTTCATCAGCATTGCTAACATCTTATAATGTTATAATATGAACTGGGTTTTTTTGTTGTGGTTTTTAGTTTTCTTAGGTTGTATGGGATACTAAATCAAAGAAGAAAATAAAAATATGCTGGCTCAGAGAAGTATATAAGCAGGTATAATGTTCTACTCAGTGACACATCTTTTCTTTTTCCATATCAGAAAAAAGAATTTGAACTAAACAATTTGAACTAAAATTCTTGACTGCCTTGAGACATAGGCAGATCCCAATTTGATCTAAGTTAGGACCATCATTCAGATTTCCACTTTTGATCAAATCAGAAATCATAGAAAAAGAATGCTTTTATGAGCTGTTTTGAGCAAACAGAGATGAACTAACATGCCAACTATGCAAACAGCTTTTCTCTTTTCAAGTAATAAAGCAAATGTTAAGGAACTAGACTGTTTCAAAGGACTTTGGAAGATTGTCATTAGTTTATTTTTCTTCAAATAAAGTTTGCAATAGCTATTTTTAAATGCTATTAAAGATGACTTTTAATAATATATGTCTAATGTTTGCTTGTTTAACAATACAGCTACTTCTAGTAGATCAGTTTCTCTACACTGCTGACCATTACCCATCCTCAGCACTTTTTAGAGGTTTCCTCATGTGTGTTTTAAAGCTCAGAATTTAATAATATAAATAAAATTTTAAAAAATTATTACGACAGTGGCTTCCGTGGTTAGGCTGTAAACAGTCACCTCAATTTAAAAGTCTACTATTTTGTTCAACATGAAGTTATTGCAAAGTTTGCTGGTGTCTGTAAAAGAGGTAGCATATATAGTCTTATGTGATGAGCTCAGTTCAGGTAAGCCCCTTGTGGTCATGGAGAACTTGAGGAACTGTACTGTTGTGTGAAAAGGAGAAAATCATCCAGATACAGAGCTAATTGCTGAAGTGGAAGTAAAAGAGCACCAAGAGATTTTTATGCCAAAATATTTTATACAAACATAATTGAATTGATATGCAGATTTCTTTTTTCAGGTGACCTGCTATTTTAACTGCCATTTTTCATGGTTTAGAAGTTTGGTCTCCATGACACTGTCTTTTCCTAATTTTCCTCATAATTCTCTTGCTGTTCCTCCTGCCTGCCCTTGAAAGAGCTTCCTGGCCCATTTCAACTCTGAGGTCAGGATCTGCTCAGCCTCACTTACCTCTTTTGCCCTGACCACCTCTGCTCTACGTTCAGTGTCCATTTCTGTGCTGACGTGTCACAGTTCTCCCCTTCCCTTCAGAGCCTTTATGACCTGTCCAGACTAAAATCTTTGCTGTTCTCATGGAGAAGTAGCTATCAGCTCAAAATCAGAATGAGTAAAAAACACTTTGACTTGTCAGCACAGATTTATGAAGCTGAAATAATCTTTAACCAACCTAATAGCTTTCTGTGGTAAGATAATTGGCTGTATGCATGAGGATGAAGAGTGGACTGACTTTATTAAGGCTTTCTCTCATAATTTTTTCTGTTTCAATATTGATAGTAGTCCTAAATAAATCAAATTTGGAACGTGAGATATTCTGATGATAGACCAGTCTCTAGAAAAGTGGTTTTGGAGCAAGCTAAATGTAGAGTGGTAAAATGTAGAAGCAGCCAGAGCTTAAGTGTAAATATTTGTGCAGACATCCCTTCCTACACAAGAAGTGTTGGGCAGATGCACATGTAAGTAGTGCATGAGTGGTGATTCACCTTTCTCCTGCCCCATGGACACCTTTAAAAGAGCTGTGAGCCCCTGCTGAGGATGTGCTCGTGGTGGTGCTCACACTCAGGCTGCAGTACCCTGCTCCTTGTGCTGTGCTAGCACACACACACGCCTGCCCAGCCCTAGCTGGGTGTTCATATCCTGAAACCAGCCATGATCCTAGGCATGGCTGCTTAGCTAAGTGAGGATTTTAATATGTCTGAAGCAAAGAATGAGAAATCATATCCCTAATAAAGAGGAATAAAATGACATAAGAAAGAGCCCCTTGATCTGATTCTCAACAGCTGCCTACCAGGGAGACTGTATGGATTTTCCTGGGGCTTTTTCTGGCTCACATTGATGAAAAGGGAGGATTGAGCTGATGGATACTTTAGGTAAGTGGATAGATATTTTGTTATATTTTTTTTAGACAGGAATGCTCACTTAAAATGCTGGATCAAGTGGCAAAGATAGCAATATAAACACATATGGAAATAATGTTCTAAGAAAGCTCTGTGGTTTCATATGCAGAAAAAGATAGAAGCCAACTCTAGCTCAGTAGGCAGCTAATTAAGCCAGAGGTCTCTCTGTACATTGTATTCTAAGTTCAGTGCAAGAGCATGTATCAACAAGATGCCATGTGATTTTTCCCTTATAGTTCACACTTTGATTTCAGGAATGAACTATGCATCATCCCCATCATGATTATTTAAAGATGGAGTGGCTGGATGTTAGATGAGTGTCAGTGTGACAAATATGTCTCGTTCGTGTAGATAATCATTGTCCTTGATCAGTTGTTCACATGTAGTTTAGATCTTATTTTTCTCTTCCTGATTTTAATTGAATCTTAGAATAATAAAAACACAAATGCTTTTACTGTTCAACAACATGAAGTTTTATTGAAACAGTTCTATGCAGTGATTTTGCCATTGCTACATATTCTGCTTTCTCCACTTAAGATTGAATGCTACAGCTTTCATGGTTCCTGTCTCAACTCCATCCACCATTTTTCCAATACACAGAGACCAACCACAGTCTAAAAGACTTTTATTACAGGATACAGGAGAAGCAAAAAAAAGGTGTGAATTCTTTGTGAGGAAGCACAGCATGTGGTCTCAAAGTGGTACCTCTCACCAAAGGAGTATGAGACTCCACATAATACAGAAAACAAAGCCTGGTGTGATCAACACAGCTCTGCCTCAGCTGCTTCTCTGGTTTCATTATTTTTCCATTCATCCATAATGACTTTATTCTCCTGCTTTTGCAAGAAATAGAGCTGGGATAATGCTGCACAAGGTCATACACAGGAACACTCTCTAAAGCAATCCTAAACTTCAAGTCCCTCTAGATTAGCACATTTCACCTGGCAACCAGTGGGGCACATCTGGCTTGCAGGAGGTTTGAACATAGCCATTTTCCTTGGAGGTGATGGAAAACAAGTTATGTGAACTGCAAGCAGAGCTGAGCAGCGGCAGGCAGGAGGTGACAAGGAGAGGGCAGAACAAAGGCGGCTGCCTGGAGCAGGAACTGCCTGGCAGAGAGCGCTTGTTTGCACAGTCTCACCCAGTGCCCAGGCACGAGAGTGGCTGTCTCCCACCTGGGGAGGCAGCCAGCCTCTGTGCCTGGTCTCTGGCCAAAACATACCTTTGGCAATGGGATGTGAGTCTGTCTGAGACATGAGAAAGCTGGCTGTGTGGATGAAGGAAAGCAAGAGCGCAAGAAGGAGCAGAACTTTATTGCAGTTAGTGTTGGACTGTTAGTGCTAGATCAATATATAGATTAGTACTCTGTGCTAGGGGCAGCAAAACTGACTTTCCAAGCTGACATTTGTTTCACAGGTCACAAAACATTCCTATGTGTATTCAAGTTGCTTTTTCTTGGTCTGAACACAAACTTCTTGCTCCATGTCCCTTGCAGTGTGGATGGCTCTGTGAGGGATGTTCAGGAACAGAACATGCTGCTGCAAAGAACCAGTGAGAGTCAACAATGATCTTCTAAGCTACTGGCCATGCTTTGTTGAAGTCTGTGACAGGAAACCAGTGCTTTGACTGTGGGGCTCCTGGGGGCAGAGATCAAGAATTGTCTAGGAAGCTCAGCCACCATGGGATGATTGAATGAATTGGAGTCCCTTGAAGCTCCAGGAGGTAGGGGTGTGGTTAAGATATTTCTCAGCTATGTCTAGCTATTTCAAAAACCCTTGAACATTCAGGAGAGTCATTATTCAACAGTGACCATAAGAGTTAAGATTAGAACCAAGTTAATAAATTGCAGAAAGTTCTAGTTTAAACAGCAGGGAGAACAGGAGAAACAAACTGTTGTGCAGGCTGCTGTGGGAGACAGCCTCCTTCTTTCCTCAGAAAGAAGAGCAAGTTAGCAAAAGACCTTCTAATAATGACCCGGGTCTGTGTGAGACTGTCTAGGTGGTGGAGATGGAATAAGTAATCTCTTGACGTCCTTCCCAGAGCTGTTTTCTTATGAGCTGCTGTCTGCAAGCTCTGCTGCTATCACACAGAATTGGACAGTTTTTACAAGAGACCTACTGAAATGCATGAAGTGTAACTTTCTGCTGATGCTAAGGGAAGTGCTGAAAAACTGCTTTGAATTTACTGGAGTTGTAGTGGAGTTACATGGTGATTATGAAAATCTAGGCCATAATTCTCTCCAAAAGTCATTGCCAATTCTTAAGAGCAAGGTAGGACTGCCTGGACATTTGATTTATAATAGGGTTCACAGTATGTGCAGAATGAAAGTGATTCTTGAAAAGGCTTCATTAGAAAGTAGAAGATCAAGTGTCCTACAAGAAGAGTTATCAGATACAGTGATCTGAACTTTTGAGACTTTCAGGGGTTGTCTAGAAACAAGTAATTGTGACCCTGCAACCTAACTACAGATTGGAGCCTGCAACAACAGAACAGCTGTTTTCTCAGGCTGTTCCTAAGGTCAGGCCAAATAATATCTTAGGTTTTGTAGGTTTCAATGCCCAGCTCCTCATCATTATAAAAAGATTTAAATGTTGTGTTTGTGACTGTGGTGGTTACAGCTGTGATGTTGGATTACAACTTTCAGATTCAATGTACAGACTGTACCTGGGAAGAGTTTTCATTAGTGGCTATGATTTTGTGCCAAGATTTTTCCTCCATATCATATTTCTGCTGAAATTTCTTACTTCTTCACCATTTTCTTCCCAAAGATAAAATCAAAATGCTGGAGGTAACAAAACTGGAAAAATTCTACCAGGTTAAGTGTGTGCTGAAGGCAGGCTGGTTAGGCAGGTGTACACCTAGTGTCTTTGAAATAAATCTATAATGAGGCTGGCGTGGTCCCAGTCATTTCTATTATTGTATTTCTTGCTGTACTTAGAGTTTTGCTGCATTTTAAGTGCAGTGACTGACTGTGCAAGGGCCTTGGGGGTCCAGGACCGTAGAAGACCCCAAGAGTCAGGGCCCTTCTAGGGTGTCTCAACCATAGGAGTCCTCATCAACTTTCTTAGTGATTATCTCTGCTCTTGCTGTTCCCTGGTACCAAGGTGCTGTGGAAAAAAAAATCGTCTTATTTAAGCCACCAAATATCTGTCACGTATCCAACCAAATATCCCATATATCTATCTCTATATCTATCTCTATATCTATCTATCTATCTATCTATCTATCTATCTATCTATCTATCTATCTATCTATCTATCTATCTATCTATCTATCTATCTATATCTATATATCTCCTATATATATGTTGCTATATAATATATAGCAACCAAATATCTTTCACTGGTGTGCTGGGAAGTGCAGTGCAATGGGTGGTTGCTCCATGTTGACCAACAAACTGCTGCTCCAGCAAAGACTTTGTTGAGGATTGAACCTTGAAGGGGTCAATCATGTAACAGGGCATGTAGGGCATCCGCCTCAGTAGGCTTTGGATGCTGGATGTGGCTGTTGGCAACAACAACTTGACAAACCTGATGATTCAAAACAGAAACAACCTTGGGAGGCAATAGAGAGGGTGATGATATGGGCTGTATAACAAATAAGGAATTTCTTACCCCCTGGTGAGAATTCTCACTACCTCCATAAGGGCAGCTCGAGAAGAGAACAAGCAAGGACAGAGAGATGTCCTGACGTTGTTAAACTTTTAAGCTCTTGAAAAACTTCTTCAGAACTACTCTGTGTCTTTTCAAATATGCCATTAACATTTAGTGATGGAAGCCTGTCCTGGTTCTTCAACAACACTGCTTGCTAGAACTGCTAGTGACCATTCAAGGGACTCAAGAGAATTACAGAGTATAGCCAGTAAAACATATTTATCAAGAAGAAGTCAAACAAACCCAACTTGCAGGATTATGTGGAGGCAGCTATAAGTATAGGGAGAGATTTTCCACCTCTGCAACTTAAAAATTTTGCATATCCACATATGAATAGAAGCACAGAAGTTTGTGATTTTCTGTTTTACAGCTTGCAGCCACATATATAAATACCTTACATTTGAAATCCTCCCAAAGATGTGAAATGCCCAAAGGTGTAGGTGTGATATCCTGGCAGTTCAACTCAACATCTCCAAATGAGTGTTGATGAGGTTTGCACACTCATTTGATACTTTCTGTATTTCTGTTCTTCTGGGGTGCTGATCCTATGAAAGATGCCATGATGCTGGATCAGAGCAAATACCAGAATTGCAGCCCTTGAGTAATTTTAGCTTTAAAGTCTGGGAAAACAGTTGATTGCATCAATTTTAAAAGTCAGCTGCTGTGTTATTAATTTTTAAAAAAATTATTAGTTCTTGGTAAGGCAATAATCATTAGCACAAATGGGTGCATGCCTCACAGCACGTAGAGCACAGAGTCAGGCATGGAATTTTCTTTGGAGGCCACCAAGGAGTCTCAGCTGAGGCACCTTTTCAAAGTCCTGATGTAATGCTCATCCGCCAGCTGTACATATTTTGATTTTTTAGGCTGCCTTTAAGTACTTATGTTGAATATTTCAGAATCAGAAATAGAGATGATTTTCAGTTCTTGGTTTCTGAAAATCCCTGAGTCCCAGGGAACTGTAAGTGATCCGCTCCTTTGAAAATGAACTCACTGCTTTTCACTGACCTAACTGATTATAAGAGCTTACTGGTAAGTTAAGATTGGAAAAAAATTGCCAATAGGCAAAAAATGGAAAAAATCTGCACACACAGTATTTACATAACTTGTGTAATGCCTAGTGGGTGAGCCTGGCAGGGTCTGAAAACCAGGTGACAAAAGATATTTCTAATCCTTTTTCTCCCTATGCCAATAAAGAGCTTGGTGTAATTCTAGTTGCTGTCCTCAGCGCTCAGCATGCTGTATTAGATTTTATCTGGTTTTATTAGAGTAGTCCGTTTTTGTGAAAGTCTTTCCATACATGAGTTAAGCAGAGAAAATAAAGGAGGTAGAAATATTAAATGACTACACTGTTAGAGTATATTTTTTTTTTTATTTACAGTGGAGCAAACAAAGCTTATGTACCGCCATCTTTTATGAAGGAGGTTGATTCTCAGGCAGAAGAGGTTTGCATTTAATTTGTTATTTAAAATTCCATTTTTTTAGCTTATTTGGAGAATGATAGCAGTTTGGAGAAGGCACACATTTAGCCACTGTCTGTTTCCACTGGATCCTATGCCTAACCCATCCTATTACAAGGCTCCAAAGCCGCAGGAACTTACCAAGTTTCCTTTCAATCTTCCAGAAGATCTGCAAGTATTTCAGAAGGTCTTGTGTAGAATCCTAATACAAAATTATATCCCTTAATTAAATAAAGAACATGCAGTTCAGCACCCAAAATTTTTAAAAAAGGTTTTTCTTATGAATTTAATTATAGAGAATAAGAGAATATCTAAGAGAATATCTATATAAGAGAATATCTCTATATGAGAGAATATCTTTAAAAGCACAGGAAATGGTTTAGTCTCCAATGCCATGAAGAACAAATTCCCCTTGTGAAAAATTTCCTCTTTATGATAGTAACTGATGTACTAATTTTCTAAACAGATTTTCTGAAAACAGATTCTACTACAGATCAACCTTAAGGAAAGTTGTTCAGGTGCTAAACTAATGTGAAACTTCAAGCATGCACACACCATATCCAGTTTCTAATGATGTGATGGAGGAGCAATTGTCACTTCAGCATGATCAGATAGGTCAGGACCTGGTGCCCGTGCAGTTGCCTCTGACTGCATTGTGAGTGGCAGCTGGGACACCTGGCAAGTCCTGCTCAGTGGCCCTGACCCACCTGTGCCAGGTATCATTCAACCATGGGGCAAACATATGGTCCCTACTGCAGACAACTCCCTGTCAACACATGGAACAGGGAGGACACAGAAGGGTGTGGACAGATGTAGGGACATGAGGAAATAGTGAGACAATGACAAAGCAGCAGGTAGATCAGTCTTGATTCATAGTATGTGTCTGGTAGAGCCCTGGTGAAGACAAAATTCTGAACCAAATCTTTGCATCTTCTCTTTGAATCTCACTAAAGCTACAAAACATCCACAACTATGAACTAACTTTTACTGTGTCATTAATTGGGGCTTATTCTGCTTTGCATAACAGGTACTTTAAAGGTATGTCAAGACCATTGGGACTATTTCAACTGGGACCTGTAGTGGTGTCATGATTGATTTTAAGGGTCAGTGGAAGGACTGTGATAGAATTTGAGTTCAGCTATAAAATTTTAAGTAAATGCAAACTTGGGGATGAGAGATTGCCTCCTTGTTTAAATGTTTTGAAAAAGCCTTTCTTTGTTTTTATTTCTCCCCTATGTAACTAAATAGTAATTCTGGAAATATTATTAAAATGGATTAAAAAGAAATATTATTCATAAAAGAAGTTTCATCATTACATTCTATTTTCTCCATGGAAAATACTAGGGTTTTGATGTAGTTGAATGTCAAAGCCCTGCAGATGTAATTGTTGTGTTTTTGAAAGGAAAACATTAATTAAATATCACTCCACGATAGTTGCTGTTCCATTTCTTTTCTGCAGAACCTGAGAGTGAAGAAGTCATACAAATACCTGAGAAATGAAAAAAATTAAAAGCACCCTAAAATTGCTGGCTCTATCTCCTCTTCAGCTAATACTGTCTTCATAAATAGAAAGGATGACCACAGTATTCTGGAACTGCCTTGCCCTGCAGAAGGTGATTCAGAAATGGAGGAGGTCCAGAAGAATTATGAGGGTAGTAAAGAGACAACAACATTCCAAATTTAATGACATTGGAAAATTCGAATCAAACCTGAACTTCATGAAAGTTACCAAGATTTTTTCTGAAATTTGGAAATATCAGAACAGTGCAATTTCTCCACTGGTTTAGATTTTCACTTTTTGGAGCTGGAGGAAGCAACTCAATTTTGAGTTAGCTTCAGAGAGCTCCTGCACCTTAGCCATGTATGTTGCTGAACACAGGAATAAAGCCAACAGTTTTATGCCTCCAAGAGACTGACCTCCTTGCAAGGCCTGAGGAACCAAAGTAGTTTAGGACTGGGAAAATCTTTATCATCCAACTATCGTGGAAATGTTTGGGTCTGAGTTAAGGGTTACATACAATGGTGTGTAGCTAAAAAATATAGATGCTTATTTGCTGTGCTTCAGAATGCTTTATGTACCATTCTCTATGCAGTGTGTGGTATGTATGAACCTCTGGAATTAGCAGATAGTATTTTTGATAGTTCATTCTTTGATTATTTTGTACTTTGTCACAGCTGGGAGCTCTATTAAAAGTCTTGCAAAAGCTGAGCATTTGTTTGAAAGGGTTGAATTTTGAAACAACAGGAAAATAAGGAAGAAGTGAATGTAGATTAAAAGGGACATTTTACCAGCCAAGCTAAGCCACAAGCAAAAGAGCCTCCTGAGTTTCCAGTTTTGAGAATTCAAGATGGCTCAGACAGCTGTTTGGGCCTGAGGTTTATCATCACCAGGGCATCGGGGGAAAAGAAGAAATATTGACCATGTTGAAATTCTAGGAGAGAGCTGCAGAAATTTCTCAGAATTTCTTGTTTTTCTCTTTTACTTCCTTTCAGTTTTGATGCTGAATGTGAATCTTCAAACTAAGATATTCTTGATTTCTATTTTGAGAGTGTTTTATGATGAGTGCATTAGATATCTTTGCAATGTGATAATTCAGCATTTTATGGCAATGATTTCACTCTGTAAAAGTTGTAATTCAAAAAAACTAGGGAAAAGACCATAAAACTTTGCTGGAATTGTAGAAAAATTGCAAAGTCTAACTCAACTAGCAGAAGCTTGGAAATTTCAGTGAGCTGAGTTTCAGATTTGATTCAAATATTCCAGATTCACTGAGTTGTGATGGTTTTCCTTAAATGATCTTCCTGACCTCATTTAATAAAAATATTTTAGGAAAAGTAAAACTGAAGACTGATTTAGTCTTTGACATTTCAGAACCTTGGTGAAGGGCAGAAGTGTGGTAGTGGTGTGTGTGTGGGGGGTATTTGCACTTCCTTGAACCCTTTTGATGATTGAAAAAGATACTATTTTTCTCAAAGTATTACCTCAAAGAGTCCAGTTATGGTAGTGCATATTTCTCTCATTATGAATTAGAAAATATCTGGTAGCATGGAGACCTAAACACACCTGTTAGGTAAAAGACTGAGTTTTAAGTCCTACATCACATGAAATCTTAATCTCCCAATAAATACTTAAATATGAAGCTGTTGTTATCCTCTTATAGACTGATTTTCTATGGAACAGAAATATGAATTGAGGATTAAAGAAACTTTTTACCAGAAATATTTTTTAAATTTCTGAACTCTAGGTAAAGGAACTATATAGTCAGAAGTCATATGGTAAAACAAAAATTTTGTTGGTGCTAAAAACCTAAAATAGATCAAGATTTGCACCAAAGTCATAAAAGACTGTAAGAAGGGCATTCAAACAAAAACCAAGCTTTGGATTCTGGTGAAAGGCAATATTGAGTTAGTTGCTTCAGAAGAAAGAGCTACTGAAAACCAAAACCTCAAGCCCAAAACCTCCCAAGGAGAAGCAGCTGGTTTTGGCTTAGTATGTGTTTATCAGTCCTTAAAATTCCAGTTTCATGGCTCCAAACTCATAAAACAATGAAAAACACCTTTAATATTAGCAGATGAATATGTTGCTACCATAAGGGAGCTCCAGTCAAACTGTTGATGAACTGTATTTTAGAAACTGGTTTAAATTCTTTTTCTATCAACATCACATAACACCATGATCTGACTTCTCCAGAGTGTGAATGAGGTAGTGTTAAATTAAGGTTTCTAACTCCATTTAGTCCCTGCACAACAAAATGTTTCCATCCGTGCTAGTAATCACATGGATCACATTTCAGGACGAATGTTATGGATTTGCTAAAGCAAAGGAACTCCAAACTGGATTTTCTTGCACACAGATTTTCTCACTGATTCCCACAATATGAATATACTTAAAGTGTGCTGAAAATGGGTTTGGCACTCTGCACACTGTCTGGTAAAATAGTCCTTCAGCTGTCTTTAGACTGAAAAACAGACTGACAAAAGTTTAACTATTGAGAAGGCAGATAGCAAAAGAAACTTGAACACATTAGAAAAACTGAGCTGCAAGTGTTAAGATGAAAGACTACTAATTTGTTTCAGGAGTCTTTATATCCATTGATTCTAGCCATGACCCATTGCTTAGAATTAATAAACTGAATTTAAAAGATTTCTTTCTTTCTTCCTGAATTCATATGAAGTGTCATCACTTACTTTGAAAAACAGCATTTTTACCTCATAACATATTGAAGTACTGAGTCTATTAATTTTTTTTCCAATGTTAAGGAATGCCTAGCAATAAAAGTGAGCCAAATATCAGCCTTGGCCACTCAGTGGGAAGGGTGGTGTGTTGTCCAGATGACAGTGGATCAAATTGTCATTATACACAGAGATTGATCCAGAGATTCTGGGCACCCTTAATTCCCAGGCATGCCAGAGAGGCTTAGGAGCGCTCAGAAATTTGTAAATTGCGAAGCTTCTAGATGAGGTCCTGGCATAGTGGTTATTCAGACTGATGAGCTCTGTTCACAGTCTTCCTTTCAGGGAGGCATGAGACCTGCCATCTAGTTCATAAACCATTCTTCCCTCCTGGGTAACATCCTGCCACTTACAATCCCAGAAAAATGAAATGCATAGCCTCTCATTAAATTAAAATTAAAATGATTGGTATTTTTAACTCGCAAAGTTAGTGATGTTTTCTTCATTGCACTGGTCAGGTTCCAGTGCAACTTCAGGTGACCTGGAGACACTGCTGGCCTGAGAGTTTGATATAGAACCAGCAGGAGGGACTCTTCTCTGTAACAGCCCTTAGTTCATTAAGAATTGCTAGAGTCCCTGAAAATTTTTCAGAACTGAAAATTCACAAATTCTGTATTGTGGGCCGCAAGATAAGTGACAAAATTTTGGCCTATCTTCTTCATCTCCATGAAAATCGTATATAGTTCAGATTAATCAAACTTTGGCTGGACAAGAGTGAGTCAGCCTTCTCCAGTGCCATCTGTCCTAGAGGGGTGATCTGTAGTAAACACTTCCCTGTTTTCTACTCCCTTTCATTGTTGACATTTTTCCACCCAAATCTTTACCTACTCAGCTGTTGCTCTCTGCCAGGCTTTGCCATATCTCTTCCCTTCCAGTAGAAGGTCACTCTTGGGGTTGCCCTGAGGACTCCTGTGCAGATTTCCTCCTCCTCTCCTTCTGCCTCGATTTTGTTGACTTCACCATTGGGGTTTCTGCTTCTTTTGAGAGAGTTTATGACTATCCAGAAATTACCTCTGCTAGGAAATTATTCTTTTCCTTAAAGGAATGTGTTCTTAAAAACAACACTAACCTTTCAGGGTAGACTCAAGGGATGACTAATATTTTGGCATACTCTCAGCAGTTCATATTCTTTCCTCTTTCTCTTTTCTTTCAGTTCCATTGTGTGGATTTTCTAACTCTCTTTAGAGTATGATTGGAAAGCATATCTTTGTTTGTTTCTTTCACCACACTGTTTTTTTCTCTCTAGTTCATTTTCCTGCTCTGGGAATACAAATTACTGTGAACAAATAATGGATAAGTAGTGCTTTAATGACCATTTTCTCTAATTTCTCAAGGTTCTGTCAGATATGCTTTTTCTCTTCTTAATTTTTTTTCATCTGGTGGTGAAGACAATGCAAGCCTTAGGATTTTTCAGTAGACATCTGTAATAATTCTCCACTTTCCTTCTTTCATCTGCAGAAATTGAGCTCAGTCTATCTTCAGAATTAAAGGGTTTGGAAAGTATAGAAGTATAAATCTCTGTTACTTTTCTCTCATCTCTCATCCAGCTGAAATGGTGTGGGCTTTTTTTTTCTTTTTTTTTTTTTTTGTGTGTGTGTGTGTGTGTGTGTGTGTGTGTGAAGAGGGCCAGAGGATTACTGGGATGTCACCAGTCTCCTCTGCTAAGTTGCATAATTGCCAACTTGAAAAGGTTCCTGGATGCTTCTCTTTCCCAGCACACACTGTTCTACTGTTCACACCATTTATTCCAATACTTGTCAGGCATGTAATCCCCATTTTTTTTTGTTTTTTTAAGCACTAATCAGCCCAAAGAACTCACAAAATGTGTTTTAGTGCACTTTTGAGGAAGACATATTCAGAATGATTAATTTCTGAAGGACAAAGGGGTGAAAGCCATTGCACCTGCTGAAGTCCAGAGCAGTTACAGTCCCAGAGGTGACTTCAGGGCCAGGTTTCCAGCAGTGCTGACCTCCTGTATCTTCTGCTGCCTTTGGTTGGGGTGCAAGGAAGTGGCCTGGTCCATGTCTGCTTGGGGACAGCCATGTGGAGACTTGCACATGAGGCATTCCCGTGACCTCACTGAGGCCAAGAGAATGCTGGGGACACAGGAGGCTTTCCAGATCCTTGACCCAAGGCCAGCTGCAGGAGATAATCCCTTCTGGCAGCTGACTGGACTCTTCCAAGAACAGTCTGGGAGCCCACTTTGTTTGCCACCATCTCCTCCATTTAGTTCCCATGCTGGGAATCTCATTTGCATCCACATAGTTTTGCTCATTAATCTGTCATTTATGCATATGGGCTGAGCTGCAGAAAGCATGAAGAGGTGATCACCAACAGTATGTTTTACTGGCTTTTATTTTTTAATGGTTTTTCAGTGTCTAGTTTGTCATGATCCCTTTTTTCCATTTCCATCCAGAGGTGAGTCTCCTTTCAGCATGCCACTTTATCCCATCTCATCAGCTCAATGCTGTTATAGGATGAATGAAGTACAACATGTTTTCTGTGGGACAGCTGCTCTTGGAGGCACAGAAGCACAAGTGGCTCAGAGACAGAGACGTGTTTGTAACATGGAGACTCCATCAAACTGCACTTTAAAGATAACAGTGGGGGAACAAATGAGCTCCAGAATAGTTTGGGTAGCTTGGAATCATTCAGTCATCCCACATGAAATACCAGTGGCTCTTTTTTGCTCTGCTGCTGGAGATTTAAGCAGCACAGGCAGGTGGATAGCAGCCCCAGGGAACTAAAAAGGAAAGGCATTGTCCATCAGGACTCTTTGACAGTGCCATACCCCTTTGTGGTCCAGGATCAGCGAGGACAGACACTGCAGTGTGTCCCATAGCTGGCAGAGGGGATCAGTAGTGCGCTGTCCAGTTTGCTCTGCACCTGTTGTGAATGCCTTTCTGCTTGGCTCACTTTCCTTTTCCTTGATCTGATGTAATTTTACTGACGAGGCATTCATGGAAAGATTCCAACAGACCTCTAGTAACTTTTTCCATTGAATAATGCTTTATCCTTTTAAAATTGTTTCAAATAAATATGATAATTAATAGTGATAGGAAAAAAATTAGGAACATAAGGCATTTTTGGAGGATGAGCAAAGACCACCCGGTATATCACATATTTCCCTTACCCACATATCTTCCCAGCCCAGCTCTAGCCAATTGCTGCACAAACAGTTCTAGTATTACAATCCTGTTTTATTGGTTATGTCTAGATTTACCACAGTCATAATTAAAAAGTTTGCTGTACTTGTGACCAAAGAGTCACAGAACATCGCAGAAATGATAGAAATCAGGGCTGCTAGGAAATTTAGCTGATCATTATTTCCATTGTTTCATGACCACTTGACATGCCTGAAAGATATTTGTCCAACTTTTTCTTAAAAGTTTTGTGTCTGCCATTGTACTGCTTTGGTCTCCCAGCTAAACCAGTGTTGCACTTCAATAATCACCCCTCAACCTCTGCTGTTGCCTAACAGCAGGAATTCTGGCTCCCAAAAGTTTCCATTCTGTGCCTCCAATGAAATTGGTGTTGGGATGATATTTGGAACTGGGGATATGTTTTACTCTTCCTGGGTAAAAAAGAGTTTCATTGCATAAAACCCACTGACACAAATTAGAGGTACAATTTCTCACCTATGCATTCAGAAGCAGATTGTTTTTGCCAATCACAGTGGCAACAAGGATAGCCTTGAGAACTTGCTTCTTTCTTTCCGTATAAGGCTTTCTATTTATATAGGTGCTCATAAGAGAAAGTGCTCCCAGTGCTGTGGCACCTTTGGCAGACTCTAAGTGATCTAATGATCACTTTCCATTTCCTTGACTGTAGCCCCGAAACAGCAAGATCAGAAGGAAGGAAATGAGTTCACCCTTCTTCCATCTGCAGTTTTATGTCCCGCCATTTCTCACCCACCTCCTTGCAGGCAAGGAATACAATTCCCACTCAGAGACTCATAATTGCATGTGAATTTGGTGGGGGAGGGGGATATTTTCCAAGATATTGAGCTCTAATAGAGAATTTCCTGCTCTACTTCTGCTGCTTCAGCAGTGGGTCTCACTAACAGCACATTGCTAAGGCAGGAGTGACCAGCTGCTATAGGGGAAAGAGGATGTCTCTTGGGAAATGCCAGGCTTCCCAAGACTGGTTTTATAAATCAGGTCTGGAAGACAGCCCATTTCCAGCACAAGTCTGTGGAGAGCCCACATTTGGTATCTCCACAAAAGGAAATGCCTCATCAGAGGTGAGAGACTGAGCTGATTAGCTGCAGCCTCTGAGCAGAACCAAACCACTGCCCTGTGCAGAGCACAGCACCAGCATCTCATCTCCAGAGGACACAGGCTGTTCCTGTGTTCCAAAGTTCATATCCAAACAAAAAAATAAGTACGAGAGCGCAATCCTTTAGCCATCTGGTAAATGGAAAATTCAAACTTTGCCATGGAGGTTGCTAATCTCCTCCTGGCAGCTGGGATGCTGACCAGACACCCTGACGCAAATCCAAGCAGCAGAAGGCAGGCATACACCTGTCAGGAAATGAGGAGAAAGCGCGGCTCTTCCCACTGCTCGGCATAAGCAGCCAGTGTCACCTCCCCAGAGCCAAACCCCTCATGTCTCAAAATGCTGCGTAATGCAGCTGGCAGCTCCAGCCAGCGGAGTCAGTGCTTTTAAATCAGACTGTCCCTGGTGCATCGCCCTCGCCACATCCCATGGTCATTCATTTACGTGGTCCTCATGCCTTCCAAGTTGTGGATGCTACACAAATCTGAGAATAATGCTGGCAAGGAAACTTTTCATCCCCTCTTTTATGAGCATACTATCTTCAGCAAGAGGACAGTGAGGTAGGAGAGGAGTAGAGGAGACAACTGGGTTTTATTTTGTCTATGGAGGGATAGAGATGAGGAATAGAAGGAAAGGCAGCAAGCAAGTGAACTGTTGCTCCTGTTTTAAAAAGAAATATTTTAAAAAGAAATATTACCCCCTATCTCTGGGGATCTGGGATATGAATCCTGAAGGAATGGGGGGAAATTCTAAAATCTCAAGATGCAGTATCAGAAGCAATATGGGAAGAAGCAGAATGCCCTAACCTGAAAGCCCTGATGACATTTGTTGGTTTCCCACTCAGTGCTGGTTTTTTTTGAAGCTCATGCCAGCTTACCTCATGATGAGCTGAAGTTAGACTTTTGAAACTTTTATCTTGTGAGGCTCAGAGCACTCTAGACTCTCTCTGGACTTGATCCAGCACGTATCTGATGAGGAGTGCATAGACTGGAGTGCCTGACAGCCACAATACATGCCATTGATAAGAAAGCAGTTCTGGGCTGGTTTCAGTCCATGGCAACAACAAACCCAGGCTGCTTCAAAGTGCTCTGAGGACATGCCTGCCTTTAAATCATGGTAGGCAGGTGGGAGCTATGGGCTCTCCTTGTCTTCCTTCAATGCAGGAGGTACAGCTCAGGGTGACAGAAGAGCTCTGACCCTGAGGCTGGGTCTGAGGGGACCCTCTGGCTGCTGCTGGCAAGGCAGGCAGGGCTGGTGCTGGCCTTCCCTGCTTTTGGTCAGGGTTTTGCCCTCTAGAACTTCATCATGTGAGAAGCCTGGCCCAGGCAAGAGCTATGCAGCAGAAAACACTAATTTTCTTGGCCTGGCTCTTTAATCAAGAATGGCTCATTTTCAGTGAAGAGCTGAGTCCACAAGTTAAAGGAAATGTCAGAACAGATTGCCAGAAATAGGTGCCTGATTTGAGCCCAGCTCGGGTAAAGATGTTTTTATTATCAGTAGTTAAATGCAATGGAGGCAAAAAAAAAGTGAGACATATCCTGTTTATTGACTTTCACTTTATCAAAGTAAATTTGCTTTTCCTGCTTTTTGCTTCTTTAATTTCTCTCTAAATGGGGATTCTATCTGTAGCATTTTACAGTTATGAAGGATGGAGAAACAGTTCAGAGACTGGCATTATGTTCCCTTGTTTTCCCATCCCATTCCCATGGAGATTTAGGGAGGAACTGCTCCAGACACAGCATTTGGCAGCATTTGGTCTTTATGTTATTCTGAGCCCAGAAAGCTCTGTTTCTGTTTGATCCTGATGAGACTGGTGTTGAGGAATTTGCCACCAGTTAAAAAGGCCACTGAGCTTTCGGGGAGGATGAGACCACAAACATTTGCTGCTGCTCCTGGATGAGAAGGGCTAACTGCATGCACAGTAGCCTCATTTAACCTGCGTGCTGCCCCTCAGACGTCCTGACATCAGAACCTGCCGCGATGGCAAAACAGCGCTGCTCCGAGTCTGCAAAAGTCATCAGGATATTCTGCTGCTGCAGGGACTGGGGCCAAGCAGCAAAGACAATCTGCCTTTGAATGCAATCAAACATGAGTTTCTGCTCTGAAGGCTGGAGGGGAATGCCAGGAGGACAATTTGAGTGCTAGCAGGATGTCTGGCCCCAGGGCCAGGCAGTATGCCAGCCTGCACTGACCCGCTCGGCCACCACCGCCTGCCTCTGTCCAAGAAAATGCTGGGTCATTTTAAGAAGATTTGAAACCAAGACCTTTGGTCTTCCAATATTTAAAAGATACCCAAACTGTTACTGTGGCTACTATGGGTAAGGGCAAAAAAATCACATCAAATTCTAATGAATATAATGGCTTACCTCAAATTATCAGGATTAATGTCTAAGGGAAAAATGGCAGTGTTCCATTATTATCAATTTTGTTTATCATTTAAAATGCATTCAGTATAGATTCAGGGTATTTTCAGGCTGAAGAAAAGAAGGTTTACAAATACTAACAGGCTGGGCACCTGTTAGACCTCTTGCTGGTCTCTATCCAAGCTTGGATCGAAGTGCTTTTCACCATCAAGGTGAAATTCCAAGATGCAGCAGTGCTGGAAATTTGCTCCTCATCCATTTCTCCTCTAGTTCCAGGAATGAAATAACACTATAAAAAATGCATCAAAACAAGCCTGGAAAAATATTTGCTGTTGTGCAGAAACCAGGAGGTAAGACGATTCATAGACCACAGCAGTTTCTGAGTGTATGTACCCAAACTGAATCAATTTTTATTTTTTCTTGCAGACTAATTTTTCTGCAACAGTTGAACTACGACGTTGTCTGCTCTAATGTCTGTGTGCTTCTCTCTAAGACAGGTCTTATCTGTACTCTATCACAAAGGACAGTAATTCTTATATGTGAAGTGATTTATTATCTCCTAAGTCTCTCCTAAACGACACAGACTTATAGTTGGTCTACCGAATAAGTTATTAGTTGAATAAATCTGAGGTGTGCAAAAAACTCAGTGAAACTTCTCACCAATATTTCACAGTCTCCTGAAGCAAAGCTCTTTTGCTCAGACTTTTGAACAGCTGATTTTATACATTTCATAACCCCAGCATTAAATATATTATTTCTTTCAAGCAGAAAGTGAATGGCAGAGAGATGTCAGTCCTACCAGCCTTCCCCCTGTTTATACCCAGGCATTCAGGTCTTTGGGTTCATGCCCTGCACTGTCAGAAACTGGGTTGCTGAGACCACCCCATCTGGGTATCACTGAGGATGTCCTTTCCCTGGTACAGAGAGGGACTTGCTACCTTAGTAAGTTATTCAGAGGTGACCATTTGTTTAGGAATGGTACTCCCCAGTTCAATGCTCCCACTGAGACTCTCCAAACCATGTACCTCTCTCGCTCTCCTGCTTTTCCTCCCTGCTGCAGTGGGCTGGAGAGGGGAATTGGAGGCACAAAAGGTTTGCCTTTTGATCACAAGTTTGGGTAAGAACAGCTTACTGGAAACAGCAGTGAGATAAGAAAAATGAACAGCAACAGCAACAATATTAATAATAAAAGTGTACAAAGAAGAGAGTGATTTGTATGCCCAAATGCTCACTGCAGAGCATGACCCAACTGCAGCTGACCACTTCTCACCACCCAGCTACAAGAGTCCCCTTCTTCTGGAATCAAACTCCCTTCCCCCCTGCCTCCAGAAATGTTGTGAGGTGGTATAGAATAACTTTCAGGTCCTGGCCATGCCCCCTCCTGGCTACTGCAAAAATGGTAATCCTGTCCTGGCCAGAACCAGGACACCATTGCCAACTAGTCTGTTCTTCTGCCAGGCACAAAGATATCTCACCAGCCCATCAGATCAAGGCAATAGACACATGGCAGCTAGTCATAGCCTCCATTTTAGAGCTGGGGGTGAGGACAAGGAAGACTTTTCTGCTGTCCCACACCAAATATCCTCCCATGGCCAATCACAGACCTCCCAGCCCCTTATCTTGTAGCCCTGCTGACTCCTCTCCCGTTCCCTTGCTTGGTTTCTCTCATGGTTTGACACAGTAAAATGGTCATTGGAGCACAAGAGCCCCCAAACCATTCCCGTTTGCAGATGTTAGGGAAGAGGAGCTTTGCCCCTACAGCATGTCTTGGTCTCCTAGCTATTGGTGGCTGTGGGGGTGCTCCAGCATTGGCACAGCAGGGTTGATGGGGGGTGCAGCCAAACCCCCCATCTTACCTCAGAAAAGTGGTTTGAGAGGGAAAACCCTTTAGTAAGCAATGGGATTAATCACACCTGGGGTGGGAATGGCAGATTGGAAGTGCAGAACAAAGTAAAAAGGTGGCTTTGATTACAAGGATTCATAAGGTCAGCAGTCAGAGAAACACAGTGCCCGGGAAAGGCCATGTTGCTTGCAGAGGGGGAGAAACAGAAGCTTTAATTTTCACATGTTTTTCTTGCTCCACAAAGCAGAGATCACACAGGGAATACCATACTCCAGTCCCACCTTGCCACACACCAGCTGCTGAGACGTGAGCTTTGCAGTCCTGCATCTCCCTGGAGGATAAATTCTCATCCTCTTCAGAGGCATTTCAGTCCAAACTGAAAGAATATTAACCAAGATGGCTTTGTGTGTGAGAAAAGGCAAAAATCAGTTGTACAACTGTGATTCTTCTGTGTGCAGAGACCTTCATTCTGTTTCCCTGAACTGTAAGAGAAAGGAGGATTTACATGGTAGAGTGGCAATGGGTGCCTCACAGGGACAGAGACTGGAGAGGTAGCTGCTTGGAAAATTTCTGTGTGAAAGTGAAAACATTGAACTTTAATTTAAAAAAAAAAAAGAGAAAACTTTAGTTTAGCTTTCAGCCAAAAATGGCAAATGATGGAAGAATTGTGGTTTTCTATGAAAAAGTAAGAGAAAAATTTCCAGGAAAGTTTTTGTCTAGTCAAAAATATTCTGTTCCATTATAAAATAAATTAAAAAAAAAAGATTAGACAATTTCTTCCCAATCCTGGTTAGGCCCAGCATTCCTATGAGGACAATACCCACTAGATGTCAGTGTATTGCCATGCAATAAAAACAAATGAGCCAGAAATGTCATCAGGAGTTTTTTGGGATGAGGATATTTCCACTGTGCTGTCTTCTGTCAAAAATGTTGCCAATAACTCCTTAATTTCTATAAAATTCCTAAGCTTTGTATTTCCAGAGTTTTTCAAGGTCGTTGCAACACATTCCATGGACTATGCCAGCCAGATATTTTTCCACTACCACATCTAACCCCCAACTGACCTTTGAGTCCCCAGATCTTAAAAAACCTTTAAGCAACTTTTGAACAGCACATAAAAGGAGTGTTGTCCCCTTGACTTCTCTACCACCCCCACCTCTTCCTTCAGTTCATGGTGTTGCAGATTTTCTAGAGACAGAGAAACAAGCACTTTATTTACCTGTGGTGTGGGTACACAGAAAAAAAAAAATCAATTCTGCAATATTTTAAATAGCTGAAGTAAATACCTCTCACCTTGATACCAAGATGTGAAGAAAAAACAGAGTGCATCCTATGAAACACAGAAGTTAAAAAAAAATCTATGATTTTCCTTCTCTCAGCAACCGTTCATTTGGGGATTCAGGTATTCCAAGCAAAGGCCAAAAAACCCCTTTGAGATAATGACAACAGAAAAGTTTATTCTCCCCACCACTTCTGACAAATGCTATGATACTGCAAACTTCCCTCCTTCACTTTTGTCCCTGAATTTACTTCAGTGGAATTTATGGCAGTTGTATCACAATAAAATGTGGCCAACATTTTCACATTTTCTAAAAGTTGTGATCTGGGTGGTGGGCTGTTTCAGTATATTCTGCTGCTTGTGTCTTCTTCAGTACTGTTTGCACCTTCTTGAATATTTATTCTTTTTTAAGAAAAATGCACAGCATTTACCTCTGGCAAGAGGAGAAATTATTTAGGCCTTAGATAAGAATGGAACTTTCCTAGATGCAAACTTCCATTTTAGGAGGCTTGCTCACATATTTCTGCTGCGGAATTCGAATTTGAATGTTCAGAAGATCAAAACTCCCTTTCACATACACATAAAAATATTAAAACAAGTGAAATTGAGATTTGGAGTGTTTTGTATATGACAAGCCAGCTTTTCTGAATAGCACATACAGACACCTGAGCAAAATTTTAAGTACAGCATCTGTTAGGCCTTCTGGGTTGAAGCCTTTTCTTGGTGATCAGTTGGGATTCCTTCGTTCTCAGAAGAAACTCTCTTTCTTAAGAAAAGTAAAATTTTTTTTCTGAAGATTTTTTTTTGGTTTTGCAATTATTTTGCACCCATGAATTCCATGGTTTTACATAGCTCCTATGCTTTTAAACACCAGATTATTGGGAGATAGCCAATTAGGAAAAGAAAAACATGTATGTATCAGATCTGTATTTGCAAGACCAGACAAAATTGGAAAGAAAAGAAGAGCCCTCTTAGTCATAAAACTTCAAAGCCTCACTTTTCCTTGCAGAATAGAGAATGCAGGAGTGAAAACTGAGAAACATGCCTCCTTGTGTTAAATACCCTCCTGCTCTGCTTAGTGGTGGGCGTCAAGCCATGTTTCACAGTAATGCTTGTGGGAGAGACCAAAGGACAGTTTTGGCTGGCCACCAGTCCTAGGATGGTAATGAGAGGAACACATTTAATTAGAAATACTGAAGCCTCATATTCCACCCAAGAAACTGCTGGGTCTGAGCTGCACAAACTAAACTTGTGGCTGGCATAGGAGAAGTGTAAAAAGGTAGTTAATAAGTTAAGTTGCTTGGTGTTTATTGGACCTTAGCGCCAAAAAAATTGTCAGTAATGAGATCCATGCGCATGCAACTCTCTCAAAAGGAGCCTGAAGAGATCAGCAGCAGGAGTTTTGGGGGAAGCACCAGCTCTGTATGTGTTCTGACTGGCAAGCACTATTTCCAGCCACATTTGGCTTTCATTTACAAGTCATGCTTTGCACATGGGGTCTGTCTCACAGGTGTAGCATGTTCCAGACAGCAGAGATCAAACGAAATTGGATAAATCTGCCTATTGAGACTTAACACATGATGTATACTGGAAGATATGATACAACACCTTTGGTCCTCTGTAGTTATTCATAAGTTGGAACATTGTCCTATTTAAAGAGGTTCACTGTAAAACTGTTGTTTAATTTGTTCTAGCCCAACACCTTCAAATCATCATTTGGGATTTTCCTTGTAACTGAAACAATTTATGGGAGCTGTGACAGCTCAGGTGGGTCTCTGTTTTTCATCAGGTCCAGGCTGATTACACTGTCAAACAATCTTCTAGGAAATTTATTGCTAGTAACCTTTTTATATGATAAATTCTATCTAAAGAGTAATTGAAATCCCGTGAAGGCATATATATTCTCATCATCTTAGAAACTGTGTGGTGTGGGTTTTTGCTCATGCCAAGGCTTAGATCATTGAAAGAATCAGGATGAGATAAAGATCCTTCTTTGGAGGACCCAGTGATCCTTCAAATTGTGAATGGAAAGAAGAACCATCATCATGTTCTTGTACAGAAACCCAAGAAGTGTTTCATCCTGGGGATGTATATTCTCTACAGGTAACAATTTATTTAGAAATTATTCTGTTTTGTCAGAATTCTCATGTTAGGAAGCAGAAGAAAGACAGAGGGGCCTAAGAAAAAGTGAACCGTTGCACATGAACAGGAACGGATCTCCAACGTGTTAGTACAATGAAAATCAACATGTAGTACTGTCCTTGCACTGAAAAAAAGTGGCTGGCTGGAAGGTGATAATGATCAGTCAATCTAAGGCATCTTAAAGAAGAATATTAGCTACATCTTCTGAAAGAGAAATGTATTTCTACAGTGGAAGCCATTTAGCAGCAGGTTGATTTGCTTCCTTCTTAAAACCATTCTTGAAAATTTAGGACATGGTACATACTGGCAAGAAATGTGAATGAAGAGACTAGATCAACAGCTGAAATGCTGTTTAACAAAGCCCTAAGAATGATATCTGCTCCACAGGAAGAGTTAAGGAGCAACTCCAATGCCCTGAAATTCTGCATCTTGACTTGGTGTGGTAACCTCCCAAGTGAAAAGCTGCTGTCCACTGGACCCTCTTTTTCAGGTCAGGAAATTCTGAGTCAGAGTTCTCCCTAAAGCACACAAAGGTGACTGAGTCCCATACTGAAGGGGGACACATAATCTTCACTTTGCCGCAATAGGTTTTCCTGGGGAAGTTTTGTTTGGGCACTTTAGAGGAACCTCTAAGGGCGCCTGGGCCCCACCTCTGAAATGTCACAATGGATCACCTCAGGATAGTAAATAAAATGGCCAGAACATTTTGGTCTGGTTGGATGTTTTTATGCTCCTGCAGCAAATGCTGCCAGTCCCCAGCTGGTCAAATCTAGAATCTGAATAAACAAAGTAATGCATAAGTGTGGGAGAGCAGCCATGGGGAGCAGCAGTTCTTCAGATCAACTCCAGAAAGAAAGTCACCAAGAAGATAGTGAAGAAGGTTGCTTAAAACATAGGGCACAGCAAAAGGTGAGATATGGGCAGAAACACAGGGATGATATTGCTGGAGAGCTGGAGCAGCTGCTGATGGGATGTAGTAAGAGACTTGATCAGTTAGGAGGTACTAAGTGCCCGGGTTGCACTGCTTGGCTTGTTCCTGGGAACAGAGTGAGAGTGCAGAACACTGGGAAGATGGTGGGGTTTGATGGCAGGGCACTCTCCAGAGGTGCTGGACAGACTAATACAACAAAGTGCTGCTGCCTGAGGTTGGGGAAATGCCAGGTCCCTGCAGGCAGATACTGTGATACTGCAGACTGTGGAAACAGAAAGGAGAGGTGGGAGAGCAGAGTGGAACATTTTATGAAAACTAGTAATATGCTGCTAAGATACCAACTACAAAAAACTCTGAATCAATTTACTGAGAAAAGGATGTAGAAATATCTGGATAGATGTTTAAGAGTAAAACAAGTTGCTCTGCCAGGACAATCTGCCTTTGGACAGCTGGGAAGGAACATGAAAGGGGCTGACTACCAGCAACCTTCAGCTGAAGTCAGGCTGAGAGGGAAAACTTTCATGTCTGAACATCAAAGATGCCTAAAAGGCCTAAGAAAAACTTGAGAGATTTTTTTCAAGTATTGTTCTTGCCCTAAGCAATGTTGGCAGACTAAATAGGATTCTTCAAGGTGTGAATTTAAGTTAGTGTTAGGTCCGAGGCACAGCCTGAAATGTAATGGTCAATGTACATGTTAGTGATTGTCCATATTAATTATATGTAATAAGAATATATTATAAGTCAGTAAGAGTGGTCTGGGGCAAAGAAATAGTTGAGGGATGAGATTTTTGCTGCTGTTTAGCAAGGTTATTTTTTACAAACAATACTCCAGGAATCAACTGTTCCTTCTGAGATTTTTCAGAATGGGAGATTGTGACACAATCTCTAAGAAGGTCACAAAAAGAAATGAATGGAATTGTTTTGCCCATATAAAAATAACAGGGGAATGCTAAAATTAATCATTATTGGCAGCCTCAGGGCACATTGCAGAAAGTCAGCGCTGCTGGGACAGTGCAGAGAGGTTTGGACCAGGTCTTCTTGCACTTTGCCGAGTTCACATCATTGCTTATTCATTTCTCACTTTCCAAAATACAAAAGCCAGAATTTTTCATATTTGGATGGCAAAGTCCAGCTGAGTTAATTAAATCAGAGATGAGAAGGATACCAAGTGATTTCTTAGACCATGTCAGTTGTGTTTTTTATGTAGGGGATTTTCTCAGTATGCTGTTTGGAACATGGAAGAAAAATCATAATATTGTTGTATTTTCCCCCAGTCTTAGTATGCATGGTATGTAATGCCCTTCTGGCTGTACCATCTTTGTCAGGAGAGGTGGGGCAGCTCTTGACAAGCTCTGTGCCTGACCAGATAAGTAACAGCAGAGCAGCCTTAGGATTCAGACAATCATCCAAACTGGTGGAGCTTAACAAATTATTACATGTTCACTGAGTATTCCTGTGGATATGATTTAAGCATAGTATTTGAATTAAATACCAATATTGCCGGATGGAACGTGCCTGGGCTTGTCTGACCCTTGCTGCTTGACCAGGGGTGGCAGCTGTGGTGGTTTCACCTCAGAGACACCTTTGGCTGGCTGGATGCTGCAGCTGGGTGCCTGGGACAAGTCCAGGCATTCAGGAGCTCAGGTTTACCTCTGGCAGAGAGGCTTTAGGCGAGGTGAAGGAAAGGAGTTGGTTCTGCTGGAGGGTTTCGATCCAGAGCTTTATTCCTGGCACACAGGCCTTTGAATGCAGCAACAGCTCCAACAGAACAAGGGAACCGCGTGGTTGCTGTGTGTTTTAACCTCAGGGAGAGGGGGAGGGAAGGGGTAGGGATCCCACCAACCAGGTAAGGGGGCGAGTCTCAGGGGACAAATGACACCTGGATGGCCCAATGTCCCCAGGGCTGAGAGACATCTTTTGAACTTCACCAATCACACGACGCCCTTGCTGGAATGCCAGGATTGATGGACAGCAGTCAGCAGGGGGCAAGGGGAGGGGAAGGGAGAGGTTATTGGCACACCTGGGGAAAGAACTGGGATGCACAGGCTATTACATCACACCGCAATAGCATAGGGCAAATTTAAGTTACTGTTTTATAGCTTCACTATCTTTTATTGCAGGCTGAGAAGTCTGCAGCATCCAAACTAAGAGCTATCTTCTGTACTTACTCCACTGGAAGAGTTATGGTCGTAGACAATGGAAATTTTATATCACTTGTGATGGCTGAGCAATGGTAATGAAACATGGGTTCTA
Source organism: Molothrus ater (assembly GCF_012460135.2). Taxonomy (NCBI): domain Eukaryota; kingdom Metazoa; phylum Chordata; class Aves; order Passeriformes; family Icteridae; genus Molothrus; species Molothrus ater. Next base: position 94,507,139 of record NC_050480.2, on the reverse strand, counting down.
CTGTTCAAGACTAATTATTGGGTCAAGTTTTGCCATCAGCATGCTTTGACCTTTGTCCAGAGACCTGAATAACCCAATTTTCACCACTCAGCAGTCCTCCCTTCCATTTCATTGTGGCTGCTTTCCTCTCTTACCCCTGTGTATAACCTCCTTTACTCAGGTTTCAGATATGATTATATGAGGACTGACAGCAGCTGGTAAATAACTGTGATAGAGGGTTATGTGGTACAGACATAACCTCTCCAGAAACTGGAGGATGGCTGCAAGGATGATGTGTTCACAAAGACTATTACCAGAACCAAGAAAAATAAGGCTATGGACTTAGTACAAGGACAGCAGGATTTGAACCTTACAAAATTAAATTTTATCTACCTTATATTTATCTGTTTGATTTTGTTGACACCTTTTTTTTTTGTCAGGTCTCTACATTTTCAAAGTGACATTCTACAGTGAATCTTACTATATAAAAAATGAAAAAATGCATTAGACTTTTATCTGAGACAGTGAGATGCACACCTTGGCAAAACTAAAATGTGTTTTTCTGGCCATTAGAGATATATGAAGTTATTTTATAGCTCTCTGGTCTCATTAATTTTTGTACGTAGCTATTCATCAACAAATATCCAGTATGAGTAATTTCCATTAAGAACAGCTATATAAAAGTTTTAGTCTCTCACAGCACAACTGCAAGAGATTCCAATGTGGTCATAAACTAGTAAGTAGCTGACTGATTCCCTCAGGTAGCATTAAGAGAGGAAACTGTACTGCCCACATGCCTAAGACAGCTTTCCACTGATTTTCCATTAAGTGTTCTGTAAGTTTGCTGAAGTTTGGTTGTTGAAAGAAGCCAAAATAATATATGGAAAAGAAGAATTAGTTAGAGGTAAGAGAATAACAGTCTGGGAGTTTCTTCCAAGTTTGGGAAGTTGCTCTTTAATTTTTTTTCATTTTTCCAGAACCACAAACAGTTACCTGCTTCAGTGCTATATGCAGTCTTACAATGTCTTGTAGGATTAGGAAAAAGGTTTTTGTGCCATGCTGAAAAACTTTTCTGGTGTTCTATTTTCTTGTCTCTAATCTATAAATCGTAAGTATTACTAGAGGAGTTAAGTCAGTGTGGGATCAGATTAGACAAAGGTTACTATTGGTGTTATAGCAACCATCAAAAAGAGAGTGAGAATGAGTGGGGATGTCTAAAAATACCCAAAGGGAAATATCTGAATATACACTGCAGTTACATTTAAAATACACTTTTAATCTGTAGTCACTTGGTGATGCTCTTGAGTTGTATTTCAGCTTTGGGACTGATAATTTGCAGAAGGGAATGTGCTACTTAAATGTTCTTCCATTTTCACTCCAATCCCCAAGCTGAATCCTGAATTCAGTAGGGTCCCATTGTACACTTCTAAGCTCCCTCCTAGGTCTCTCCTGCACAGACTCAATAAGCAAATCTGAAGTCATTGTGAGTTCTATGCCAGAAATGATCAGTCCAGATGGTGCGATGCATCTCATTATTTCCAATCCTCTGAAAGTGTCCACTGAAAATTAGTTATTCAGACTCTCTTCATAGTTGCTAGAGACTCCAGAGAGTACTTCATCTAAACTCACCATAAACCAGTGCTCTTTTGACCACACAAGAAGCCTAAATGAGTAGATTCCCATTTTTTTTGCAAATCCTTCCTAAGTTTGTTATTTGGTTGTTTTTGGCCTTGTGAGCTAACCCAGCCCAGTGCAGCAAAGCTGGGATCTACCTGAGATACAGCAGAGAGCATCTCATGCTATAGAAACCATCCTGAAGCACATGACCAAATGTTCAGAGATTTCTGAAGTACCTCAACTGTAATAGGAACCCAGGGACCTAACCCATATCTTGAAACAATGGTAAAAATAGCTGCAGCAACTCTGCCCTGGTATTTCCAAGACTTCCTTTCGTGCCAGCTTCCCATGGATTCTCTGGGGAGCTGAGTCTTCTGAAACTGCAGCTGCTGAAGCCCAGGAGTTGGTGGAGTCACCATACCTGGAGATGTTAAAGAGGTATGTGGATCTGGCACTGGATGATGTGGTTTAGTGGTTCAGGGATTACAGTGGCAGTGCTGGGTGGATGATCCGACTGGATGATCATAGAGATCTCTTCCAACCTTGATGTTCTGTGATTCCATGACTCTCTGATCCTGGGACTGTTCTGACACATTGCTGTTCATCTGAAACAGTTAAATGGGGGTTTTAGACTGATAAAATGATCTAGGAAGTTCTGACTTGTATTCAAGGCCAGAGAACCAGTTACATTTTATTTTTCATCATATGTACCTTTCTGTAGCATCTATTCCCTCAGATGGGTAATACCTTTAAGATATTGAGTACTTGGATTAAAATGTTATTGCAAAGCATAAATACTTACACAGACACTTTATATTCTGTGCTTTAAGAGTGTATAACAAAGGAAGCTACCTGTGTGATGCCAGAAAATATGCCCTAAATAAATGGTATTTAAAAGAAAATACCTGCGAGTTACACAACAGATGATTTTATATTTAAGGAAACTCAGTTGGAAGTGGGGGGACTTTAAAACCAGACTCAAATGTGAAGGTCTTTTCATTGGTAAAGTCCTGTCTTTCCAAAGTGTATGCTTGAAAGTTGTGAGTTAGATGTTTTTACTTTGGCCTCGTGATCTGACTAATCACAAGCTTAGAATCTGTAGATGTTGTATCGATACCAATTTTCCTTAAATTCCAAAGTTTTTTCTTGGTTAGCAGCAATTTAAACAAGATGCAGCAGACCCTGTCGAAATGGAACATTGCATTTATGTTGCTGTGACATCTCAAGTAAATACTATTTCAAAGTTTTATTATTGGATGTGAGCAGCAAACACACAAACAAGGAAAATCAATTAATGCCAGACATTATTTTCAAACTGTAACATCCTGGGAGGTGCTGAAGATTTCAGTGAGGTTCATGTGAACTTGGACATTTAAATTTTTATTCCCCCTAGTCTGCAGTGCATTGATTGATGTTGCTGGCAGATTTGGCAGCATTTTCTGGTCCCAGAGCCATGATTCCCATAGAATCCCCTCTGCTCAGGCAGAACAGAATCTTTTGTCGCTGTAACTAAAGGGCAAGGGCATTTTTAACCCTCTCTCTAAGAACAAAAAGCAAAAGCAGAAATCCAACTATAAATGTTCATAAGCTTTCAAAAACAAATTACAGCTTTGCTTTTGGGTCAGAGTACTTGTCTTGTGTGCTCCATCAATGGAGAGAAATAATTATCTGTTGAATCAGTGAATACCTCTCCAGCAGATTTCTTAAGCACTATAAAGGAATCTAATACATTAGATATTCCAGGAACAAGATATCTGTGTGGAAAATTTGAAGGAATGCTTATTACTACTTTGTCTCAATCGGTATTTTTCTCTCTCTATCTCTTTTTCAAGAAAAGAAAACAATCTCTGTATTCATCAGTCTGGTATGTGTAAAACAGTCTGTTTATTTCTGAATGACCACAGGAACAATTCTAAAGTTGTATGTTTACTGGAAATTGTATGAATTATATGAATTATTAGTCATACAAACCCCTTATTTTTGTAAAACAAGGAAGAGCATATGTTTCAAATGTGATGTAAAATAAGGTCATCTTACAGAGAGGCAGAAAACTCTGAATTTCATATATTGGAAGAAATAGTAATTCAGAATAGCTCTAAAGTATATTGCCACAGCCTATGCCAGACACTGAAGATATTTTCTACTCCTTCCTCCACCTATTTTTTTTCTCCTCATACAAAACCACTCTTTGCAAGAAGATGGATTTTATATCAGGATTTGATTATCAACTGAATGTAAATGGTGTTTTTCAATTAACGTGTTTGAATATTGAGTATTAACCAGAGAGTGAGTGCCCTTAAAATTTAAATGGTTGCTCTTGCAATAGTTGCTAATTTTATTTGCAGATTTCTCCATCTCGAATATAGCTTACACTGCAAATGACATATTGAAACCAACAACTTTAGTAATCTCAGAATATAAGATTATTTGTAGAACTTACATTGTTTTTAGGCCAAGTGCTATAAACAGTCATGTTTTCACTGCATTCTGAACTATGTCTATGTGATGTCTCAATATAATTTAAACAATGTGTCCAGGTAGGGTAGAGTTACTGGAAAGATATATATTTATCACCTTGCTTTTCATTGGAATTGCTATCTTGCAGGGGAGCAATGGATGTTGGGGAACAAGGGGCCAAAGACTGTAAAGCTTTGAGGTATGCTGAATGTATTAAGACTGGCACCAAGGCAATGCAATTCTCTACTCGAATTAATAAATTAGACTGCGTTCTCCAAGCTGATATTTAATAATTGCTGATGATGTCTTGGAATATACTGTGTAGTCACTATAATGTATAATCTAGTGGCAAGCCAGGAGCTAATGGTGCCTCTGTCAGCAGCTGTTGATGTGGAAAATCAGATATAGTCTGTAGTTACCTATGCTTTACTTTCCAGCTCTTTTGTTTGTATGCTTTGGTGTCTTAGAGCCAGCTGGGTCTCATGGAATAATTAAGCTGCTGGACATTGAGGATGGCCTGGGAAAAATGTGTGAGATGCTGGCTGAGAAGGCACAGATGCCTGAAAGGAATTAAAGGAATCAAAGAAGGAGATCTGACCTGAATACTACAGCTAACCTGGCAGACCTTGTCATAATAATATGATAATATTAAAATAACCTTGTCATTTTGCCTCACGGTTCCTCACAAAGGACCATCAGGACACAGTAGCCTGGCTGCAGTGATGTGGACTCAGAGGTATTTTTGTGAGACTGACTGAGTCCTTTATGACTACTGTATGAATGCCTCTGAACATGAATTTTCCTAATTAGTGAGTCATTTTAACCTTCACTTTCTTTTCTGTAGAACTGCTGCCTGGGTGCACTTCTGTGCTGCTGATTATGCTGGCTCAAGTGCATAACAGTGCTTTTACTGAGGTGCATTGTGTGATTCACAGAATGTTCTCAGAATGTGCTGAGTTGGAAGGGACCCACAAGGATTGCCAAGTCCAACTGCTGGCCCTGCACAGACCCATCCCCAAGAGTCACACCCTGTGCCTGAGAGCATTGTCCAAACCCTTTTTGAACTCTCTCAGGCTTGGAGCAGTGACCACTTCCCTGGGGAACCTGTTCCAGTGCCCAGCCACCTTCTGGGTGAAGAAAATTTTCCTGATGTCCAACCTAAGCCTCCCCTGACACAACTTCAGGCCATTCCCTTGGGTCCTGTCACTGTCACCACAGAGCAGAGATCAGTGCCTGCCCCTCCTCTTCCCCTCACAAGGAAGCTGTAACTGCAATGAGGTTTCCCTTCAGTCCCCTCTTCTCCAGGATGAACAGACCAAGTGCCCTCAGCTTCCCCTCAAGGCCCTTCCCCATCTTTGTTTGGATACTCTCTAATAGTTTAATATCTTTCTCATATTTTGGTACCCAAAAGTGCACATGGGACTTGAAGTGAGGCTGCCCCAGAGCAGAGCAGGACAATCCCCTCCCTTGCCCAGCTGGTGATGTTGTGCCTGAATGCACCCTAGGAGGTCAGCCCTTCATTTTGAGAAGAGCAGTCAGAATTCCCTTTCTCCCCATCAGAAACTCTATTTCAGCTCTTCCCTACTCCAGCACCACCTGCTGTTTCAGTAGCACTGCTCTCTTCATCATTGAGATCACAACTCATCAGCCATAAATCAAGAAGCAATTCCTGTGGAATTCCTTGAGATTTCCAGTTTGGCAATTGATTTCTGATAAGTAGTCTCTAGGCACAGTTATATGTGATGATTAAGCATGCCAGGGAATGATCTTGCGATCAAGAACCTCAATCATTTGTGTGATTTATGAGCTCTTAGAACAGTCATGGTTATGATTTTGGTCCAAACCAGCTAACAATTTCTTAAGTGGTGCCTGAACATGGGTGGGGTTGATATGGACCAGAGATTGCACAGGCTGAATAAAAGGCACCTTAAAAGTGGTCACCAAATTAGGAGGGGAAGGAAGTCAAGCAGCGTGGGTATAGGATGTTCTGTTCTAGAAAATGGATCTAAGAATAATTTTGTTCACTTGTAGTTTTGTATTATCTGGACCTCTTTTTTTCATAGTAGTTACATTTATTTATGTTTTGTGTATTATTTATTTATTCCCAAGTTACTTATGAAAATGTACATGCACTCATGGCAAAGCACAGAGAAAGTGATTTTATCATTTGTCAAAACCTGTGCTGAACAGTTTGTTTGAGACAGTGTTATGCAGACTGTCTTTTTTAGGGAGTGATATGAGTGACTAACTTGGTAATGGAGTTGGCAGAGTCAGTGTTGGCTAAGAGCTTGGACCAAGAGCTTTGATGTAATAAAGCTGCACTTTCAAGGCCTTTTCTGCAGTGTTTTGGACAGTCTGGAGATCCAGCGATTACTGCTCCATTATAGCAGTCCCCATGGGTATTGCCAGCTGATCCCCACCAAGCTGTTTAAGTGCACTAACTTCTGAGAACTTAGAATTTAACTAATACAATTTTTTTTTTCATTCTGGATTAGATTTATTAATTAGTCTTGCATGGATTTAGAAATTCCATGTATTTCATGTTTATTTCTGGTAGGAAAGTTGTTCTTTTGAGTTTTAATGGAAGTGGAAAACCACTTTAATCTCTTTTGAATCAATTTCATCTCAATTGAAACGCTTGTTTTCACATGGACTGTAGTTAGGAGCATTTTGAATAACACAATTACTGGTAGAATCCTTAAAAAAATCTATCACAGGCCCACTCTGCCCACTGAGGCATGATGCAGTCATCATATGTTCTTGTGTGTAGAACATACTTAATAATAGTCTGGCATTTCTTAAATTTTTGGACCTGATATTCTGGAATAACATATTTTTGGGTATAATTAGGACCAATACTGTTATTAAAAAATAACTATCTCATTTTCTGGCAATGTCCAGCAATTTCTCCTTGACATTTAGTCCCTAAGCATTATGGTAATACTGGTGTTTCCACTCTACCAGCAAAGTGTTTAGCAATTTGCCAACCTCTGTTATTAACATACAGTAAAAAGTAAGTATTTTATCAGAAGATAGCTCAAAGATATTCAAGAGATTGATCAATCTTTCAGGTCTGGCAGTACCGTAGCAAGTTGTTAACAGTTGAAGGGAAAACTTGATCAGTACTAGAGTTTATAAATTCTAAATGAAGGTGGGTGTTAAAGAATATTCTATGATGACCTGATCATTCCACCACTGTGAAGAAGGTCAAGACTGTCAAGACTCCTATTGGGAGGGAATATAGCTTTGTTTGTAAAACATAAAATAACTGTAGTATTTTTTAGCCTTGCCCTCCTTTAATTTCTTTGATAAATTGGTGGATACATGGCAAGATATAATAAAAGAATGAATGCAGATCCTTTCATTATCACAAGCTAGAAAATATTTGCACCAAGGTGGTATTTATGGGGGAATCAACAATTAATAATTATCAAGACAGACTGAATCAGAACAAAGCTGGTCTCCTATCATTGGGGAACACTAAAACCAAATTTAAATTAATGTTTCCTTCCCACAGAACTCTGAAAGGTTCCTGGTATAAAACTATTAAAACTTATTATATCAGCCCTAAATTATAAAGTTATAGGTTCTTAAAGTTGTGTTTGAAAAATAGAGGGATTTAGATAGTTCTCTGTGGACTTAATGGTAATTTCAGTACCAGTAAAGTGCACTAAGCTCCATTATTGTACTTTAAAACCTGTTTGGCTCAGGCTGCTGTGTGTACGTGTATGAGTTCAGAATGTGTGCACGTGACAGCCAGGGTACAATAAAGCATGTGTGGCTTAGCTTGAACACTGTTTCCATTCCACAGTTATACTCTAATGAAAGTACATAGAGGTTTAATTTAAAAAGCAGCATTGAACTCTAAACCACTGTTGTGTTAGGACACAAGCTGTGTAGAAAACCACATGGGAAAGTGGTGATTACAATATTGCATTTTTTCTTGTGGGCTCTGTTGGGTTCACATAACATGCTCTACCAAAGTATGTCTGTTTTCCTTTCCTCAGCAGAACAAAAGTGCTATTGCTACTTCCTCTGCATTAGCCATGGTGTTTTATTTTGCTCTGTGGACATGCCATCAGTCCTGTCATTTAGTTCTGTTTCAGCACAAGATTTAGGTTCATGGGTGCCTCCATCAAGACGAGCAGCACTTCCCTCCACCCCCTGCTGTGTAGCATGCTGGCTGGGGAAGGTGACATAGCAGATCTCAATGGGCTCTTTATGTGTGATAGCTAAAAACACTTCTCTACACAAGTTATTAATAGATGATAACTGGTAAAGGCTGGACTATGTAATGGGTTAGATTACTTGGTCGTTTGTAAACAATATCTTATTTCTAAATGGAAGGCATTGAAGAATTGCTGGTTGTAACCATGCAACTTGGCACCATTTCAGCAGTTTTGGTCAACTCATAAAGTTGACAGCTTCCAGGGGCAGTGCAAGCAGTGCCTTCTATTTTTCAGCTTTTACCCCAGCCTGCTACAGCTATAAAGAAAGGCTATGAATGATTTTACTTTGAATCACTGAGCAGATGCCAAGTAAAGATAGACCATATCTCCCTTCCACCAAAGATCCCAAGTGTTTGCCTGTAATTCAGGCCCCTCGCAGACTCAGCAATAGCCAAACTGAGCTGTCTCTAGGAAAGGGCCATATAAATGTGGAGGGTCATATAAAACAAGGTACTTCACCACCCAGCTTGCTTATTTGGCAAACTGAATTAAGCTCTTTTGGGGGTTATCAGAAGTACTTATTTCAGAGACTCACAGCAGTGAGCTCCAGGGTGAGTGGAGGTCAAAATCATGAATGGCAGAGAAGGGAGCTGAAGAGAGGGAAGTGCTGCTGAGAGCTCGAGCATGAGAAGCTCTCCTCCTGTGAGGCTCTGTTGACAGGGTCACTGATGGCTGCATTGGAAACAACCTGGGTGGCAAAAGAGGGCTCTGACAGCTTGTTTAGAGGTTAGTGACACATGAACACCTGCCTCAGTGTTGGTAAGTCTGCCAGTGTTTCTCTGGTTGTCCAAAAAAAGCATCCCAGCTCCTTTAGGATACAGCTGGTAATGCCCAGTTCTCCCCTACACGTGGGAATTGGAGGCAGCTCACTTGCCTGGCCCAGGAATTGCTTTTTGTGGGGCTCATAGACCCATGGTACATCAAAAGGTATTTTAAAGCCAGTCCTGTCTCTATTGCTAAAGAATTTATTGCTCATGGGGAAAAAAAAAAATCAGTGTGGGCTGACATAAACCCATGCATGCAATTTAGAATTGTAAGTTTTGTGATTTAGAATTCTAAGTTTTGTAACCATCACATAGATTACACTGTAGTTACCTTCTGTAGCTATTGGTTGTTTCTCACTATGATATGTTTTGGTATGATAAAATGTACACAAAGAAACAGATCTGCATTTTCTAACAATTAAGATTTCTAGTCCATTTCATCTAAAAAGTCATGAATGTGTTAAACAGATAAGCCATAACATATGCAACTTTCCCATAGATTTTTTTATTTTACAAAATTATCAGGAAGTAATTAGGGCAACAACATTAGACTTAAAAAATTTGCCTGTAATTGAATGACCTAATTTCATCCTATTATATACATGTAAATTCAGAGTAGGTTCAAATCTACGAGCTTCATTTTTAGCTTGTATAAGTGTAGAGACTAGAGATAATGTCCTTTTTTTTTTTGTGAATGAAAATATTATTGTATTAATTAAAAAAAATCAGATTTTTCATATGTAAGATTTCTAACCTCAGGAAAAGATAATAATTAGAACAAGACTCATGATTTTTCTTTTATGATTATAAAAAGGAAGAAGGGAAAATCACATGTGCATTTGTACCACCAAGAAAACAAACCTATAGTTTTTAGGCAGGGTTCTAGATTCTCTTTTTTGTAGCTGTGCACATATACATCCTACTCGTGGTTAACTGGTGATACAAAAATGGATTAATTTTTACATGCTATCAAAATTAAAAAAAACCCAACCAAAACAAACAATCTTCTACTCTGCTCTATTTAAGTACCAAAAATGCAACACATAGTGAGATACAAAATTACTGTTGAAATAATATTCCTAAGTCCTAAGGAAAGAGGTATTTTACTTTATAACAAGCAAAAGTTAAAACCTTGGAGAAATCTTTATTGAAAAAGGTAGTTATTTCTACTGCTGAACAACCAGAAAATAAGTCTCTCTAATGTTTTGACTGTAGAGATGTCACTTCAGCTGTACTCTGCTTGGGCCATATCTCTCAGACTGCTCTGTGGAGAGCAGGTGGTTTCCTCTCAAAAATAATATCCCCAAGTTGTGGGTGGTTTTTGTTGGTGTTTTTTTTGGTTTTTTTTTTTTGGTTTTTTTTTTTGGTAGACTTCAACACATTTTCTCAGGATTCTTTCCACTTTTTTTAGTGAAATGCCCTAAGATGCACTTCATTCTGCCTTGAAGAAAATGTATTTAGGTATAGTTATTTTTAGCTAGCAATAGAAGTGGGAAAACCCCCCACTTTTTGTGTGTTTATAGCAAGGGTTTCCCTGAAATAAGGTTTACACAAGATTCTCTTTGTCACTGTTTCATATTACATTCCCTCTTCCAGACAATAAAAATAAGTTTACATCTTGGAGACAATGGTTGAGTAATCATAAAAATGAAATGTATGATGTCAAGATTAAAATAAACAAGCTGAAGGCAATCTGGCAACATGATAAAGTAATAGTTTAATTGTGAGAAATGGCCAAACATATAAAAGGGGAAACCCAAGTATGGGTAAACACAGATCAAAGTCCTAGTAATGGAGATTTTTTTTTAATTAACTGGACTGAGCCTTAGCCATGGCATAAATATTTTTAGAGTATTTTTTTCCAGAAAAAATAATAGAAAAGTATTTACAAATTATTGGCTGATCAAATGACTGGTGAATTACCATTTCCTAGTTAATCCATATAAATTATAACAGAGAAACAAATGTAAGTGATGTAATTAACTATTTTTTGTTACTTGTTCTTTCAGAAGTCAATAAACTTCACAGAGTCCAGAGAAAATAAAAATAATATTATTTATATATCCTAGCCCCTCTTTTGAAAAGTACCTACCCATTTCTAGATAGTTCTTGGGCTTCCCCTAAAATTTTGTGAATGATAGAACTTTTGCAGAATTCCAGGGGAGTGAGGATGCTCTGTGGTCTGGAGGAGCAGTTTGACACCATCCCAGTCTTTTTCTCCCCAATCTTGTATCTGCTGTTGAGTATTTGTTGGCTGGAGACCACCTCTACTGGAGCAGAGAGCCCCGTTCTCAGCAATTCCCTGTGTCCCTCTACCTTCCCTTATGTCAGGGTGGACACCACACTGCTAACCACTGACCTGCTGAACTCTTCTGAAAGAGACATTTTTGCTGTCAGATGGAATCCTGAGAATCAGGAGAGGAAGGGAATTCTCCCATTTTCTCTGAGCCTTGAGCACCTGCTGCAGCAGGTAGCAGATCAGAGATGGGCAGTCCTGGTGGGGCTCACAGAATATCCAACAGCCACACTTCAAACCACCAGACAGCTTCACAAGATCTTCCAGCCTTGGATAGCTCAAACCAAGGGTGAGATGTAGGACTAAACTGTTCTACCTGTGGGTGCCTGGTACAGCTACAGGCACACCCAAGCTCACATCACTGCACCCTCCACAAACTCTTGTTTTCCACAGAGAGGGAGTTTGGCTGTGTAGACTGTAAAGGTGCTGTTGAAGACTGACTGCTTGCCCTGCCTGAAAGCTTGGAATATCTGGAACCTAGAGCATGATCATGCTTATAAATGTAGCTCATATATGCTACAGGCTTATAGTGAATGTCTTGATTTATTTTGTGAACCCTTCAGTCAGTATGTTTGCTGCAATTCTTAAAAACTTCATCAGCCCAAAATCACAAGAATAATTACTTCATTAGGGCTTCTGATGAGACCAAGGATTATGGTAATACCAAATATGTAATCTATTTTGATTTTTGCCCTTAAATTACATAAATGACTGCTATTACTGCTCTGGTGGTTATTTACTCAGCAAATGAACTTCGTGCCAATTCACTGTATTGTACTTCATAATTTATTTGTTCAGTGTTGTTTATAGTGTGACTAAGCTGATGAAGGCTCTATGATGTTTGCATTGAGAATGCTGTGAAGAAAGCCAGACTGATTGGTGTATGCTCAGTGTATAGGGAATGTTCCATTGTGGAAAGCCACTAAAAACTTGATACATATACATAAGAAACAGCACTTCTCAAAACTGATGACCTTGTAAACTCACAATTTCTTTCCTTTTTATTTTCTCAAAACACTTTTTATTTTCTTAAAACAAACCTTACAAACAAAACTTCTATCTCTTATTAAGATTTTTCTGTTACTGTTGGATGAGTTAATTCCCAGTTCCAGGATGACTCCACCCTTTTCTAATACAAGCCTCCACTTCTCTGTCCCATTATCTTGCTGTCCTCTATACACGCAGACCTAGATGATACAAGCCTTCTTGTAAATTCCATGCAGCAAGAGATGCAGGGTTGAATTCTTCAGGCTCTGCTCTTTTGCAAGTCCACATCCAAACACAGTGACTTTTCCAGTCTGCTATCACCTGGGAAAAGACCTGGTCTGTACAAGTCAGGAAGGGAGGTTTGCACTCTTAAATCCAGTTACAGCAATGAATAGCACCAAGTTTTGCTCCTCTTATCTAGAAAAAGCAGCTGCCTTCCTCCCACCAATAAGTCATTATTGTCTGAAATGGTCAGGCATTTCAGAATAAATGCTAAGAGTTGGCATTTTCAAGGTTTGAACAGAATTTCGTGCTGCTGTTAATATAGCTGGTTCTTGGATTAATTAGGGCCACAGATGCCTCTGTTAGGCTGGAGAATATTTGTCAAATAACATAGTTTGAGTCTGTGAGTGTCTGTACTATTTGATTTTTCACTCACTGAACTCTTATTCTGCTGTAATGATAAACACAGAGAAAATTGGAGCTGACCAGGGAACATGACCATGCAAGAGAAAAACATGTAAAATACAACGATTACTGGAAAATGTCAAAGAATTTTATGTGGAACCTTTTGGATAAATTTGGTGGCCATTTGAAGAGCTGAGCCAGTATTGGAGCCAGCAGACAGGGGCATGTGTGCATCCAGGATTAAGCGTGAATCAAAACACATGAAAAAAAAAAAGATGACATTTATTTACTGTGGAGCTGTATTATTATGGGCCTCATTAGCATGGCCAACCTGGTTAGCTGAATACCATTCCATGCCTCCTCTGGGGCTCCTGTTGGCATTTTTCACAAGAACAGTTTCTTTAATATTGTCTATCTTTTATTGTTATTTTATTGTTATATTGCTGTACCCAGGCTTTGCCTGTGGTGCAGAAGGTGCTTGAGAGGTGAATAAAAGTATCAAGCAGATGGTGACATTCCCTGCAATTGTCTTTTCTCCAGAAGTCTGTGACTACTTTGCTTGAGGCAGGTTCATAGTCCCTGACTAAATGTTCTTACATGAATATGTGTGATTGCTTTTAGACTTCTGACATTGTGTTGAAATTAATTTAAGAGGTTAAGTGAAGGTTTGTGTGAATACCTCCTCCTGTTCAATCACTACTTGTGATGTGCTGACTTCCTCTGATAGTGCTCTATCCTCTGTTCAGAGAGGGCAAGTACTGGAACAGAAAAATAACCAAAAAACCAAAAGAGTTTTATATTGATATACATCTCAATAGCCCTTATGGAGACTAAATAAAAGGCTAGTTACCTCTTTTGGCCAAGTGTTAGAACACTTAAATGAGAAAGTGTTTGAGGGCTCAGCTTTTGTGTTTCATACCCATCTCTAAGAAAAACAGTCTCCAGGGCACATTTGTGATAGAGGAGCTGAAGCCTCTCTCTTAGTGGTTCCTGTGAACTTCTCTGAGATGTGTTTCACGGTCATCCTCAATTAGCAGCACAGAAAGCAGGAGAGCAGCCAGAGCAAACCTGTTCTCTGTGTTGGAGATAGTTTCTCTCAAAGCATTAGAAACAGCAGACACAGCTGGGGATCATTTCCTTTTCCAAACAAACATCACAACCTGATCTGGCTCTTCAGACACTTTAAAATTCCATTTTCTTCAAAAATTCATCCAAAGCAATATATTAGGGAAAAGATCTTAAAAGCACTATGACTAAAAGGGCTCCAGGGAAACAAGATGAACTGATTAAACATTTTTCTGTGGTTTGATAATTCTACAACACTTATTCTTATATTTTTGGTACATCCAAAAGTAAAGTATTTGTTACTTTATAAATAACTTGTTAGCTAGAGAAGCAGAGTGACAGACCATGTATTATAGAATTTTGGGTTGGTTTGGTTTGGTTTAAAAGATGTGCTCTATTCTAACTCCTACAGGGTATTCCTGTGTATGTGTATAGCTTTTGAGGAAAGGTCAAGTGACTGCCTTTGTCTGTTTATTAATCTGAATATTCCTCAAACAACCATTTTTATCCATGTGAAGGAATAAGTCCCAGAAGGATGTGATGGGGATTAGCAGGCCAAACCTATCTCAATATGCCTTCTTTTATACTGAGCCTGGAATGAATCTATGGAGAGGCAGCAAGGATGAAGAACAATTGCTATAAGATCAATGAGCCTTTGAAAGACAACCATTGTTGAAAATATTGCTAATTCTATTTTAATCCTTAATGCTCCACTGTCTCTGAGGAATCTGTGAACTGAAGTTCTGATATAGTACCTCTGAAATTGAGGTTTTTGTATGTGAGCTCTCAAATCTGTAAGTAGGGATGGTATGTAGTTGACACAGATCAGAGATCTTCCAGCTTTCGCTCAATCTTAGATCACAGAGATTGATATACTTGTAAAAGTGTGCTGCTTTTATGGTGTACTAGGCAAACACTGTGAAAAGGGATTGATTTTCAGTGGATTTGAACTCCAATTAAAACATTTCTGAGAACATTTTTCTTAGTTTTATTGTACTCAATAGGATGGATCAGCAACTGGGAATATCTTTGAGCTACCATCTTGTAATCAGTTGCTGCAGTTTTTAGAGTCCACCACAAAATATTTTTGTTCTAAACCTGAGTAAGCCTATGGTATCTCAGCCTGTCTGTATAATTTACTGTCTCTATAGAACAGATTCAGTCTTCAGTGTCCTCCAGATGTCTTCTGCCTTCTTGTCTCACAGCCCCCTTAAAATTTACTACATAAATTCATGTTTTGTACAGCTTTATTATTTGCATGCAATAATATGACTCCTAAAGCTTGAAAGAAGCAAAAATTCTGCCATGGCACATTCCCCATGAAGAAAATCTCTTCTAGTGAGTGGCATATACTGCTTCTTCTATAAGGTTAAAAATGTGATATATCACAATAAACTCCTATTTAAAGTGATAGACTTATTCAAGTGTTGTCTTCTGGACCGAAGCTTTGCTCTGTGCTCCAGGAACATATATCTGTCATCTACTCTGTAAAACAGCCTCTACATATTATACACAAATTTAAAACAAGCTTTTATGAGCATGAGGACAGTGATAGTGAATGTGGTTTGTATTTGTATTTGGATACCTCAGCACCTTTTGTAGAAATGATGTATAGAATTGTCCATGGCAGCCAAGGTGGGGTGTTTCACTCTGTGCAGTCTGCGAAAGGGAACTTTTAAATGGAGTAACCTCATTGATTTTTGCTGGAAAGAGATAGATGCTTATATAGCACATAAGGGAGGTGCTGAATCTGGTAGCCAGACAGAGGTGAAGCTGCTGCACCTCCAAACCCTGGGTCCAGCAGGCAGTGAGGCAGACCATGTATTCCCAGCAGGCACAGACACAGTTGTCCATGTAAACAGTACACGTGCCACACAGACAGACACAGACAGACATTCAGCACCTGCACAAACACAGAATCATCAATGTCACCACCCTCTTCCCTTCTCTGGCTGATCAGGAAGATGTCTGTCAGTGTGGGTACCCCAGCAGCTGGTCTTATCCACTGGTCTGCCTGCTCTCCTGTGGTGGGCCTGAGAGGAGCTGGAGCTGGGTGTTACTGGAGTTGCCTCCTTTGCCATTGCTCCTCTCTGCTACTTTCCTCTCTGGAGGTCACCTTTTCACTGCATCAGATGACATGTGTAGTATAGAACTAAAGATTATCTGCTTTGAAATACTGGATAGAAGCGGAGTGAACTGGTATATGAAGAGGTTAATAGAAATTCAGGGACAGCAGCTGCTGTAGAGTACTTATAGGCAATCTGCAGCAGTTAAATGTTAACAGCCAGCATGCAGGCTTCAAGGGTAATGCTTCCTTCACATAATGAAATAAAAGTGCCAAACAAGTTGTACTTGTTTTTACCTTTGAAAGCTTTATGTATAATTGTATTTTTCAGCAGAGAAATGATGTAGGTTCTGAGTATCCATTCATCATCTTGCATCACAACACTTTTGTTTAAATGGAGATTCAGAATTCAAAATATGGAGCAAAAAATTCTCTTAAAATGGAATAAATTCAGAGCTTTTACTCAAATATTCTAGAATTTTGGCAAATTGCATCTGCAGATTTGATCTTTATGTCTTCCTGTTTCCTATTCTGAATGTTGAAAATATGATTACAAATAATAGTGATAATACTAATAACATAGTAATAACATAGAGTGTGGTCTCTGATTAAATAGCTGTGCTCATGCAGAATGGTGACTACCTGAATGCTTTTCCAGCACCATGAACCATAGGAAAACCTCAGTTGGAAGGGACTTTAAAGATCCTTGCAGTGCTTTTCCACTGGTTCCTCTCATAAGGCTTTGTGTTTCTTATAGAGATGATGGATCTTGGAATTGTTTGGAGACATGAGAATAAGATGAATTCCATCAGACTTCACAGATTTTTTCACTTGCCTCCAATAGGTGGGTGAGACATGAAAGCTTAATGCATGCATTTGATGTCTGCTAAGACTGAAAAAGATGACTTTCCAAGACCTCTAAGCTTTTGGGCTTGGGAATACGCTCATGAGCAGCGGAAGGTCACAGCTGACACTGAGCAGCTGGGCCTGTTTTGAAAGTTTGTGGTCTGGGAGCAGTAAGATAAACAGCAGCTCATCAGAGTCTTACTATAAAATAAATAGAGCATGTTATCCCCAACTTTTGAACAATTAGGAAAAAACATCATAATGGACTTTATTAGTTATAGTTTAAAAAAAATGTCCAGAAGGCCCTGATTTGTGGGAAATTGGTTTTGGTCTGGAGGAAGAGAACAGTACTGTTCATAGTAGTTCAGTTATTTGGCCCATGCTCTTGGCAAAAATAGTGATTGGTTTTCACATAAATCAGCTTCCCTTATGAACAGCTGATATCCCAAATTCAGTTCATGGACCTGACTGTGTATTCCAGCTAATTATTCCTAAAGATTTTTTATGATAAGTTTAAACATTTATTCTGCAATTTTCCGCCTTCTGTTTAAAGCCTTGTACAAAAATGGCACTGCAGAATCCCAGTCTCTGAGCTGAATATGAAGCTAGTGGTCCTGAACTGGACTCACATATTGGGCCTTCTTGTTTTTTAAAGAACAAATGATGATAACATCTATTGGTTTTCATTTTAATGCACTAGAATTAGCTGTAATAGAAGTTTTCCAAAGTGCTGTTAGCAGAAGTATATAAAGTTATGCCAAAAAGACTATGAATAATAGATCTGAAGAAAATCCTGGAATTGCATGTGTTCCATTATGAGGTTGCATTAGGCAAACTCATTTGCCAAATTTACTGTTTTGAAGAGTATTTTTTGTATGATTTTTGCTCCAAGAAATCAGAAATTGACATGCGATATATGTCAGCTATTGGGTGGGAAATTTGTAATGTTTAACAAAGGAAATAGGTAAAAAATAGCAGATTTTTTTTAAAAATAATAACTTGTCTGTTTCTTTGTTGAATATAAAAGAAATACCTAGAGAGAAGAGCCTTGTTGGTTTCTTCTTTCTGTAAGTGTGTATCTTCAGACTGCCTCCACAAACAGCTCCAAACCATCAAAGAACTTCAGAACTGTTTTAGTGTCTTCAGGGGAGCTATTAGAATTTAACTTTTCCCATATTCCATACTTTAAGCGGTTGGCAAAATTAGGATTGAAGAGTTGGAAAAAAAAATTACATTCACCCCCCCTTCCTAAGCCATCATGTACTGAAACAGAATGGATCATAAATAAGAGTAAACAGGCATATTTGAGAAATTTTTACAATGTGCAAATCAAACAAATCATCAACAAAATGTTATTTGTTAACATGATGATTAAAACATACTAACATTTTCTTTAGTCAGCTATACTTACTGAACAGCAAAATCAAAATGCAACTGATACTTACAATTTAGAGACAGTGGATTTTACATCCTTGTGCATTCAAAGTTACCTGACATTGTTTCTTGACGGAAGTGTTTTACAAATATGTTTTGCTATGTATGTGTCACAGAAAAATATATATTTTTGAATCATAACAGACATCTAAAAGATGTTTATAAACACTAAGAGACTTTGCCTTGTCTGAACTTTGATGACAGAGGTGATGCTTTTCCAGAATTCATCTTTACAAGCTGCTTCAAACAGAAGACTGAAGTACAAAATACCTAGTGTAGTTATTCAAGTTGTCTCTGATTGGTCATGTTAACATTCTAACTGAGCAACAAGAAGTACATGGAAAACTCAGACAAACACCAGGGCATTTTCCATAACCTTTGCAGTTTCTCTGTTGACATTGAGTCTGTGGTGTGATGATTGAGCTGGAACGGCTGCCAAAAGGTGACATTCAGGAATGCCCTTCTGGGGTGGTGAAGGCAGAGGGTGGACTGTGCCTTCCAGTGACAGCATGATTGTAGATGTTCTTGAACCAGCTGTGAAACCATCCCCAGGGTACCATATAGTGCATAGAACAGGGTGTACAGGGGACTTTAAAATAAACAGGGAGTCCAACCCTAAAACCTTATCACAGATTTTGTTGCTGGTAGAGCAGACTCAACGTCATCTTCAGACCAGGATTGTTTTGTATAAGTACTGTAATTTCCATCTCCCCTCTTGCATTTCCAAACTACTAGAGATTATTATATTGAATCCAGATGATTGTGACATAGAACTGATTTACAACTCTGTTCCCCTGAGTGGAAAAGAATGACGTCAGTTTCAATCAAAATTGTGGTAATTTTTTTATTCATCCTTGTGAGTGTCCTTTTGTTTTACTTTCAATACATTAGGCAATATATTTGCTCAATATATTACAAATATGATTGACTAGATATTTTTGATATGAAAATGCTTCTGGAAAATGTACACTCGTTAGTTTCCATAATATATTTCATATTACTGTTCTCTTAGTAGCTCTCAGAAGGGAAACCATCACTTAAGCCATTTGTCCAATCTGGCTATAAATCAGTGGACACTACACTGCAGAAAATATTCCTTCATTGGCAGGGACTTCAATGAGATGACCTCATCATTTTTTCCATCTCCAGTATAGAGGTGTCTACGATTTATTACAATCTTAATATAAATTCAAGACTATGGATATGTTTTTATGACTTATTTTCACAATGACAAAAAAAGGCCAACATAAGATAGCTTTATAGTGTCAGGATATTAAAATATGTCTATCCAAGTTTATGGGGAAATTTAAGTAGGAAGCATCTGAAAATGACTATTTTCTCATCTCTGTTCTTTTCTACTATATAAAAGCAATTAATTCCATTACAGAGAAGCAATGTTTTTCCTGTCAATTCAATACATGACTTAAAAAGTAAATTTCAGTTTCAGGATTATTTTAAAACAGTAAAATTTGCTAATCTTTCCGAATCAGATGGCTTCCCACATTATGACAAAGGTTTAAAGTAGGAGCTAGATCTAACAAAGTGTCCAGGCCTGAATAAGACTTCTTCTCTGCTTTGCTTAGAGAAGCAGTCGGTTTACCTCTTACCTAATAGTTCCCTTCTGAGAATTTTAGATTCAGTAGGAATTACTTTTTCATCCTGAAAACTCCCAACATTTAACCTAATGACTATATGCCAACCTTTCAACTGTCCCTGGAAACCAGGGGAAAGAAAAGAGATAAATTTAGTATCCCAAATGACTTTTTCATATTACTGGACAAGGTAAACCCCAAAGGACTTTCAGAGATGCTGGTACTAGGCTACAGTAGTTAATACTGAGTTTACTGAGATACTTAGAGTAAAGCCCAGGAGCTATTGAGGAGCTAAAGATGTGAGGAGAGTATCTCAGTTTGGGAAAGAAGGCCAAAAGGGCACTTCTTAGGAGTAAGAATGAAGGCTGGGCAGGACCACAAGATGAAGAGTTATACCAGACAATGGATCAAAAAATATGGAGTCTGGAAACCACCTAGAAATACAAAATGGGATTTACAACACTGTCTATATTCTATAGAGCCTGATAAAGGTGGGATGGTGAAACTTAACATTGTCATGCAAAGTCCAGTTGTTTTTCAGTGCAAATCTGTGGAAGAAGACATGAACTGTGGCAAACAAGGGACTGCAGTGTCCTCATCTCAACTTTGCTCCAACTGTACACACAAATCATGTGCAGAATGGGAATCAGGACTAATATGGCCTTCCTGGAATCCAGACCCTTTCAGTGGGTGATAGGTCAGACCAGTGAAATTATCCAGACTACTGTCTACAGGATGTTGGACCAGTTCCCAAGGTCATAACTTCTCCCCTTTCTGACTTAATCACATTTTCTCTTGGTTTTGCCATGCAACAAGGAAATAGTTTTAACTGTTATTTTGCCTAAAAAGGCTACCTGGAACAGAGGCTGGACAGAGTTAAAGGAATAAAGTAGGTGTTTATTGAAAGGCCTTCAAAGGATGGGCTCTGCCCAAGATGGACCCAGGATGGACACAACAGGGACACAACATGGACACCAGGTCACGAGTTTTTACACATTTATAAGTTTTGGTCCATTTACATATTGGAGTCAATTGCACAGTTAGAGCTTCAGGTTATGAAGTCCCATCCTTCCAGATTGCTCTCTTCAATTTGCAGTTGTTTTCAGTTTTAGGGCTCGAAGCTGCAATGGTGTCCTTGTTTCTCAGGCTGGAAAAGGATTGTCTTGTCTAACTGAATTGTGAAGAGAACTGGCTAACACTTTATATGAAATTCAGAGTCACACACTGAGGCAGTACAGAATCTGAAAAATATGAAAGCTAAAGCTTAAGGCATCAATATTCTTTCTCAAGGCTGAGATCCTGAGCATATTTCTGTTTGCACTTGCCAGCAGATGCAACAATTAAACAATGGCAGGGGGCAGGGATGACCATGGTGCTTGTTTGTGCTTTTGTTTTGCAGCTGTGGTCAGCCCTTCTGAGCCTCCTTTAACCATGACCATCAGATGACCCTTCAAGTTTCCTTTAGTGGTACTCACTTGGTGATCAAGATACACTCTCCAGCTACACCACAGAAGCCATCTCAGACTTCCAAAACAGTGGCAAATTGGATCAAGTGTACCACACACCTAAAATGTTGTATAATGCATATTTCTTTGCCTCTTGCCTGTGAGGGGGTTCTGTATGTTCACTACATGTAGCACATAAGGGCAGGAAATCTCAAGATGAATACGCGATGTGCCTTGCAGTCATGGCGTCTAGGGATACACCAGCGCCTGTGGCTTCTGTCTTTATTTCCTGGAGGGAATGTCTGATTTCATTAAACTTGGTGGTGATTCCCTAAGAGCTCTCCAGAGAAGAACAGTTTGAGAGCTGTGCATTGATTAGAGGCCCTTGCCTGTGCAGAGACCCTTTCAGGTATATATGATGAACTGGCACAGTTGCAATGTCAACATGGTTGTCAAAAAAGAATTTGAGGCTGGGAGGAGACTGTTGGTAGGAAAGGTCTGGGAAGAATGAAGGAATTGAATAGATGGGATCATCATCTACAAGCAAAGTGGGAAAATAGGACACTCAGGATGTCTGGTGATCCAGATGGATAGAAAATATCAGACAGAAATGGAAACATGAGAGGCAAAAACCAGCAATATAGCTAAAGGAGCTATATATGAGCAGACATGGAAAGGAGAAGTGAGGGAAGAGGAAGGAAGAAGAGCTGTTGGACATCCAGGACCTCTGTGGGGAAGAGAATTATACAAAGGTGAGAGCAATATGTGAAATGTGATCCTTATAAAGGCGATGATGAGGAAAAATAACCTCTCTCCCAGATGTTTGTATTTTCAAGTGAAAACATGATTATTTATAATCGATATAATATATTTCTAACTTTCAGATAAATATTTTAAAGAACGAATGCATATGCCAGTGAAGTCAATAACAAAACTGTAGGTCCAATCTGTGCGAGGATGCTATTAACACACATATATACATAAGATATGTATACAGTACTGCTAGGGGAAAAAAAATAGTTTTACTTTCTTGTCATATAAATAGCCAAAAATAAACAGAATAACTTTAGGTATTTTTATCACCTTCACCCCTGTAGTTCTATCATCATTCAAACGCCTGCATGTCTTGAAAGCTTCAAAGCTGGCTGCCCATTCACAAATGCCTCATTAATTATTTATCATAGATATAAATGTTGGAAAAATGTTTTTCTTGGACTGTGCAGTTGTTGCTTCCATTACATTATTTCCACACTGTTGGCTGCTTTTCTTTGTCTTTTTGCTGACAATAATTTTTTTCAGATCACAATGTTCCGTGGCTTAACTTCTCCAGAAGACCAGGTATTAGGAAGGTAAGTAGATATGATGATAGATTCACCAGCATGGAAGATGGAAGAGACAATTTCATATTTCCAGGAATGCAGTTGCAGAGAAAAAAGTCTCATAGATTCATAGGAGAACAGGAGAGATCAGGCACAGCCTGTAGATTTTTGGAATGTATTAGAAAAAACAAGAATCTTAAATTTAATCCCTCCTGTTTACAAGTACGTGATGTTTCAAGGCTTATTTTGATAAGAAGTGTCTTGGAAACTTCTGTGTAAGGACACCTCAAACATAACACTTGTGGTACCCCAAGACTAACAAATTTAAGTAATGAGCAAATGAAGGAGTGATTGTTAGACTGAACTCACTGCTTAGGTGAGTTCTGACAGGTTTTCTTCTTGTTTACAAGATGAAAGGAGTTGCTTGATTTGGTTATTTTCCAAAAGGGTTTTTGGGTTTTTGCATCAAAAGACGAAGAGCATCAGCTCCACACCTGGAAGTTCAATTGTAGTTCACAGCTTACTGGTCGAATTGAAGCAAAATTGTTTTTACAGGTATGTAAATGTGCCTCAGTTGTGTAGGATCTCCACTTTTAAGGTAACCTGTGGAAATATGAGCCTGTGCTCATACACTGAATATTGAATCAGTCTTTTGATGCTTTGCTGCTGCTGTGAGGTTTCTTTTGCTTGTGTATAATTTCCTGCTAAGACTGGGAGAAGTGTGTGTTTCTGTGAGCCTATAGAGTGTGGAAGGTGTTTGACTGACGAGTTGGAGGCACTCAGAGACATGCTGCAGCTGCTCACTCACATCCTGCCTCATTTTTGTGAGGCTGTGGGGAGAATGGTTGGTTTGCTCTGACTGATGTATTCAGCAGCTCTCTGAATTTGCCCATCGATCATGATGGAGAATCTATGGAGTCTCTCTGGATTTAAAGCTTCCATATCTTCCCTTTCCTCCCCAGTTCTCTAGGCTGAAGGCAGCATGCTTTTCCTCAGAGGACAAGTCTGTTTCCTCTCTATGCTGCACTTGGAATACAGCTGTCAGCAATACCAGCTGCAACACTCTAATTAAACCACTGGTGTTTTTTACTGTACTTATTATTCATTACAGAATAGGTGTGTTTTCTTACAATTTGTTCCTAAGAAAAGAATTTTTCAATAGTGTTATCACCTCTTTAAGGGCTGGGCCTTGATACCTTGTCTGTGACTCCCACCTTCACAATGCCCATTGCTAAGACAATGTTTTTGAAAGACATTCTAAACTTTCATCCAGTCTATCCCCTTATGAGTGGGATCTCTCAGGAAATCTGTCAAATATACTAAAAATGGCTTATGAAGAGATAACAACAACTTTCCACACTCAAATGACTAGTCATTGAAATAAATAGCACTGGATTTTGAGAAAGCCTCTGTTTATAATGTTTGAGACATCGGTACTAAGGTATGTCACTTAAAGAGTACTCTTCCAGAGTATAACAGAAGGGAGAAAATACTGTTCTGATCTGATAATTTTGCTTGAGCTCCTGAGGGAGAGACATCTACATGAGATAAGGTAATTTTCTGTTAACTGGCTATATCTTGTGTTCTGATGTGTTGGACACTCCCCATGAACTCTGGCAGATTTTAACTGAGACTTGTGAACACCAGAAATGGCATGGACTAACCTGAGGTGAATGTGTTAAAAAAGAGGCTGAGTACAGTATGTAACTCAAATCTCTACTTACTAAGCAACTTGATCAATAGTACATTGTGTCCTCTGGAGTTAAGAGATGCCCAAAACACGGTATCACATAAAAGAAATTCCGAAAAGAAAATTTAAAACTTGAACTGAATGTCACAATATAGAAATTTACTTTTATATCTTTAGCAGTTATCAGCTTCAAATTACACCTAAAAAGGAATAGATTCATCAGAGCTGTCAATATGTAGCAATTCTTAAAAACTTCTGGTACTCTGGATTCTTTGAATCAATATCTTAATCTTCTGTTCCACTTCAAACGTAATGATCTTTGTGTTGGGATTTACTTTTAGTAATATATCTTCTTATATTCTCAGTTTAACTTTATAGTTAGTGATAATGGACCGTGAAGACTGAGTAACAAGAATAAGAGAAGGAATTGGCAAAGCAAGGTTTGGGAAGGTAAAAAAAAGAGGAAAATATTCACCTTCAGGAGAGAAAGTAATAGCTTTGTTTCTGAAGTGTATTTATCAATAAATAATGTAAAAGTTGAAACCTGAGATATATAAAAATTACAAATGTTTGCAATCATTGCAGATGGTTGATTTAACATAATGAAACATCAAAGGGACTGTTTTTTAATTCTTCCTCCATTAAAGACTCATTATCACTCACAAGCATTTCATGTAGTGGGCAAAGTCAGGTTCCATTCTGAGTAAACATTGACATTCAAAGGATATTCAATAACAAACTTAGATAAGAAGTTTAAGATTTCATTTTACTTTAAAATTTTCAGTTCCATTCAATTCAAAATGAATCTTGAGAAACTTAAGAGAAAATATGTACTTTCACACAAAATTAAACAAAATATACAGACAAGCCTTTGTCCATGTGAAAGCTTTTACCAATGTGGAATGACTGCAAACAAAATGATAAAATACTACACAAAAAATGCTTGTTTGGAGCAAGATCATCTTGTAAACAATGTGTAAGAAAGCTGTATAACAATAAAGAAGAAAACTAGCAAGATCAGGCACTGAAGAGCCTTGAGGGGAAGCTGTATGAGGAGCAGCTGAGGTCACTGGGTCTGTTCAGCCTGGAGGAGACTGAGGGGAGACCTCACTGCAGTTACAGCTTCCTCATGAAAGGATGGGGAGGGGCAGGCACTGAATTCTTCTCTGTGGTGACAGTGACAGGATCCAAGGGAATGGCCTGAAGTTGTGTCAGGGGAGGCTTAGGTTGGATATCAGGAAAAGTTTCTTCACCCAGAGGGTGTTTGGGCACTGGAACAGGCTCCCCAGGGAAGTGATCACAGCACTAAGCCTGACAGAGGTCAAGAAGCATTTGGACAGTGCTCTCAGGCACAGGGTGTGACTCTTGGGGTTGTTTTGTGCAGAGCCAGGACTTCATCTTCGATGCTCCTTGTGGAGCATCTTCCAACTCAGGATAGTCTATCATTTCATGAACCATTTCATTTGGTTCTCTAAACTGTGAGTAGAAAATTCTTCAGGTGGCTAATGCATTGTCTATGTCTTATCTAAGTGGGCATGAATATGCTGGTTTACAGCCTATTGATGCTGTCCCCTTTTGAAAAACAGTATGGGTCTATCATTGGTTTTAGAAAGAGAGGGTTTAGATTACCATGGTTAAAGGTCTGTTCTTTTCAGGTTAGACTTTAGATCTTTAGGATCTAAGGTCTAAGTAAGCTTACTTTAATTCAGTGTCAGTTTTGCTTTAAGGAGGAACTTGGACTTGATTATTTTATGAGACCTTTCTGAGTTATGCAGGGGAGGACATTCTACAGTAGGTCCTGAAAGGTTGCAATACTTTTGTCCTGGGGAGACACAGAGTGCAAGATGCACCCCTGCTTCAACAGTCTGGCTAGAACAGGCTGGTCTAAGCACGGTGGCTTTTATGGGCCTCATTCTTTGCTGCCTAGGCCTTCCTTTTAATATCATGAACTGATGTTATTTATGACAAAAAATTTAGCTAAAACAGGCAACATAAAACTTTTCCCTTGAACCCAGAGGAGTCCCAGAATGGAAGGATCATTAATTCAGTATGCACTGTTGTTCTTCTATTATTTCTCTAGAGTCTCATATTGCTGTTCTCAGACTTCTAAAGTCCATACCTCTTTGATGTAGTCTCATGGCTGCAGATCTTCACTGACCCCTTCTACTGCATGCTGTTCCCTCTCAGGTCAGGGCTCCTCCAAGGCTCTCCCTGACTGGCTAACCCATCCCCTTTTATCCCAGTTGTCTTCATTGGTCACAGCTGCAGCCCAATTAAGGACATTGCAGCTGCAGCCCATCAAGGGCAACTGGGACCTCTGGGGCAAAGCCTCTATACACATATTCTAATACATTTCCTCTACTCTATGCACCAACCTCATGGCTAATTATTGCTATGATTCTTACCACTGCTTCATGGCAAGGATGATATCACTGAAACTCACTTAGGGTGAATCATTCAGATGAAGCGGGCCAACATTTACCTTTCTTTTTTGCTCATACATTTATATAGTGAGTTTTTTATCTATCTTATTTATGTCAAGATATGTCTGAGCATGATTGTCTTGATACCTCACCACCACTTGCAGATTTAAATTTTCCAGCAAGAGAGGTGGGAACCATCTAAAGAGGACAAACAGAAGAACATGGGTAGATCACACTGCCGTATTCTCATATGATGACCAAATAGGAAGTGTTACCTTAATCTCTGCAAATCCAATCAAATAAAGGAGCTGACATAGTATAAATGAGAAACAGCTCATAGTCTGTTTAACTAATATCCTGTTTCTGATGATGAGTCACATCAGTTGTTTCAAAAGAATATATGGAAAACTGGAAATAGACTTCTAGGTGTGGAAGATTATACCAGAAAAGTTTCACACTAAATTCTGGCAGTTACAGATTTGTTCAGCTTTCTAAAGTATTTCTTGGACATTGATAGCCATGGCAAATTTTAATTTTTATGAGTAACCTCTCACATTTTCCTGTCTGAGAACACAAATGTGAACTATTAATGAAGGAATCCTGAAGCTGAATGGATGACTTTGACTCCCCATAATCTTACGGGAAATAACAGTGGCATTGCTTTTTTAATTTACACACAACTCCCAGTACACACTTATTTTAAGATGACATATACATCCATCTGCAATTTAAAGAAGTACAGCTATTTAAAACTTTACTTTTTTCAGTTAATGCATTTCTCTTTCATACAAATAATCAGACTCAGCTGAGACCAGGACACAGGTACATACATGTATACGTGTGCATCCACACCTTTCCCTGGAAACTAAATTTGTTGATCTTCTCACTGAAACCATCTGCTAAATATTTTCTGCTCAAAGAGAAATGAAATGTGAGTGATTTAACCTTTGCTTTCTCGGTCATTAAGTGATGTTCATTCTGAATAATGTTACAGCACAAAATCATGCTTTTTCTTTTTGTGATTTTTATACTGCTGTAATATCTGACATAAGAAATACTACTACAATTAGTCACGATCCTTGAATTGCTTCCTTTATTGCATTGAGCTGTTGAGACAAACACTAGAATAATATAACCTTTGGGGAAGTATTAAAAACCAAAATCAATGATTTAGACTCCTGAGAAATTTGAGAATCCTGTCTTAAAACACCTTCAGTCTAATGATTTACCTCTTGCACCTCCCTTTTCAAAGGATATTGGGATGTCTCTAGCTCTGGGCAACAGATTCTGGGAAAGGTAAGACCAACACAATCACACCTGTGATGGATGCCTGTTAATTCCTCACCACAAGTTAGCAGCATTCATCTGCACCGACATCTGCCCTGGCATGCACAGTGCCCTGCTTTGCTCCCCTAAGGCTTACTGTTCTTCCACCATGATGAGCAGTTCCGACAAGAAGGGACTGAGATTGCAGGCACCTTGCAAGTGGCATTGAACTGAAAATTCCCTGAGAAGAATCAGGGTCAGTACTAGGCAAAATAGTGGCAGGATTTCATTTCTGAGCTACATTGGAGTCTAAAAGAACTGAAAATCTAGCCTGTGGTCCCAACCCCCATGAACCAGCAGCAAGCACAAGATTGTGAAGCCTCCCCAGTCCCTCTCCTGCCTCACATAAGGGCTGTATGTACTCCTGTCTTTCTTAACAATATTAGGTTGCTTGTCTAAACATACAGTCAAAGCCTGCACCTCAGGAATCTTTGACTTCCTGATAAATCCTGATTTTACTCTTTTACCTTTCATCTGTCAAGTTTCTTATTGTTAAATATGTGTTTCAAAAAATGAACCAAAATGGTCTTTAAGCAATTTAATTAAATTTTTCTATTCTACTAAGGTCTTTGTCTTGATAAATCCTCTCTTCTTTTCTTCTGTTGAGCTGTCTGTCCAGCAATTCCCAGTTTAATGACACGTGGAAACATGCATAAATTAAATCATAAATGAAATATAAATCTTTCTTTCAAAGAAGGTCCAGGTATGGATAATGTATTTTCTTAAAAAATAATTATTCACTACATTCATATGCTGATAGTCTAGGAAAATAAAAAATGCTGACTTTTAAAAAATCCCACCTTTTAAAAGGTGAAGGTGAATAAAATACTAAATAAAAAGGTGTCTTATTAAATTAATATTTGAGACACTAGAAAGAAATTAAAGATTTGACCCTTTAAGCCAACAGGATAATTTATAGCATGTGCTGTGGAATTTTGCTGAACTGGGCTGTACAGCTTAACAGTCAGCACCCTGAAGTATTTGCCTAAGAAACCTAGCAGTCAGCAGAGTTATAAAAGGGAATAATTCTAGTTTCATTTTACCTTATGTAAAAAAAAAGGATCTATTTTGGGGGTCTATAACATTTGGGTTGATACCTTAAATTAATTTTTATGCTTTGTTTGAGCTTTTTACCTACATACAGTTAATTGTTAGAAGAGAACGTGCTGGGAAAAGGAACATTCTGAGCAGTTTCTCTTGAAATACTGTAATTTACAGCACAGGACAGTGATAGCAAAACTTTTCACTATATGAGCTAAAAGCATTTTTCTTGATTATTTTGACAGATATCTAATAGGCAGTTCACCTCTGCAGGATGCCAGCAGGGTGGGTCCTTGTGCTGTGCAGCATTCTGAGTAGTTCTCCTGATCTGGTCCCAAATGCCTTGTACACCAATGCCTATTGCTCCCTGGACTCAGCATGAATATCCCAGAGACTCCTATCCAACTTCATTGCTCCTTTAGTACTTATTTAGATGAGGGCTTTGGAGTTAACCTATTGTAAAGATCATCAATTTTTCCATAGTTCAACTTTTTACAATCTCTGGATCAAGGTTTCTTACCAATGTTGGCAGAATTCCATGCTGTCAAAGTCAATGCTTGATGCATCATCCTCTGTGAGCCATTCATGGTGTTCAAACCTGGTAACTTGCTTGGACCATCAACCATTACAGAATCACAGAATCCATTAGGTTGGAAAAAACCTCTGCGATCACAGAGTCCGAACCACACTTTGTCAGCTAGACCACGACACGAAGTTCCATGTCCAGTTTTTCCTTAAACACCTCCAGGATGGTGACTCCACCACCTCCCTGGGCAGCCCATTCCAATGCCCAATCACCCTTTCTGTGTAGAAATTCTGTCTAATGCTCAACCTGAACCTCCCCTAGCACACTTTAAGACTGTGTCCTCTTGTCCTGTGACTGGTGGCCTGGCAGAATAGACCAACCCCCACCTGGTTACCGCCTCCTTTTAGGGAGTTGTAGAGAAGGATAAGGTTTCTCTCCTGAGCCTGCTTCTCTCCAGGTTAAACAATCCCAGCTCCCTCAGCTGCTTCTCTTGTGCTCCAGACCCTTCATCAGCCTCTTTGCCCTTCTCTGGACACGTTCCAGCCCCTCAATGTCCTTCCTGAACTGAGGAGCCCAGAACTGGACACAGGACTTGAGATGTGGCCTCACCAGATGCAAGTACAGGGGGAAAATCACTGCCCTGGCCCTGCTGGCCACACTGTTTCTGCTACAGGCCAGGATGCCATTGGCCTTCCTGGCTGCCTGGGCACACACTGGCTCATGCTCAGCCACTGTCAACCAGCACTCCCAGGTCCTTTTTTCAATATGCCACTTTCCAACTACTCTACTCCCTGTAGTGCAGGGAGTTGTTGTGGCAAGCTAAAAGCTAAGAGTGTTGGTGGAACTAGACCCCCACAAAACA
Source organism: Molothrus ater (assembly GCF_012460135.2). Lineage (NCBI taxonomy): Eukaryota > Metazoa > Chordata > Aves > Passeriformes > Icteridae > Molothrus > Molothrus ater. The sequence continues at coordinate 94,476,549 of NC_050480.2, read as the reverse complement.
GTAAATCTCTCCTGCCAAATTAATCTTCATGACGATTGCATTCCCTGCTGTAGACCTAAGGGATAAAAAAAAAAATGGGAACACTTGGGGCAAGTCACTCTGCTTTTACTGCTGAGCTGCTGACCATGGAAATAACTTTAAAATGTAAAACCCAAAGAGCCTCTTGCAATCAAGATAATAATCTTTCTGTATCCCTCAGTCTACTTTGATCCAGAGATAAGTAGGTGAAGTCTGCAAAATATGTCACCAAGACTGCAGCTGCTTCTGATACTCATTGAGGAGAAGTCCTTTGGTCTGTTTTTAGAGCAGGTCTTTAAACCAAAAAACTGGTTTGTTAACTTGAAGAATGTTCCAATTCTTGAGCATGATTGATTTTGACAGTTCTCATATAAAGGAACTGCTATAATGATAAACTGTCAACTGTTATGGTGCTGTGAAATAAATCTGCTGAAGAAATGAAGGTTTAGCTGTAACAGTGTTCACAGGGGTTCTTGGATGAGGGAAGAGACGAGAATGTTGACTCCATGTTTTAGAAGGCTTGATTTTTTACTTTATGATATATATATATATATTACATTATAAGTATACTAAAAGAAATAGAAGGAAAGGTTTCATCTCAGAAGGCTAGCTAAGCTAAGAATAGAATAGAAAAGAATGATAACAAAGGCAGCTGGCTCGGACAGAGAGCGAGAGCCAGCTCTGCCGTGACTGGTCACTAAATCCAAACATCCACACGAGACCAATCACGGATCCACCTGTCGCATTCCACAGCAGCAGATAACCATTGTTTACATTTTGTTCCTGGAGCCTCTCAGCTTCTTAGGAAGAAAAAATCCTAAGAAAAGATTTTCATAAAGAGATGTCTGTGACATTTACCCTTTCAAAAAGTTATCATCCTGCACAGTCCACAGTTTTTCTTTCTTTTTTTTTTTCAGGAAAATTACTTTTGTCAAAGGTTTAATATATGGACTATAAAACTGAGACATTTTCCCAATTAATTGGACTAAAGCAGAAATAAAATGTCTTTGCCATTTTAGCTGTTCCCTGTCATAATCGTATTTCAACATATCTCAAAGCTCGAAAAGTGTTAAATGGAGGTTTTTTTTGGTGCTAAGCAAAAGCACAACTATTTTAAAGAACAACACATAAAACACATAGAATTATTTTTCTGCCTGAGTGATCTAATTTTTACTGTTTTAAATTCACGTAAAGAAATATACACTCAAAATTCTTTTGGCAAGAAAAGAGTTTGTGGTACACTGTAAAATTATTCAAAATTCTTGCTGTATTTTATAAACACAGAAATGAAAAGAATTATTAGCACACAAAATCAGCTTATTTATTCTAAGTGGTTCATTTAGGGGTTGCCATATACAAATGGCAGAAAGGGCTAAATTAATGTAATAATTCATCTGAAATTCCTTTATTTCTGAAATTAAGTAGTGTATGCCTTCTCTCTTTGTGTCATGTTTTTTCAGTTGTATAAGTAACTAAGCTGGGGACATCACTGTGATGTCCCCAGTTTCTGTCTTCAAATAGTCCTAGTAATAACACCACATTTTAAAAGAGATGTAATTTTAATGTAGATTATGAAAATCTAAATGCATAGAAGATTAAAATCCTTTTTTTTTTCTCTGTTTTTGCTTTTGTGCTTCTATTGCACTTATACATGTACAGTGAGAGTCTTTCTAAAGAACTATTTCTGGATAAACGAAAGCTACACAGCAACATAAATTGTATCTACACTGGACAAAGTGCTTAGTTTATTCTCTGTGCAACTGCAGAAGTGAAAATATAGCTCTGTTAAGCTGCAGTGATCAGACAGAGTAGCTCAGCAAGGTATCCACAAAGTTGCTTCAAACAGATTTTGGCAGGTCTTTTATAGCTGTTTCTCAAAGTCCTCTTGTGGTCCATTGCAAAATAATGTATGGCTAAAATACAAGGCAATTACAGTGATTCATGTGTTGGAAAACTGGGCTCACAAAAGGTAGAATCGGCTACTCAGGTAGTATAAATCCCTCTGACTGCACAGATGTTAATACTGATTTATGCTCTACAAGGGTTTGATAATCTCAGCTTGTAAGAAAAGAGTTCCCAAAAGATGTGATCTGAAGACCAATGAAGTCATTGGTAGGTTTTCCATTAATTTAAGCGATTTTTAGATCAGTCTGTAAGCATTTAATGTTAATTTAAAAAGTAAAATACAGGTAACCCTGGAAGCAAGTGTAAACACACATATATATTTAAAAAGACATATCTAAAACATTAAACTTCAAATAAAACTTGAAACGAGAAACAGATTTAGAAACTTTAGGAACCGTAGGCAATGAATTCCACAGATTATCACCACTCTTACAGGCTGTGCTTTGCAATCCCACTATAACTTTCCTTAGTTTTCATCTCCACTGTGAACTGAACGTGAAAACACACACCAGTACAAGCATAGTATGATTACAATGCAGAAAGAAGGGTTTATAGCAAAGACTTGGAGCTGGACAATTAATGAGATGAATTTTGGCTGGTGTCTCCAGCTAAACCTATTGTGCTCTGTTCCATTTCCAATTTTTTCCCAGTGTTTTTTCACTGACCAGTGGAGGCCCAAAGTGCCACGTTTCAAAGGAACATTTGTGTTTGAGAGATGTTTGATTGACTTCCTATATAGCTGTATGCATTAGCACCTACAAAATTGAGTGACCACTGTTGATGTTCAGGAGGACAGGCAGAAACACCATTCATTTTAGCAGAAATGCTGTTACATTGTGCTAGAACAGGCTGCTCATGGAACCACAGCATAAATTAAGACATAGATATAGACACTGACTTTATGAATAAAAATCCATGTTTTTGCATCTTTGAGCATGCAGACCTGATGAACACATGAGCTCTCTTGCCATTAAAATTCAGAAATCTATTTCTGCCATATTTGGAGCCTTATTTCACTTTTTTCCCAGTCTGGTGAGAGTTATTTACAATAACATTTTTAATTTAACCAGCTTGGCTATTAACAAAGTAATTCTTTGCATTTATAATAAAAATGATTTTATGACCATTTGGAAAAGTTTTTATTTATATTGCAAAGCATCACAATATGGGAAAAAAACCTTTCCCACACAGCCAATCATATATGAAGAATGAAGTAGTACTTCTATTATCCATTTTATAAAATCATAAAAATCATTCCTCCATTATGATAAAAAAGAATAATTAACCGAAAATCTATGACAATTTTTCTAGTCTTTGTCCAGCATAAAAGGAGAACCTGTATGTATAAAATTATCATAATAAATGATTTAAGAAAAAAAAAAGAGACCTGGGTTTTAAAAAGAAAATCTGGTTTTGAGTTATTAGAGATCTAGGGCCAGTTTTAAACGTCATGAAATAAAATTCAGCTTTGTTGAGGGTAGTGATTTTTAAGGAGTCAGGAACAGTCCATTCTCTCTCAATGTTTTTATTTTTACCATACTAAATAATGTTTTCTTGTTTAGAGAAAGACCAATTTATTGTGATTATTTTTATTAGATTCATTTACACCTTTAATGATTTCTGTCATTATTTTGAAATAAAGATCCATGGAGCTAGAATAGGAAATTAATACACTTTAAACTTCTACAAAAAATACTCTTACTGTACCAAGTAATATGTTCAGCCACACTGAAGTCAGTATGGTTTTTTGGCAACAAAAACTTATTGTTCTCTAAACAAATTCACCTTTTCAAAGGACCTTTACCCTCCCGCTGGAGAGCAGTACTGCTGCTGGCACCCTCACTCCTTTACATACTTGTTTGGTGATATTCAGGGGAGGGGTTCTGCTGTTGACCCGAAAAGTGAAGTGGGAAGCCATTCCTGATGTAAGGGACATGAAAAATGATGGGGGAGACACAGTGGACATTCCTGTGGCAGGCCAGAGTAGTCTGTCACTTCCCTGGAGATATCTCTAGCTCTTCTCCTTCCACTGATGTCTTGAAGGTTGTCCATAGCCTTTTTTCCTGACTATTTCCCATGTTATTCTTGGTTTTTCTCCTTTACCCTTAATCTGTCTTTTAGTGACAACAGAAAAAATTGCCACCCCAGTAAACATTGAGATGTGAATCCAGAACCCAGCATGAACCACAGAATCCAGCATGTTACACATGAATCTTTCCATGGAAGTCTGGCTTTGGAAGAGGTTTTTGACACAACAAGGAGAACGACTCTTCTAACCTTTGGCCCTTCTGCAGTAGTTTGAAAATATGCCTTTTTCTTTTTCTTGAACTCCCATGTCTATTGCCTCTGATAATGAATCCTTCAATGGAAGAATCCAATAAAATTCAGATCTAGCACGTAACTGGCGTTTTGTGGTGTCTAATTGAGATAAATCTCTGCATTGATTCTGAGAAAGTAGGTGGAGTGGTACTAAGCAGCAATAGTCCTTTTTTGTTCTCTTCAGAAAATGAAAATCAACAGCTCAGCCATAATTCTGTGACCCTTATTTTGTCAAGGTTTCGGTTGGCTCTGAGTTATTGGTAAGATTGCATAGAGCTTTAGGTGAAATAAGTTACATTCCCACTTGACTTCTGTTTTTGAACTCTTTGTCTTGATTTAATACTCAACATTATTGTAATAAATTACTGAAATGAAGTTAATTTTCTTTTACTACTTTACCAGGGAATCAGTGGCATTAATTTCAGCTATTAATACTTTTGATACAATTCTTACTGTATATTAAAGACATTGCCATAAAAATGTGATGGAGAGTCATGTTTAGATAGGATACTTACCACAGGAAAGTCTGTCATGATCAAGTGAATGCATAGATTATATTATCATGGAAATATATTCTGAAATATTTGATTTCTCAGCTTGCAATTACTGAATATGTTTTCAGAATTTTCAGTGCTCTGTGAAAAGGAAATCTGCGTATGAAAGTTTTGGTAAAAAATATTCCAAAAGTTGTAAAAATAAAGCTGAATAAGTAATAAATTATTCAAACCCATCTGGGGACCTGAGTTATACTGTCTGTTTCTTGGCTTTAGGTGTCTATTCTTGCTGGAGTGTGTCATAGTTTCTGTTAGAAAGTACAAAAAACCTGACCAGATGATGTCAGCACAGACAAGGTGGCTCCTGGCAGCAGATATTAAATAATGGCTGGCCTTAAACATGTGAAATGCATTTGGCTATCTGGCAGCAGGCTGTGTGACCTCTCCTTCTAGGTGCTTTAGCCCCAGCCAGCAGAGTCCCTGGCACAGGGGTGTGAGCACAAGCTTGGAAACATGTCCTTACTCAGGCTGAGGTGCAGAGGCAGCTCCCCACCTACCACTATTCCTCTTCGATCTCCTCTGGCAGGAACCCCCACTTGAGGCTTCCTGAGTTGGTGAACACTTTCCTCTGGAAAGTGTTATTAAATTAGGGGTTCCCAAAGTTTTCTTTATGGAGATCTATGTGATAACTTGCAAGTCCATAATAGAAGCCTACATCTTTCCAATACCTAAATGCTTTCCCTATTCCCCTTCTTCTCTGTTCCAGACCCCATGAGGCTGTATATGAAGCCAGATGCCTGGTCCTTTTGTTTTCCCAGGTGCTGGGAAAACTGTTCTAGACTATTGCCTAGTCCTGGCAATGCCCATGGAGGAGACCTTGCTGAAGTTTCTTGGGATTAGTGTAAAAGCATAAAATGAGTTGAAGCTTGGGACACACACACACACTGAAGCTTCCAGGATCCATCAGGTGAGTCAGTGCAAGCCTCTGACCACTGACTTAAGTTCTGACACGAGGTCTACATCTTTCTTTTGGCAATCTCTGCACTAGAGATTTTGCCCTGCCTTTTGCCCTCAGCTGACATCGTCATGCTATCCCTCCCTTATTTGTTAAAAATGCACCTCTGTACATGTGCAAAAAATAAAATGAAGCAAAAACCCATCTGTCAACCAACAGACAAACCCAAGAGTGCTTTGCCAACCAGGCAGCTGGATCTTCTGAATTAAGTCCCTTCAGATATAGTCTGAACTTCTCACTGAAAACATTTGCTGCTTCTGCAAGGACTGGCTCAGCTTCCCCTGCTGCCGATGTAGAAATGTAAATACCAGGTTCCTCTTCCAAAGAGGAAAAGCAAATATTGATCCATGTTTCAGGTTTTTGCATTATCCTGTTTAACTTTGTCTAGCCTGGAACCAAGCAGCATTGATACATTTAGATATTTGACCTCTCTCTTTTGGAATTATTAAAATCTGTCATAATTCTGAAAAAGAACTGGTTCAAACATTTTCTTTTGCTTGCCCTTGTTCAGTGACACCCAGTGTCCTGGCAGCCTGTGTGCAGCTCTGAAAATGTCCTGTACTGGTGGTGCTGCCTGACTACCCTGCAACACTACCTGGCCATGGTACAGAGGTAAAAGAATTCATATGACACAGGAAGTGTTTTGCACCTTTTCCTCTTGAATGACTTTTTATTGCAGAAGTGTACAGCTTAAATGAGCTCAGAGACTGCTACCAGCTTCCTAACACACATCCAAACACCTCCTGCTGCCTTCCGGCTTCATTCACTCCAGTGCCTCCTTTCTCCCCTTTCTCAGGTTAGCTCAGGCTGAGACAGTGTGTGATGTGCTGCCCAGGATGGATAAGAAGAGAGAAGAAGCAGAGGAAAGCAGCCAACCAGGAGATAGGAGTCCTCTGGCAGGGCCAGTATGTGGCAGAAGTTTCTCCTAGGCCAGCCAGCAGTCAGGAGATGTAAATAGTCTGACTGGCATCAGCTGGGAAGTTCATAGTCCAAAGGTGTACACTGCCTCATCCCTGGTGGGCAGCAGAGACTGCCTGATGGGCCAGACCCAGCCTGCAAGCTGGCTGCAGTGCAATCCTGCCTTAAACCTAAAAATATAATTTTCCTTCTAGAATAACAAAAAAATTGCCCTTAATTTACTGAGCTATTTTGGAGTATGAGATGCAGTTGCTAGTTACTTGGATTGGTGTTGCTTCCTCATTTGAATTTTCCAGACAATGATGTGCATGCCATCAGAAAGGCATGCAGTTCTGGTTCCCCCCTTCTCCTTACCTCATTCACTTCCACAGCACTTCTTGACATGTGTGGTTTGCTGTTCCTGCTACCTGGCCTGAAATAACAGCCTCTGCCCCACTGACTTCTTTTTCCACCACAAAGATCTTGCTTAAACTTGAGGCTGCCTTCTAGAAAATGGTAGCATTTTCCAGCTCAAACATGTGTTTTCCTGCTCTGTGAAGAATGCCTTTATACTTCCTCGGGAGATGGGTTCCAAATAGCACTCCTATGCCACTACCCCCAGCCTCCTTGCTGATTTAGCATTGTCAGTGGCACAGTAGTTATTCATTTGCTCTTAATATTCTTCAATGACCTTGACAGGGCACCATATTCTACAGCCCTCCTCTAGAATGAAGGATTTTTTCCAGTTGTTCAGGTAATATAAAAATCTGTTTTTGAAAAACCCAAACCTCTGGCTACACCTTTAGCTCACAGCTAGGTGCTATGGATAGAGGAAGAACATTCAAGGACTGTGGCGACTTACAATTTGCTGGTAAGTGGTTTGTGGTGTTATTACTCCATTGGTCTTTCCCACAGTAGACAATCCCATTTAAAATGCCCAGGGCTTCTTGTTTTCATATGAAATGAAATCCTCTCTGCAAACTCTGATTCTCTGCCCTTCATTTCCATTGGTTTGCATAGATTAGTACTTTGTCTTGCTGTTTCCTTTATGATCATGACCAATCCTTTCTGTGGTTGATCTAGCTCCTGTGCTGATCCCACATGCTTTTCTAGCCAGCAGACCAGAGCATCTTTGCTGTCTGGTCTGATCATTTTGCTGAGTATTACAGATTTGTGATTCACTATTATATTCCAGTAACTTTTTGACCTGTGTTAGCAATGAGGTAGTTTTGTTCTAGGCTAGCCTGTACTGTCACGTCCCACACAGAGATTTTTTTGTGGCTGAATGCCTGATATGATGAAAAGCTCTGCAAGCTTTTCCAGTTCTTATTTCTATACATGTGTTTCCGTACAAGAAAATAGGGCAAAGGGAAATTCTAGCTTCTCTCCATTTCCTGATTCTCTTGTCTGGTAGGAAGTACTTGATGATCATTCTTCCTAGGATTTATTTCTAAGGTCTCTTCCTAAGACCAGAAATTTTCCTGGATATTCTGATCAAGAGAAGGAAAAGAACTGCCTCCTGGCAAAAGCCACAGACTTTCAGGGCTACCTATGGATGCTCACATGAAACCAGGAAGGTCATTATGCTAATGGATTTAAGACATACCAAACTCAGTACTTTGGTACAATACAGGAGAAGGAGTTAGAGGAACCAGTTTGAAACTTCTCCGAGAGTCAAGCTTGGAGTACAAAAAGAACTTCTTGTATTGCTTGGGGAGTTGATAAAATAATAGTAATGGATGCATTTGGACAGAAACACAGTTGTTAACATGTTCCTATTTTTCTGGCAACAGGAGTGTGGGAGCTGAAGTCAATGTAATTTCACTCTATCTGTGTTCAGCAAAAGAACACAAAAGAATCTGAATTTTATTGTTAAGCTGGCAGTACAGAGACTCACAGTTTCTGAGTTCTGGAAAGCCAGACATTCTTCTGAACTGAAGAATATTAAAACAAGACAGCTTGAACTCTGCTCTAGGCCCAGGAGTGTAAATCTGGAATAAGTTCACTGGTTTTGATGAGGATACTTTGGATTTACACCAGCAACTGAGAATAGAACTTGGCTCTGTGTCTTATTCTTCTGGTGGTAGTGAAAAATATGATCCTAATAAAAGACGTGCAAGCGATCACAGGAGTATTCTCATACTGGTTCTACGCTTCAGTTTTAGATGCAGGATTTGAGATTGTGGAACAAAATCCAGCTTATAGAAGAGTAGCTCTAAGAAATCTGCTAAAGAGGAATTCTATAAGAAGAGTGGCAGTTTAATGCTTGCATGGATCCTATAGCTTTCCTGTATTTGAATGTATTGCCTTAGAAGAGGAGATTAAAATAACATTGTTTTGTATTTTTATTTATTTTAGTCTATGGGTATAACACAAAAAAAATAGGTTTATGCAGAAATTGTTTGGAAAAAGGCTGTGTGTGCTGCAGGAACTGAAGAAGCCTGAATGCTTTGTGTTGTAATGCCTTTACAGAAATGTCAGCTATGGAGTAGACCATTACACACACTGACATTATCATCTTTTGGACTGCAGCATTATTCCTTGTAGCCCAGAATTGTTTATTGTGGGTAACTGGTTTGCAGGTGAGAATATTACAAAGCCAGTAAAGTTGTCTGATGGTCTATCTTCTCATCTGTGAGAAGGTGTGTGAAAAGTCTTATAGACATAAAGTTAGAACCAGATCAAACCTTCAAAGATTAGTCTTTTTCTTTTTGATAATACTGACAATCCTTCTATGACTTTCCAGTTTTTTAGGTGCTATATTGCAAAAACTTTCTGAGCCACCCTTCTTGCCATGGTAAATCCACAGATACTGTGATTTAAAATGATACACAGATGGGAAAGTATCTAACAGGCATCAAAGCCATTAGATTTGTATTGTTTTTTCTATTGTTTGGTAATATTTGAGAGGGATTGGACGCGTCTGTGGCCTGGTTAATTGCAATGAAAATTACAGAGTATTAAAAACAAATGGGAAGATGGAAAAGAAAGTTGTGGTAGGATTTTGAAAAGAGTTTTCAGTCTCATGGACATTCATTGCCACTTGAGTGCCTAACTGCCTCAGGCTGTATTGGAAGTCCCATCATGAGAGCTAGAAAAAACAAAACCCCAGCTAACCCATGCCTCTAGACTTAAAAACTCAAGAAGCTATAGTCACAGACTAAATAGAGTACGCTTTGAGGCCATGCTATGCTTCTGCCACTGGCTTTGATTGGACAAGCCTGTGCAAATGCTTTGATTTTTCCTAGTGACAGAAAAAAATCAATAGAAGTGTCATCAGACTGCATATTTTGCTCTTTATTCACTTTGATAATCCCTCTGCTTAGCTGGAAACTGCTGCCAGTGTACTTAAAATGTAATCTCTTAATCACACAATCCCCTAAACTCAATGAGGTGATATTTAAAGTTTACAGGGATGATACAAGAAAATCCAAACACTTTTGGTGCTAAACGTTCTTGAAACACAGTATCTGGATTTTCTCCAATTTCTGCATAATGAACAGTTGAAACTAAATGGTGTTCCAGTCCAGTAAGGCACTTACTGTTTACATAATAGTTGAGGGACATGAAAGGCGTTATTAAATCAATCAAACCACTTTTGAAGTTGGAATAACTACATAATGCTTACAGATAAATTCTAACTTAGTTTACTCCAAGACAACAAATAAATCTTAATTTTTTTACTCTTTGGTACTTCTCTTAGCCTTCTTTTTCCAATATTCTCTCAAAAGAAACAGGGATAGATGAATAGACTGATTTCACTAACGTGGGCTTCTTTTGAGACAGAGAACGATGCTTGGATGCTGTAAAAAAAGTGACTAGGCACGCCTCATTGGGCGTGATGAACAGGGCTTTTACTGATGTCATTAAAGATGATATATTTAGTTATGTCTGCTTTCTACTGAAGAGTATGTTCTGTCACACAGATGGCACCTCTGTTTTATATGACATTTCTTGAGAGTTATTTACATGAAAGTTCATTACTATTCTAGATTCTGTTTATGTTTTGGGGGGCTTTCCCAAATGGGGTTGCTGGTCATACCTAACACTTACAGACCCACCAGCACTGCACAGTTACTGTAAAATACTTACCATGTCCTCAGTGATGGAAGGGCGGCATGGGTGAAACAGTAAACACAAATGAGTTCAACATGCCTGTCTGGGGTTCTTTTGGGCCTTTCTCTTGCTCTGTTCATAGACAAGATCCACAGAGTAGATCCAAGTATTACCTGCACATTGCTACTTTGTTTTTTTGTTCTCAGTGGCTTTGGGAACATGAAGCACTTTTTCAGTGGTAGCTGTGTTCTGTTCTGTGTTCTTCTATGGTAAGGGAGAAAAGGGAGTTGACAAAGGTCTTTCCTTGAACTTTCTGTAATAATGACACAAGATTGAAAGGTTTTATCACTTCTATGCTTGCTGATAACTGTAGGGCTACACATTAGGAAATATGAGATCCTTTATAAGTGCAAGTCTACCAGAGAAAACTGTACTTCAGTTTTTCTCCATAACCCTTACCCAAATATTAATCCATGTTGTCAAACCATAGCTCAGGTAAGTCTATTATTTGCTTGCTTATTGGATATGTGTTTATTTAATGGTTTTTTCTATCAGTATAGATATTAAACCCTGCATTCAGTAGCAATTGATGGGGAAATCAGTAGCACTGCTCGCAATACAAATCTGAATTCAGTTAAAGTCTAGTGGAAACAATATATTCACAGGTAAATGTCATCATGATTGATAGCTGATGATTCGCTGTTTAGACCATCACTGGAAAAAATGGACATATATTGTACTGGCACTTAAAATACTACTCCTTACCCTGTAAGTACTGATGGTCTTCTCCAAAATTCTTCTTTGATTAGAGCTTTGTCTCATGAGCCTGACAGTTTGCATAAAAATAGGATACCAGCTTTTACTTCATGTTCTGAAAGCAAAAACTAGGATACATTAAGGGTATGGTAAAGACCTTCTTTCCATGTCAGAAGTTCCACTGGCACAAAATGTTATTGGCAAGCTGATACCAAGGAGAGTAATAATAATCATACCAAATTAAGAAGACATCTAAGAAAACTAAATTTAGATATGGTGAATCTGCTTCCTTAGAAGACTGTCCAGCTTGCTACTTTTAATTTTTAAAACTTTGTTACAATCTTTGTAAGTGTATGACATATTGTACTGTACTTTTGTAAAGTCAATAGCGAAACAAAAGTAATGTTAAGACTGAACAGAAGAAGTAATTAAGCATAATTAATTAGTTTTACTGTTGATTTCCCAAGATAATGGTCTAGAGAGACAGATAAAACCCCTGAAACTGCAGGATGGTCAGGCAGTTAACGAACCTTAAAATGTAGATCTGTTATAGAAAAGGTTATGTCACTTCTGAGTCGGTAGAGTATTTATGGCTTCTCAAGCACCAGCTCAGCAGGAGTCTTTTTAATGTCTCATCACTGAAAAACATTCTTAATTTGAAATTCCAAGTTTTTTATCTTTCATATTGCACAGCTGACATATATCAGGGTTTTGAAATTCATGGTTTGACATCAGATACTTTGAATGTCTTGGGAGTATGGAAAAATCTGTGTGATTTACTATTTGACTTCTTTCAGATAAGTCTTTCAGGCACAGTTCTGGCATGTGAAGACAGTTCAGGAACTGTCTTGGCTAGGCCAGTAGGAGGCCTTTCTTCCTCCTTCATTTCTTCTTTACTGGTGCATGTGTAGCTTCTTTGATTAATCCATCTCTTTCGTCTTCCAAACAATCAGGGCAAAACAAGAGAAAGAAACAAAACTTGTGACACATGGAACTACGAAGTTGGACTTTTAACCTCATTTATTTGTATTCATTTGCTAAGTCCTTCACAGCAGGAATTGTCTCCTTCCCAAGTTAGTACAAGATGCAACCCTGGAGGGGGCTTTGGGAATGACTGCCATCAATCCTAAAATAGCAAGTACTGAGTTTGATCCAGAATGGTGTGTTTGCAGAGCATATGCACTGAGCAGTCTCAATTTCCAAACTTATTGTGGTTAACAATCTGAAAAGGAAAATATTTGCATCTGAACAAAAATTTCTAAATGGCTTTCAGTAGAAATAGGCAAATTTCACATCTCTCAAGATACGATATAACAAAGTTGAACTATGCTACAACTTTGAATCTTCAGCTGCAATTCTACATAGATCTGAGAAACCCCCAGTTGCTTGATGGTCTGAATGGTTTCTGATACCTAACATACTCTTGAAGATGAAGATGTAGGGTAGTTCAGTATAGAAACGCCATAAAAAATGTATCCTAAACTGAATATACTAGCACGTATCCTAAACTGAATATACTAGCATGTACTACTTTATAGTACAGGCCAAAGGCTATCGCACAACTTATATAATTTTTCTGAATCTTTCATACAACTTAAATTTCTTTTGCTAATTCTTCACTTTCAAAATTCCTAAATGTATTTATTGTATCCACTTGTGTCAAGTCATGACACTTTCAGACAATGATACCTAGTAAGCAAAGCTACCCAATGTGTCACCCAAGATTTACCACAGTAGATAAAGCCCTGGTGTGAGATCCAGTCCCTTCCCTGCCAGAAAGCAGCTGAACTCATCACCATAACTTGCTAACAGCCACTGTGGGGCTTGCAAAGGTGACTGCACGGGACAAGGGCATGAGACCTGCTGCTGAATGACAAAGATGCCACACTTCAGTCTGTGATGCCACATGGAACCTTCTCGTCTGTGCTTTCCAACTCTGCCTCCTGCTGTGCCTGGTTTTTCCAGCTTGATCCCTTGCCTGTTGTGCTCCCAGCTCCAGTTGTCATTCTGTTGATTTGGCTGCAGTGAGCAGGGTTTATGACTGTCTTATATGAGCTCTGAGAGATAGGTTTGTTGGTGTGAATAATTCTCTCTCTAAGTCTCCTAATTGCTGCTAATATTTGTTTTGCTTTCATAACATCTCTAAGCCAGATTTTCCATGAAGAGGTTACCAATAATGCTGCATGCCCTGAGGATTCATGAGCATGCTCCCCTGCTGTGTCAATTTTTTACTCATTCTTGGTAAACAGCTCTTGTCTGGGACAAGTGTGACCTGAAAGACGACATGTGGTGCACTGATGCTCATCTGATTTTAGGAAAATGCATGACTAGTTGAAGTCAGTCCTGTATCTGTGACTGCCGGTGGTATCAGGTTCCTCTCACACACTGTCTCTTCTGTGTGAGCCAAACTGCTTCAGGGCACAGGCCAGATTATAGCAGTGCTGTTTAGTTTCCTATCCAGCATTTAGCTCCCCATATTTTCTTGTGGATTGCTTCAAACTGCCAGTCCAATCACGTGATTTAATGTGCAGCCAGCTGGCTGAAGTACACTCAGAGCCTGGTCGATATTTGGAAAAAAGAACAATGCCTGATTTCAGCTGAAATAATGGAATCTCCATAAAAACAACATGATTTTTTAAGAGGCTGCACAGCTAGTCATTTGTCAGATTGGTTTCCAATGATAGTCTTTCCATCAGAACAATTAAAGGGCTTCTACAAAAGCAAACCAGAAAACAAGATAGTGGAAGACTGTCCTAAGCACTTTGCTGATGGTCCAAAACCTGAGCTTTGCCTCTCAGAATTCAGTTTCTCAACAGAAGAAACAAAAGCTGGAGATAAAGGACATCAATATTAACTGGTTGCAGGACAGCATGTATGTATTTCCACAAAGATGTCTCTCAAACTACTAAGTGTGGTTTACGTCTTCATTCTCCCTCTGCATTTCAGTCTGACATTTCATACCCAAGTGACTTGAGCAGTTTGGGCAAGGGCAGTGTTATCCCAGAATGAAAAACAGAAATAGAAAAAAACAGCCAACACGCCAAGGAAAGAAGGATCACTCACTTCTGCTGCCTGATTTCCTCTTGTTTATTTATGAATTTACATAAGTAAACTTTCATTTCTACTTTGGAGTTTGAGTTTGGTTTGTTTGCTTCTGCAGGAGAGTTTTCAAAAATGCTGATCTTGGCTTTCGCTTAGCAGAACTGAGTTTTGTGAATGTGAAGCTTGCAGGGTTTGTTTCTCATTCAGTCATGAAGGAAGTTATGCAGGAAGCTGCGACCAAGTCAGATGATATTATGAAAACATTAAAGAATATGAATAAACTCTGAAGAATGATGATATGACATCTCATGACCTTAGGTTAGCAATAGAAGAAAGTTCTATTTGATTCAATTAAAAAAAAGTTTGACCTACCTCCATAACTAAAAACCCTAACTATAATCTTCCTGGTTGTATATGTTTGACATGTACTGATCCTGGTGTATGGAGAAATAATAACTCAGAGACTTGAAAGTAACCTGAACAGTGTGCAATAAGGCCCTGTGTAATCTGCCAATGAACAGCGATACCTGGCATAAATGTTTGTCTCAGCTGCTGTCTCACAGACTTTTACAAATGTGCTTCTGTGCTGCACCTGAGTCTAGTCCTGCTATGCCTAACAAGCCACACTAACTGAACAGTGAATATGAGTTGATTTGTAGAAGGAAATCAGGGATACTGAAGCCCTGGTGCTGACTCTATGCACACTTCAGAGATACTTAATTTGGAGTGATTCTAGTTTGTTTTCTTGTGCTCTTGGATCACAGTGATTAGAAAGCAGAATCAGTCATAGAAGAGTTCGGATTAGAAAGAACATTTGAAAATATCTAGTCCAAACCCTTTGTGTGCTGGACATTAGGAACATTCTTTTCAATTATCTTTTCTCAATTCAGCTTGTGTCTTGGTGCCATCTCACAACCAGGCTTGGTAGCAGGAGATGACCCAAAGATCCATGCAGTAAATTCATGAGAGTACTGAAAACGTTCAGACTCCTGAAGATATCCTGGGACAAAAAAACCCCAACAAACCAGCCTAGATTATGACAATATTAATTCTATATAATTTTAATTCTTATTTTTCTAGTTAATTAAATACATACAATTTTAAGGTTTGTCTGCAATCTCAAATGCAAAACCACTTGGCTCCCCTGCACCTTCATAGTCTGGTTTGCCCTTACCTTTATGTACAAGAGCTGGCAGAAAGATTAGTGCAGTAAAAAGAAAAGTGATTTTCGAAAAAACTTCATGGGCTTCATGGGCCTCTGTCCCACTTTGGATACCTCTTGACCTGTTTTATGAACTAAAAATAGCAGGAAAGTGAGATTGCAGACATCAGACCTGAGAACTGCTGAGCAGATGCAAGAGAACTGTGCAACAGTCACTAACTTATTTTCTTGTCATAGATGTCTTGGGCTTTCCATGCTGCAGTCACTTGTCCTGCCCTGTAACTAGTATTGAAACCATCTATATTAATCAGCCTGCTCATAGGGCAGGAAATTCATTAATAAGTTATTTAAGCAAGGAGATAAGATCCTGGCCCAACTCTCACTGACCTCAATGCAAGGATTTTACTTCTCACATCTTGAAAAAGACAGTGACAGAGCTATTGCTTGCTTCCCTAAATACAAACAGATTAGGCTATTAAATTACCTCATCACCTTTATATTAATGTGGGATTTATTTATTTATAGAGCAGAATAAAAACATGAGTGCTGTTACACAGATGAGCGACGCAGTGGAAAATGAAAGCAGGCTGAATGTCTTTCAGTGAATACATTTACTTTAATGCATGACTCAGGCCTAATTCTTGACATGATTTTGTTATAATAAATTCTAAATAAAATAAGATTACAGTGATAAAATAACATCTCTTACCAATAATTACCTAGAGCACACATGCAAACAGTTAGACTGTCTGTGTGCCTGTTAAATATCAACTTAGTTTAATTTTTCACTATTATTTCCAAAACTGTCTTTGAAGCTTGATCTGGAACAACTCATCCCCAGAACAATGTCTTAGACTTCCCTGCCCAAAAGAAACAATTAAATTACAAGAAAAATAAACAATTTATAATTCCCATGATTATTACTCACTTTTGCCTGAAACCTACATTCAGGAGATCTTGTCTGTCATAAATTCTTTTTTGATATGCATCTGAGTTGCTTCAAGTAAGAGATTTCTTAATAACAGCAACCCAGAAGTATTAAAAATGATCAGTTTTTACTCATGAAGTATCATGTCATTGAAAGCAAATTGGTCCTCAGGAAGGAACAGTATAAATTAATACTTTTATCTAGAAATAAAAACAATTCTGAAATTTTTATGACATCAACTATTGCCATTGTTAACATTATTTTTTCCAATATCTGTACAGGGATAATAAATCTGCAGTCAATTTTAAGTTTATGGCATTTCATGGTATGCAAGAGACTAGTGCTAATGAGAAGTGCCTGCTAGTGGCAGCTCCATGCTTAGATTTGACAAGATATCTCAAAGGAAGTATAAGGAACAATTAAAATGGAATGTCACATGTAGTAGCCTATTGCATTTGCTTTTTATTGTCAGTCAAGGTGAACAAAGAGGGACAATTTTACATGTCCAGTTGAGGGTAAAAGGATTTGCATTTAAAAGGGCCTGTAACTATAGACTTATAACCTAGGATCACTTTTGCTACTATAGATGTCTACAATAAGTGAGATAAATCCCACGTCAACATGAAAAATAATTAAGGTGCATGTATTGCCATGTTCCACCCCTTCAACTTTCCCCGTCATTCCTATTTTTCTGTGCTTTATCTTAATAGACAACTTCAAGGCTTTCTGACGCTAGAAAACTAATTGAGAGTAAAACTGGCATGAGCAGTCAGTTTCTACAGAAGAATCCTATGGGAAATGATCTCAAAGGCTTTACTGAAGTCCAGGTAGACTGCATCCACAGTCATTCCCTCATGCAGGTCATCTGATCATAGAAGAAGACAAGGTTGGTCATGGAGGACCTGTCTTTCCTGAACCCAGGCTGGCTGGGCCTGATCCCCTGGTTGTCCTGCACATGCTTGATGACGGCACTTATTATGATCTGCTCCATGATCTTCCCTACTTGATAAATTTCTAAGTCTAGAAATTTATCCTTATCTTTAGCCTTAGCAAAAAAATTGCTCAGTCTATGTTTCTTTTATCAATTTGTGCTTCTATGGTCATTTACATAAGAGTCTTGGTCAAGTAACTGCTATTCATCTGCAGCAGTTAGAAATGGTAAGATGCAGGTAAATTATGTGACTATCAATTTTTTAATTAAAAATTTTAATATTATTTAGGCAATCCTGTAAAAATAGCACAATTGTTTTGACAAACTAGTAACTGTAGTATAATATTCAGTTTCTAAAAGTGTAGATTTTTGTGTGTGTGTAAAATTTAAAACACATTTTGAAATGTGTTTCAAAATAGTTGAAATACAATGTTCTTTCACTGTTCTTTCACTTGTCATTTATTGCCCCAGTGCTGGTCTGTACCTATATCCTTGTCTGTTAGCCATGCATTCTGCTATTTTTTTTTCATTTTATGAACTTCCTAAGGATTTAACAGTCTTTATGTGTGCCTTAATATCAACATCAGTAAACTAAGAGCAGCATCTTGACTGCCAGTATGTATTTCAGATGTCTATTAATAAATATACTAGCAGGGAAAATAAATTCTTCCTAGGTGAAATAACTGTTGAAAAAAACCTATGTGAAAACCCAACTCACTGTGGAAAGAAAACTGGTTGAAAGGTGGTGCCTTTCACACAACACTCTGTGCTGCAAGTCTAAATATGAGAGATGTGCAGTTTGTGCAGTGTTATGGTCCATGAGTCCATGCCAGTGCCTTGGAATAGGATTTTCTCACATCTGTTCCTTCCTTAAGTGTTTGCCAAAAATGTTGAAAGAAATTGTTTCAAGCCACCCAAATACTTGCATTGTTGTTTGTTTTGGGGTTTTTTTAAAATAAACCTTTTTCACATTAATGGTCTATTTAAACATGGCATGGTCTGTCATAGTTTAAACTGCTGTCTAGTTTTCCCATGATTTGTCTTACACAATGGTGATTTTTTTTTCTTGGAAGGATAGCTTGCAAAGAAGTGGTCTTCATAGATGAAGGTAATTGTATGTAATAGGAAAATAATGAAGAAAAAGCACAACAGCTCTCTTTTTCAAAAAAGAGTGAAAAGATCACTCCTTCAAACCTGAACAGAAACTTTCAATTAAAGTATTTGTCCCAAGGACAAGAATAGTCCAAACAACTAATCCTGATTATACAAGGATGTGATGGTAGTAAACCAATAATGTTAAATCATTTTAGAAATTTTCACTCTTTTCTGACCTATATTAGTGTCTAATTGTTCTAATAGCTCCCAGTTTGCAGCTTCTTTGCTACACTACACTGAAAGATAATGTTGCTCTGCATTCCTGTGCACAGGCTCTTTCATTGCCATCTCTGTATCTAAATTGACTACCATAACCCCTTTATTCCAGCTTTCTTCCCTGCCATTGTCCAAGACATGCTAAGGACCTTGGACTGGGGCTATTTTCCAGAATGTATATGTATTTTCATTTGAATTGGGACATTTGTTTATTCATAGTATTAAATTCTGGAATTTAATTGTTTTTCAGCATCCAAAATTTTGATCTAAGTGCCATGAGGACGGGGTTCTTGGAGTGTTTGGGTGCTTTTATATATGGAAAGTAAAGTTTTAAATTAAAAGGTATGAGCCTCAAGTGGCTACCTGTCTGTTTTTAAAGACTGCAGCAACTTATCAGTGCATACAGATGTGTTACACCTCTGGAAGTGTTAAAGAGGAAAGGTTAGAAATTCTGTGTTTTCTCTGACTATGCAAAAAGCACTGGCTGAGTACAAGCTTACAAGGTATTCTTCTGAACTCAGACACAATAGCAGAGGCAACATTTAGGGATCTGATAACAGGGGTTCTGATATGGGTCTTGCACACCATACTATTACTTTTTCAGTAAAAGCCTTAGTTAAAGATATTGGCTGGGAGTACCCTTAAATCAGAGGAGCATGAAAGATCATTTGTGTGATTACAATATATCCACAGATTTTTGTGAAGGTCGTAGAACTTAAAAGATATCTATCTCAACAATATTTCTTTTGGAGCTGTGTTTGTTTTTATAGCAGTTACATCCTAGCAAAGAGTGTAATGTGGCTAGCTAGGTTTAAAATAACAGCTGAGGCAGGTAACCTAGCTTTTCCATTTTATTGGCAACAAGAGTTTGGGCACTTAGAACTGAAACCAGCCTGCTACCTTCAATCTAAAACCCCTGAGATGTTGACTTAGCTGCTTCTTTAGCCAAGGTAAGCCAATTTTTTTTCTGTTTTTATTAAGATGAACATACCTTGTGACTGAAGATCAGAAGGATCAGACCTGACATGGGAAAAGGAAGAAGGAAGAGTGGTTGAAACTACAGATCCTGAGAGTTCAAATTTGCATTGCTATAGATGCTATAGATGGTGTAACTATGGAAATAACTTACCATTTCCTATTGGAATTTCAAAATTTCATGATGTCACACAAGAGACAGAGACTTGGAGACTTTTTTTCCTTTCCAATGGTGTTAAGTTAAATAAAAGTAAGGAAAATACTGTTTCCAGTAAAATGAAACTGTCATAACACAGTCAAATACTTGCAAATATTACAAAATGGAGGAGATAGCTAAAAATAAAAAATGGGAACAGGTACACATAGGGCTGGACTATCAAGTATGTTTCATGCCAAGATTATAAATACAGTTCCCTAGAGTCTTTCTATAGTGAGTTGAAAAACCCCTAGCTATTTTCAGTGAGGCATTCAAACCACCAGTGAGTAAGTGTTCACCAGTTGCTCAAGGGCAGGCTGCAGGGAGCCCTGAATTACTTGGTCTGGTGAAAAGTGTCCCTGCCCATGGCAGGGGGGTCAGAACTAGATTGTCTTTAAGGTCCCTTCCAACCCAAACCATTGTGTGATTCTATAGTTTGAAGCAAAGGCTCATCTGAGTTACACTTCAGGGCAATAGCTCTATCACTAATATAGAGCAATCCTGCAACCCTGAAAGTCAGGAAAGTTGTGAGTTTATTGGTTTGACTCTTTAGTGAGAAAAAGGAGAACATGCCTTCACTGTCTGTCATTGGTGGGAGAACTGTAAACATGTCTAAGCATCATTTAGAAAATTAGTTACATCTATGCATGACAGAAGGCTCTAACCACTAGAAAAATATGAAATAATGATTAGTGCCATCAGATGAGGGATGTTACAGACTGTGGTCTTTGGCTTTCAAATGATTTATGTTTGAACTCTACTGCATTAAAGCTTTAGCAGAAATACACTCGTGTCTTATGGCTACTTGCAAAGATGTCTAAATACAGACTCTGGCAAGTAGAATTACTTTCGCCGTGCAACAGAGATCCACTACTATAAACATCCTGTGTAGTCATTTCTTCACTGTGGCCTCTTGCTAACTTCAATACAGGAGTCTTGCTCTTCTTGTTAGTTTCCACTGTATGCAAACAGACTATGTAAGACACCTCTGTCTCCACCCATGTTAGAGACATTCTCAAAGAGAAGGAGAGATTGGAAGCAGGTCCAGTAATTCCAGGGCACAACAATGGAAGCATTAGATCATCTCAATTTGCCATTAAAAATATTTTCTTAACTTGCTTTTCCAGCTGGCTTAAATTCTTTGTTTGAGCTCTGTGGAAATCAGATTCATCTTGACCCTGAATGCATTGATGAGTTCCTGGTCCATTTATTATTACAAATGGTTATTTTTTAGAGGAAAAACAGTGGCTAGGAGAAACATTACAGAAATGTTTTCTTAACTCTGGTGCACCTTGGGAAATTAAGGTTTGGGTGAAACTTTAACCTTTTGTTTCCACTGCAAGGTGGGAACATTTAAATTCTACCGACTCCTGCTATTTTCACATTTTTTTAAAAAGCCCCTCTGTGGGCTATAATAAATTCTGTGTGTCTCCAAATAGAGTTATGTGGATTATGTGTGCTGTTTTTCCTAGTATTTCATCAGGCTCATTATTAATATTGAACATATCAAAGGAGTAGCCAAAGTAAAGCAAACTGTAACAGCTGTGGAGATGCACATTTCTGTATACTGGCACGCTGATTTGTGAATTATGTGTTTCAAGTAACCTCATTAAAATGTGTCCTTTGGAAAAAAACCCCACATATCTCTTTTTTTTCGAAGTCTTTTTCTCCCCTTACATTCCTGAGGTGATGGAAACATGGTGCAAAACATCACAGGCCAAGACATTACAATAGAATCTTGAAAAGCAGAAGAAATGTGCTTGAGACATTTCAAAAATTGAAAATTTCAGCCGCAGTGGTTCCCCCAGTGCATGAGAGCTACTGGAAAGTCTAAATAAACTCAGAGTGCCATGTAAATGCTTGATGTGCTGGAAAACATGGCTTGAGAGCAGAACCAGGTAGAATAAAATGGGCCCGAAATCTTCCACCACCTACAGAAGAGTCACAGAGAAGATGTGGTCAGAATCTCCCCAGAGCTTTTCCCCAGAGCAGACATATCAATTTTCTTTAAAAACCAAGGCATCAAAACCAGGATGTGAATCAAAACCACAAGCAAGTTAATTAAGTACAATTATAATCGCACTTTTGGAAATTTCTGCATTTGAATTTTCATGCCAGTGGGCTCTATCATTAAGTGGGCTATTTTAACCAATTATGTGAATTTATTCCACACTGCTCACTGGGGCTGGATCTGGAAATCTGTGGAAGAGGACAGTAAAACTCTCCCTATTAGTTGGACTAATTGGTGACCCAAGCTAGCAGATCTGAACAAAGGCTTCATTCTCTTGAACCCTTTGCTAAGATCTCACATCTTACCATTTGTGAGTAATGTTTCACACCACCTTCAGTTGGCCCAGAGACTACACTGCATTCTGGTGGGTGATGCTCTGGCCCCTATTACCACTGACACCTTCACCACCTCTTGGCTAGACAATAGCTGTGTGACAAACCTGAGCATGATGCCTACTGCACTTAGGAAACTCCAGCTGGTAGAGAAGAATGGATCACATCTTCACAGCCATGCTGGCTACCTGGGATCCACCAAGCCACAGAGATTACCCAAGGTATTTCAGTTCAAGCTCAAATTTCTTTTATACTCTCTGTGAAGAAATATGTGATTGATCCAATATTGGATCATTGGGACTGCAAGAAAAATGGAGATGGACTTTTTATGAGAGCATGTAGTGACAGGACAAGGGGGAATGGCTTTAAACTGAAAGAGGGCAGGTTTAGTTTAGCTATTAAAAGGAAATTCTTTACTGTGAGGCCAGTGAGGCACAGGAACAACTTACTCAGAGAAGTCTTGGCTGTGCTATCCCTGAAAGTGTTCAAAGCCAGATTGAATGGGGCTCTGAGAAACCTGGTCTAGTGGAAATTGTGTCCAGCCATGGCACAGGGATTGCAATGGGATGGTCTTCCAACCCAAACCATCCTTTGATTACAACTTCTGCTCTTTTGCTATGGACAGTGCATGGCAAATGGGAGCTCATCTCTCAGAGCTTACTTGTGTTTCAAACAGACCTAGAGCTCTTGCAGAGTCAATAAATGTCAGTAGCTCTTGTCCCTCAGGAACTTCTTCCTGTTCTGTCCTGTTCTTCAGTCTCCTGTTCCACTCTGCCTTTTCGAATGTAAATACATAATATCTTCCCTAATCCTAAAACTCAAATCCTTCCAGAACACTTCTCCCTCTGGAAAGCATGAGAAAATAGAAGTCATACAGGGGATACACAGTCCTGTTGGTTACTGCAAAGCAGGAAGTCAGGGAGCAAGAAAGGGCTGTAGCTAAGAGGACCTATGTGGTAGAGCAGACTGACCACACACAGCTAATAGCAAGTCCAGAGTCAAAGTTGTGGCTTTCTTTTGAACAGAGGTAATTAAGAGGCATAATGGCTAAATTTAGCGATGGAAAATATTTTCTGAGCTCTCTGAAAAATTAATTTTGTTTGCTAGCACTAGAAATAGTTGATAAAATCAGAGAATATTTTATGGTTTTAAGTCATCAGAGTATTTATGCAGACACTTAAGTCCATTCCTGCTTAGTGAAGCATATGAGTATTTTAGAGTTTTATTTCTACTTTTCTATTCATGCTGGCAATATGAGAAGCGGGCCTGGATGTTAACACAAGAAGGAAACAAGTTTCAGAATTTTCCGTTGTGGAAGCAGAACATCTGACAAGTTAATGCAAATAGAAATTGGACAAACTAAGAATGCCAGTCCCTCTGAAGTAAGCAATTAGTTCTGGGAGCAGAACTAAAGAAGCTTATAATTTTTAGAACTTGGACACCTAACAAGGTAGAGGTTTGTATGGGTGATACAGAAGTGCAATTCCAAGATCCACTTCAGTAAGAATAATAGTAAAAAAAAAAAATTGCTAGAACTTCCAGTACTCTGCCTCCTGAATATAGCCTCTCAAAAGAAAACTACAAAGAATTTCCTAATATTTTGGTGAAATCTCCCTGAATAACTAACTATGACTTGTCCTAGGGAACTCTGTAGAGCTCTTTAAAATATTCCTTATTTTAGTCTTCTGTATATAATCCAGTGAAAGCAATTCCTTCTGTGTATCACAGCTGACCTACAGTACCACTTCAGTTTGGGAGCAATGCAATAAAAACAGCTAAAGAATGTGCTGATGAGAAAAGTTATTGAGGGAAGTGTCATGAGGTTTATAGCACCTTCTTAGTTTCCTGGTGCTTAAAATCAGCTGAGCTAGCAAAGCAGAGAACTGCAGCTGGGAATCAAAACCAGCTTTCAAATGCAAGTGTTACTGATATTACAGAGGAATACATCTGAAGAGAAAAGCAGAATATGCCTCTCCAGCACCAAAAATCTGTTCATCATATTATTTTGCCTATACCTAGGCTTTCTGTGCTCCAATTGAAGTATTTGAAGGGATTACAACAACTATATATTTATATACACATATATATACCTATATACAGTCAGGGGTATATATAGATATATATGCAGGTATATTTCAGGTTAAGAAGAACTTATTTTTAAAAATTCCATATTGTGTTCAGTGTGAAATGGCTGAACTACTTTGATTTCAAGAAATTAAAAGGAATCTTGCAATGAATTTGTGGCTCTCCACTGAGGTTGCACGCACTTCTATAGTCAACATTTGAATAAGATTTTGCAGCTCACTAAAATGACTGATTCCTCTACCCACATGGCTTTTTTTCCAAATAACTTTCTAGTCAGTGTGTCAACAAGGTTTTCCTGCCATGATTAACAGTGATGAAGAAACAGTTATCTGACAAAGCTATTATATTTTACTGTTTCACGTGGGTCAGAAACACAGAGTTCAGCTGTAAATTTCACTTTCTCACATGTCAGTGGTAAAATCACATTGTCAGTAGAAATAAAGCACCTGAAAAAAGCTTCGAAGATTTCTATTTGTAATGTATACATTGGCATATCAAATACCAATTATGCAAACACTGTCAATTCAGGAGTTTAATAAATTGTGCACTATTAAGGGCACACATTTAAATTATACAAGTAATAGGTACAGTAGAAGGGAAGAAAAAGAGAAATAGGGAAATGATCACAGTAATCACAAAGAATTGCTGGGACCTTTCAAAGAACTGCTAGGAACTTTTCCTGTTATACCATGGTATTTTTGAGATATAGTATTGTAACTGTTTTAGTAATGCAAATAATAAACAAATAAAAGAAAGAGAAGGAAATATTTATTGTGTTCACTTTAGTCACACATGTAGCAGACCATGCAGAGGATCATCATCAGAGAAATTAAGCTTTCCTTCTTCACCTGGGACAGATCTTCTGTGGATCATCCAAGACTTAGTGGATGTCAATGGTTATTTGATCAGTGTCTTTGTTCTGTTATATTGTATTGTTATATAGGAAGTGTACAATATTCTTCTATGCAAAAAAGTTCTTTGAGAACCTCGAGGTTGATTTGCATTGATGAATGAAATTAAATACGTAACTGCAGTTGTAAAAGAAGATTTTAAATACAAATGCACACTAAGGTAAATGCTGTTTTCATCGGCATAATGTTCTGGAGAGCATTCTTTGCACAGAAGACTTTCATTATTTTCCTATAAAAGCTTTTTGTCACTCAGTAACAAATTAAGATTCCTATATTCACTCTATTTTTCTTTCTTTACTGTTATTTTTTTATAGCCTGATGCAGAGGAATTTTTGAATCATAAAGAAAGACAAGAGCTATTGCTTCATAGCTTTGAGAATCTAAAATAGCAAAGATATTTGGATATGCTTCCACTGTACTAAACCCTGGATGACAACATTAGCTCCTTTCTATTGTGAATTCCTTTGTTTGTGTTGTTAAGTATAAATAATGTGAAGGAGTATGACTACAAATAATATAATCATGCATTAGTTCACTGGCAAGAGGAATCATAGGACTGCCTTACTAAGGCTGACATCTCCACTTTTTCCCTTGGACACCCTCCATTTAACAAAGGGCAAATCCTGTATTTATCTTTCAGACAGCCCTCAGCACAAAGCCCAATGTCTGCAGGAGCTGGCCTTTGGGCTGGAGAGGCCTCTGGGAGTGGGTAGTCTCTATTTTGAGACAACTTGTTAATGTAATTCTTTTCACACTTTAACAAAATATTTCCCTGTGAGATGTTCAAAACATTCTTAAAAGGAGGTGGAAACTTTCTCTAAAACAGTAGAAACCTGCAGATAAAGGACTGCACATAAATTTTTTGTAAATTGGCTATTTTGCTAAGTTCTTTTTGGTGACTCTGTCACAATGGCAGATATGAGGATGTGAGGCAAAAAGAACTTAAGAAGCAAAAGGCAAACCTTTTTTCACAAGAAATTGTATTACTCCACTGGCCAGCATGAGCTTTCAACACCTCCACACAGAGTTGCAGACATTACTTGATTTAAAGAATTTTGGAATTATCTAGGTTGAAAAAGGCTTTTAGGACCATTGAGTCCAATCATCACCAAACACACCACTAAACCATGTCCCTAAGCACCACATCTACATGATATTAGAACACTTTTAAAGAGCTTGTCAGGACTGCCAGTCTCATACACACTATATGGTTGACAGTGGCCCTGCATTAAGCAAAGTATTGCATAATTTCTGTGTAGAAAAACACACACAAGGGTTACTGAGCCACACCCACCTGTGTCTTCAGGAGGTGGTCACACAATAAGCAGGGTCTGTGTCCAGAGGAACTCCTGGCCCGTCCAGAGCTGTTGTGCCATTTCAATTGCCAGCTACAAAGCAGACAAGAAAGAAAGAAAGAAAAAAGCAAGGTGAGTAAGCATGATGGAGCAGAGATAAAATGGAGTAACAAGTGTACTTGGAGTGTGAGAGGGTGCTCAGTAAGGGAAAGAAAGAAAACCACAAGACAGAAACCTGCACCAATGATCAAGTGGAAAAGCAACACAAAACTGAAAGAACAGCAGAAAAATACTGTTGGGGAAACAAAGCTCAACTGAATTGAGGTACAAAACATTTGAAGAACAACAGCAGCCAAAAAGGAAAATATATATTGTGTGTCCATGATGACATTCACCACCAAACTTTCTCATGACATGACCAATTTCATACTTTTGAACACACTTTTTCGAGTAAATTGTTTTGCCATGTTGCAAATCCCAACAAATTAAAAAAAATTTTAGGGCCATTAAAGATAAAACTAACAATAGAAGTGAGGCTGTCCTGAAGAACAAGCAGTTTCCCTCTGACAGTAAAGCAAAAAAAGTCATGAAGTTTCTTTAAACATTATTCTTCTAAGAAGTTTTACACTAAAAGCATGAAAATACTGTAGTGTATAGGGGGAAAAAGAGTTAACAGATTTTTTTCCCCACAACAGATAATTCCTGTATTAGAAATAGACAATTTGATATTTAAAGAAAAGTGCCAAGGAAAAGCATTGTGCCTAATCCCATATGGAACCTCATCTCATAAACAATATCCTAATTTATAAATATTGGGAATCTGAGGAGTCCTCCGAGATTTTAACAGGGGAGTTAATTTCTCAAGTATAACCTGCTACAGGGACACAGCCCCAGTTTCCATCAAATATTTTTGATTTTTTTCTCCACTGGTTATAATTATTGTCATTTCCTGCTGGGCACATAGTGCAGTGTGTGTATAAGTGTAGAGTTAGAGGCAGGATGGAAGGAATTAAAATAGAAAAAATAAAGTACACTTGATGCTTTTCCACCTGAAAAAGCCTAGTTACTTGCCTAAACTTTAGGACTCATCTCTTTTAATTTTGCTCCACTGTTCTATTGATGTCCATGGAAATTCTAAGCATGGAATGAAAACAGAATAGAGCTTATTATAATTTGGGAACAAAACAAAATATAAAGCAACCATTCGTAAAGTATTTCTAATTGCAATCATTGCAGATCACACCATTCATAATATGCTTTCACAAGCATGAAGACAGAAGTCATCCAAGTTGATAAACAGAATTCAATGCAAAATAATATAAATTTGTATTTTCAAGGTTTCAAAAGCTGTATATCTCTTCAGTCTCTTGGCTGTATATCTCTTCTTCACAAGTGGCAGCCAGGAATTGTCAGATGATGCATGTTATCTCTGCTAATGATGTCACCAGTGTACTTTTTTATGCAATATAGTAATCATTTTGTTTATAAGCTGACTGTCCAGGAAAAAAAAAAAGGTCAAGTTGCCTCACTAAAAACCCAAGAAGATAAAACAAATGGACAGAGCAGATATTAAACAGTTATTAAAAAAGATCTTATCAGTCATTAATGGGTTTTGGTGGTTTTATCTGATTGCTGCACCAGCTAATATGTCTGGAACTCTTATAGCATAAAAAAAAAAGAAAAGGGAGAGTTGAATCATTTATATATGTCTATTTCCAGCCAAAATTAATCCAAAATCAAGAAAGGAGGCAGATTTTAACCTGACTTCAAATGCACATGAACTAATTTCTTGGATGTTCTTTTCAATTTTCTTTTTGGTATGAAGCAGAGAAGTGTGGGATGAAAAAAATAGAAAATATTGAACTGCAAATTTGACTAATTTCTTTTGCTTCAGCTTTGTTTATTTGTTCAGTGGCATATTGTCTCTTTCAGAAATTTTGTAAACTCTCAATAATTTTTCTCTAAAGACCTGGCAAATATAGCCATGTCTGGTCTTCCAGGTGGGTTGTCCATACTGTCAAATTAAATGGCTTTTGGATATGGAAAATTGTAGCTAATAGTGTTCTAGACTGGAATATGGGAGAAGAAAGGACTTTGAGCCAATCTGATGTTGGATACAGCATAAGCAAGATCCAGTGATATGGCACTGGAGAGATTTCTAACCATCATTAGATGATGTAACTCCTGAATAGGCAGTAGTCAGTGAATCTATTAATACTTTTTACTAAGTGTAAAGTTTTTCAGTTGACAGTGTACCTGAGTCTGAGCAGATTTGTTGTTGCTGGCTCTGTCTCACAGCTCTATTTTGCATTCACCACATGCTAGTGAGATTTAATAGCCCATCACTGCATCCACTCAACATCAAGGCAATGATGAACTTGATTACTGAGTGAAGAAGGTACATGCAAATCAATCTTTTCCAAGCATTTGTAATGAAAAAATTTGCTCACAGGCATGGGCCCCAAATAAATTCATTTATTTGGTTACAGTGATACCTACAATGGTCCCTGACACCTAGTATTTGTGGTGAGATTTTACACAAATTACCTTTTTTTAACGATTATCTCTGACTGGACAATGTTCTGAGTAACCTGATATATTTTATGAGTCTTTAAGCAGAGCTTTTGACTAGAAATGGACTAGAGGTCCATTTCAATCTCAACACTTCTTTGATTTTGTGATTCTATTATTATGATTAATTGTGAGAAATTATAATTACATATGTTGATAATTATTAAGGAGGTATGTGCAAACATTTAGTGTTCATGGGTGTGTGGATCAGTGTGTGTGCAGGTACAGATGTTTTGTGCATAGACCCCTGAAGAGATACTGGTCCCCTTCACTGGCATTCCTGAAATGCAGACAGGGATATTGCCATAAAAGTTTGGGTTACCGAAAGGGCTGATGTGGCTGGCGAGACAGACTTGGGGGTGAGAAATTAGAGGCTCTCTGTTTTCTGACATTCTGGGAGGAACCTTCCGCTGCAGTTTGCAGGCCAAGGGAGACCAAGTGCCTTGCTGCTGAGACAGTCTCCCCTGTGTGAGGCATAGTCCAGCTTCCCCATCTCCATCAGGCATCATTCCCTCCTTCCTCCTCAATATGTGATGGAAACAATGAGGCAATACATAAATACCAGAAGAATTTTTTGTCCAAACCTAAATAAAAATTGACTTAATCTGTCTCCTGTCTGTGTCTCATTAAAATTAAGCTGTATTGAAAATTCAAAATGTTTAGCAATGTCAGAGTTTAATTACTATTTAGTGGGAATGAAACTGTGTATAAATGCACAATTTTCAGGGAAAGTCAGCTTTTGGATGGTATGCTAAGGGCTGGGTGATTTTCAACATTTACTCTGTGGAAAGAGAAATTCATTACAGAATGGAAAATCGAGCATATTTTGAGAATGTGCAAAGGTATACCACTAAGTAGAAAGATACACTGAAAGCAATAATTACACTGAGCTCCAGTTTCTAGCCACAAGTGTGAACTTTCTCCAAAATACTCCCATGGCTGCACAATCCCTAAACCTCAGCATTCCTTTTTTGTTCAGCAAATCACTGTGAAGTCTATTGCCTAATGTACCCTTCATGCTTTTCAAACACTTTGTCCTCATAGGAAATAACTACTTCATCCTTCCAACTGATGAGCTAGACTGGATCATTGTTCCAGCTGAGTTCAAAGAGTAATTACATCCTGAAAAGGAAAAGCTATAAAACATCAGCCCTTTGAAAAAACAGGAAACTTCTCAGTCATCATGTAAGGATGCTCTGTGTGCACCATGAATAGGCATCAAGAGTTTTGATGTGATGTGTTTTGATAATTTATGGCAGAATTTTATGTCCCACATACCCGAGCTCCCAAATGTTCACTTCTCACTTTTCCTCAGATGACTTTTGCCTTCAAAGCATCCACTGTTGAAGAAAGAGCTTGTGGCTCAGGTTCATGTGGGGAAACCTGCGGCTGGATTCAAATAAGTCATTTTATCAGTTGTCTTCTTTATCTGCCAACTAATAAAGTACTTTTCTGTTTCAATTTTCTTTTAACATGAGAAAGCAAATCTGTCACTTTAAATAGCTTAAGTAAAGGTGAAATATATGCTATCTGGAAGAACTTAAGTCAAAAATGGGCATGTGCACTACATATGCATTCCAAAAAGAGCGTATGATTTTAAAATCTAGAAGTCACCTAATCTTGGAGTCCTCTGATGGAGGCTTCAAATTAATCTGAGAAAATAATAAATAATATTTAAAATAATTTGAGAAGTCATCTGCTCTGGAATATTTTAGTATTTTCTGTCATTAATTAGAGCAAATTCAAGCATTAATTAACCTGCATTTCCAGAATTATTTTGTCATGTTTTTATATTTCTTTCAGCTTTCTGTAGTTCCTAACCACTGAAAAGTTAAGCATTGAAATTTTCCTTTGCAAATATTGTTCACTATATATCGGGTCCATTATAATAACTGCTCACATTGGGACAGTGATGCAGGTGTGATCATACAACCTACATTCAGATCTCATCTTTGAGAACTAGGCTCCCCGGACAAAATTCAGTGCTACTATCATTCCTTTAGTGGTTTGATATGTTCTGCATTTACTGATATTCAAAGTTCAATGATCACAACATTATATCATCTTCTCAGATGACATTAAACCAAATGCAAATAGAGTGCAAGTCTGTATGTTTGGTCTGAAAAGATTTTGAATTTTATGTATTATTCAATAATTGATTCAGGATACTACTTTACTGCTGCAGCTTGTGTCCAAAAAATTGAAAATGCAGATGTACAGAAGTTAGTAGAAATATAAGAAAGAATTGCTTTCAACTCAAGGATTAAATAAGTTAATAACTTTATGTTAAAGAATTTCTGCTACTTCTGGGTTGTGTGAACTCATTCCCTAGGCTAGTTCAGGCCAACAGCTCTTGTTATT
Source organism: Molothrus ater (assembly GCF_012460135.2). Classification (NCBI taxonomy): domain Eukaryota; kingdom Metazoa; phylum Chordata; class Aves; order Passeriformes; family Icteridae; genus Molothrus; species Molothrus ater. The sequence continues at coordinate 94,444,918 of NC_050480.2, read as the reverse complement.
TTCACTATATTTCATTATGGAAACATTTTCAGACGCATTATCCATGATCAGTGGACTATATTAGTCTACTGGTTTACTGGTCTACTTTATTAGTCTACTGGTTTATTAGTCTACTAGTTTAGTGGCCCTTGCTTTAAATGATGCATTGCACGTGAGTATTTCTGTATAAAAGCTACACACAAACAACATTACTGAAGCACTTCCACCTGTGTCTGCAGGATACACCCTCACAACAACCAGTGCCAATGCCCAAAGAGACTCCTGGCTTTCCAGAACTGCTGTGCCTTTTCAGCTCTCAGCTACAAAGAAGGACTCAGATTTCTGTCTTGGCCAAACAGTGCCACGTAATATTATCTTTATCTGTTGCAGAAGATAGAATCAAATCTACCCAAAAGAAAAAGTGAATTGATGGATCCAGAGTCACTCTGTATTTCCAATGCAGGGCTTACATGGCTTTTCTCACTTTAATTTTGTTTGGTAAAATATCTGTTACAGGCCTGGGTTTTAAAAAACTAAATTGGAAAGATATGGATAGGAATCACACAATATATATTTACAATCAGCAGAATAAAAGTTTATTTTATAATAACTATCTGCAAGATGAATATCTTAAAATATTTCCCTTTTTCTGTACAAATAACACTTGTCAGATTTTTCTTAGCTCCCTGAACGTAATTTCCTAGAATCTTAGCCATCTCATAGTAACATAAACACAATTTATCCTGTTCTGCCTCAAAATGGGCACTGTACAGTGCTTTCTTAAATGCTCTAAACTTATCCAACTAAAAAAGTCTGAAACCAAAAGGAAATCCTTTACAGTGACACAGAAATTAAAAGAAAATAACTTATTAGGCCTTGGTCCAAACTATCCTAACAACTATACAGACTTTCATTGCACCACTGAGCTTTGCATCCAGTCTTTGGGGCTACAAACACTAGCAAACTGAAGCAAATCATTACCCCTTGATAGAATTTCACTAATGCTTCCTCTAAACGTCTTAAAATTAAAATTATTATTAAAATTACCAAGCACTATAGTGCTTGCTATTTTGCTCAATCAGAATCCCACCATGAGAATTTTGTGTACTGAGTTTTTTATCAGTACTTTGAAATATTAAAATGCTTTCTGGTATTGAATCTTTTAAAAATTAATTATATTGAAGCATTGTGGAACAAAAGTCAGAAAACTTGATTTTAAAATTGCATGACAAAACAAACCGTGGTATCTATCATAAGCTTGATTTAATAAAATTTTTTCTTCTGTTTCTGTTTTTTTTCCCAGCATTGTAATAAGCTAGAGAGCTAGCTGTGCTTTTGAGAATTAGGCACATGTGGGTTACTAAAAGGAAAATGGTTGGGGCCTTTCAATTTTGATGAGACAAGAATTAGATATTGTGAAGCTTGTTAAGAGAAATTGCAGAGCATGGCATTTCTGTTTTCCATGATTAGTGAGTTGTCCTGTTGGACATGCTGCAAGAGCACCTTCACCTCCTGTGACACTCTGGTCAGTTATTTCCTTTGGTTTTAATCAAGGTTATTAAAACAAAGCAAACTTTGGATGACTTGCTTTGGATTATATGCCAAGAAATGTACAATTAAAAGAGTTCTGGCCTAATATATATAGAACATATCCTATTTCCCCTGTCTTTTATAAGTTGTCTCAGCTAGGAGAATAGGGAACTTTAAGTTCTCTTGCAAGATACCATATATATTTTGAAGAATGATGATTTTCTTTTTAACTGAGGGTTTAATATATTAAAACACCACACATATTATTCAAGTCACAGCATAAAAATAAATTCAAAAGCAAACTTCAAGGTCAACATGCTAGCATTTCAGGAATTCTGTATTATTCATAGCAACGACAAGAAGGAAATATTTCACTCATTTAAAGTGAGATGTTGGCTTGCTTGAGAATGATATAGAACACTAAAGCCCCCTAAAATATATCCACACAGCTCCTGGATCTGCTGTGTTACAGAAAATATTTTTATTAGCACCCATCACACAAAATATACCTTATCCTGTCAGGAAATTAAACCAAATAATGTGATAGAGCTTTTTATTTTTACACTGGCACAAGTTCTGCACAAAGTCTGATTCATTTGGAGTGTAGCAACTTGCAAACATATGGCCCTTTCACCAAAGTAGACACAAGGATGTTTTTAGAGCCATAATGTTCTAAAAGCAAGGCAAATATTCTTTGGAATATATATATAGCAGAAAATCCAACATTGCTACTTCAAATAGTTCTGTCAAGCAAGATGATATTCTTGCCAAAGCAGCACCAATGCTTTTATAAGCACCACCCCAGAATTATCACTGATTTATACAAATGTTGTGTTGTTTATTTGTGTCCTGGTGAACTACCCAGTTCAAGTTGGAAGTAAAAAACATTCACCATTATGTGGACAGAAGGACCCTAATTAGGACCCTAGTTCTACCAGCTCTGCTCTCTTGAAGCTTTGCTCTGTCTTCAGGCTGTAAAATTGGCTTGTGCCTTTCTTTGACCCCCTCTGTTAATCCAGCCAGCTCCCTAGGCCTGAGATCCTCATAAAACATTTACTTATGTCCTAAAAATGCTCTGTATGAGAGAAACCTGCAGCAAAGACTCTGCAATCCTCTGCCAAAATTCTGTAAGGAGTTAAGAGCTGACTGTGAGGCCTTGTCTGCTTCCAGAGCCAGGAGCAAAATCTTGGTCACAGGAAATAAGAAAATGCATCAACAGCTTAAACTATCTTCCAACAGAAGTGCTTTGCCATAGGGAGGTAATTTATCTTCCAGCAGGAGTGCCTTGCCATGGGGAGATACACTGAATGCCAGACACTGTCACACCAAAATCTGAAGCAATTTCATTGCTAGCTTTTCAATAAGCAAAAATGATATATTCAATCTTTTGTTCAAGTATCTATTTCAGGAGTCCCTCTTAGGGATTTACAGAAAAAGTGGAGTCTGGAATGCTCCTGATTGAGACCACAAGTCTCAAGGGCAAAGAGGTAGCAGGATGTCAGAGAAATAGAATGTCAGTGATGTCACCTGAAGGCATCTGCTGGCCCCTGGCCATGGCACCAGACCTGTCAGCCCCTGCCCCAGTGATGCCCCAGCAATGCCAGCCTCCAGCTTCACCTCCATTCCTGTAGGCAGGTGACCTCCTGGATGAACCCCCTCCTCCCACAGCGTGTGCTGCAGCTGGTCTCCATCCCTGCCTCTGGCTTCCACTTTTTGTCCTGTGTGGAGCCTGGCCCTTGTTCACTGCTCAGTGTGCCTGGCATGGCTATAGATAGTCATGGCCAAAGGTTAAACCAAGTCTGCAAACAACAGCCTTCTTTCCTTAAAATCATTGTTGCAATGGGTATATTTCAGGACACTCTTTGTGTTTGTCTATTAAGTGGAAGAAGCTTAGAAAACATTTTCCAAAATCATAAGGTGATGTAAAATTATTCAAGGCAACTCTCAGTAAAAATCTCTATGGTTAGTAATAATTTAGACTGCTTATTAGTGCAAGAAAGAAAGATTTCTTTCAGAGGATGAAGGAGAAATTCAACAAAAGCTGACTGATAGTTGAATTAATCTGCCTGTTATATAGTCCTTTGACTCAGATCAACAAATTTCATAGTCAAACTAACAAATGTGTATTTTAGACTGTTTCTTTTTATAGTAGAATAGATAGAAACTGAAGAAGTGGAGTACAGAGGGAGGAGTAGTAGTAAATGAAAAAAAATTGACCTAGAATTAAGTGGTGAGGGGGTGAAGTTGGCACAAACTTTATTAAAAGTTTTTGGAAATTCATAGCAGGAAAAAACTACATAGCATTAAATGCATTGATCATACCAATATAATAGATACCATAACTATTGTACCACAGAAGGGAAAATAATTCAAGGAGGAGAAGTTGGGGCAACAGAGTAATAAATTAATTTAGTGCTACAACTTAAAAACTCAGTTGAAGAAAATTAACCAAGAATGCATTGTGAGGGAGATGAATGGGATGAAATAAGAAGCTAAATAATTAAGAAATTTGATGCTCATGCGAATTCAGCAAAAGCAGTAATAAAGAAAACAAGAAGTTGGTAGAAAGATTAGTCATAAAGGTACTAAGACAACATCTTGGTTTTTATGTGTGTCACAGCTTAGGCTTTGGTTGAAACAGAGAATGTAGGTGTTGATTGATGATCCAGTAAATCACTGGAAATATTCCTTGTGAGTAATAAAGACTTTTGGGACAGGAGTTCAGGTATTGGGCTATGCCCAAATGTCAAAGAAAAGTCTTATTAGGAAAAATGGTTCAAGAATTAAATCAAATGGAAGATAAATAATTGCCCTTCCTAATTACAGATTATGGAGCCTTGAGCAGTGCCACAATTATTGGGTGTTCTAGTGGCAAAACCCAATGTGTAAGGACATGTTCTGGTTAGAGATCAGATTGCATGTTTCTAACCAGAAATGTTTCCATTTAGAAGTGGGAAAAGATGATTACTGCTAAAGTAGAGACTGTCAGTATTAAGTGTTGTGTAAACCAAGACTAGTGCAAATATTAATTCATATAGTCATATATAATTATATGCATAGAGAACAGGTTTCCAGGGGATAGATTTTTCTTTCAATCCAAATAGTTTTCTCTAAAATAAATGGAAAAGTGTTTCTATGAATCTCCATTATATGAGATTCTTTGACTCCCCATTATATAGAGATTACACAGGCTTTTGAAGTTTGCTAAATTCTGCACTTTTCTACTCTTATTGGCTGATAATAGTATTTTTAATTTAACATTGCTTTTTCCAAAAGGGAATATTATTCCCAAGTCCTCTTTTTTTTCCCTGTTAAAAGGATTTGAATGGTATAGGTTTGTTAAGAAAAACATAATGCTAATACATGCATAACTAGTTCATTAGCTATTTTACAGTTCTTTTGGCTTCTTTTAAGGTTCTAGGTTATAATTAAACATCCCCTAGTAAATATTTGGATGTCAGTAGATTATTTATATGTCATTTCAAGTGGTCAGAGTTTTATCACAAGTCTCACAATATGTTGTATGAGAGTCTACTGCTGAGAAAAGTCACTGCACGGAAAAACTGAAAGCTTCAAACTCTTATGAATGTTGAAGATATCTTGAGCTCCTCAGCTGACATCTTCTTCCTCAGAAACCAGCTAATAGGTGAAATAATTCCCCAGTTTCTTTTTAAAAAGCTTGAGCGCACATTTTAACACATCTGACCATATGGTATGATTCTGATTTTCCTTGCTGAACGACCTCAATTCAGCAGATAAAAGTATTAGAAAATTGCCAGTGAATATAATTTATTCACTGATTTTCTGAATTCATCTTCCAAGGAATATAACCAAAGTATAGTGAAGCAAAAGTTATCCTGAATCTATGGCTTATTTTCGTAACCACCTAGCTTTATGAAAATTGTACTCATAATTGTACTCTTTTGCAAAGTACAAGCCTAGATTTCTTTTTCTAATAATGGAAAATATTGTCTTTTATTATCAAAATAATATTAGGAATACTCTGGGAAATGTACTATTCTCTTTTGCATGTTTTTTCCTCTTGATGCTTTTACCCTCAAGACCTTTTTTCTACCTGGGTCTCTAATACCATTTTTGCAAGCTCCATATGATAACTAGTTGTTGGGCACTGACACTTTTCCTTTACTCTGATGCCATGTGCAATGATTAATGTAGAACTTTTCTTAAAGTCTTACAAACTGTTTGTTTCTAAGGGCCAGTAGCTGAAGTAAGAGTTTTATCCCTGTATTTTTAACTGTTTGCAAACTTTTTTTCTTGTATGTTTTACCACATTCTCTGCCCAGATAGAACTTGGAATGACCATCCTGCTGGGAACTCAGGTAACTCATTTTCTTCTCTACTACAAAATTAACTGGACTTCTTATTCCTTTCTTTTTTTCTTTCCCACTAACTGTGCTTTTAATATAAAAGTTGCAGCCATTATAGACTTGTGCTGAGGGCAATTCTCTTTTCAGTTTTCTTGCAGTCCAGTAGAACTGCTCCCAGACTCTTGAGAAGTTCAAGTTTCACAGATATTCTCAGTGCCTTGCACCACAGTAGGCACCAAGATGTTGCTCTTGAGCATTGACATAGCCATTCATTCCTTCAGACTGGTTGCAATGGAGAATTACACTATTTTCATTTTTTATATCTGAAAACATGAGAAGAAATATATGTTGAAAACTGCTCATGCAAAAAACCTTGAAATGCAAACCCAGCTGGGATTCTGAGCCAGAGAAAATCCTAACAATCCAATCAGTAGTGCTTCCTGTTTTAGAGTGTTACTAAAATGTATTTTATTTACTGTGTAGCTTTATTCAGAGCCCTGTCATCTGAGGTGCACTTTAGCAATGAAATTTGCAAAGATAATTTGCTAGCACATTCCTTACTTAGAACAAGTTCTTCCAAGCAACTGTTAAGCAATTCACCAGTGGGCAGAGAAGCAGATGCTCTGAACTCAGATACCATAAGCATCAGTCCCCATTCTCTAGCTTATGGAATGTTTCTGCCTCATCTTCTGTGTCAGGTCAGGTTATAGAACTTCTGCATCAGGGGACTTCCTCGCTAGATTGTACTTCAGCCAATGAATCTTTATCAGGCAAGTGGTTGTTTCCTGTACAGGTAAGTTTAATTTGCAGCACAAACCAAGATATACAAAGCAGTAGAAGAACATGAAAAACTGCCTGACCACTGAAAGAGGAAAACTTACAGGTCTTTCTGTAAGGGAGATGAATCTTGACTGTGGATCAAAAGAAAGAAATGTGTGTGGGTAGATTTTAGTGGTGTATGAGCATGAAGACTAGCAATGGGAGATGAATGTGGAAATCTGAAGATGATTACAGAGTAGAGTAGATTATGGATCGTGGAACAGACTGGATTATGGGCAAGAAGGTAGGGAGGGAGCTGTGAGAATTGCACATGGCACAATTGATGAGAAATAGACTGATGGGATATAAAGTGATAAAAATGGGCACCCTCATATGCTCAGCCCAAACCATGCTTCATCTAAATATGTGGTTGAACTGAGCTGTGCTGGACACTTAGGAAAAGGGTGCAGGTGACATCAGATGACAGGAAGGAAGGCAGATTCAGTGCAGGCTATGCCTCTACTACTGAAATGAATCCACATCCCTGTCATGGCACAGGCTGTGGTGTCTTAGATGACCACCTTCAGTCCTGCACACCTTACACTTCCACTGACAATCTAAGTGCTACGACACAGCCTCTCATCATACACATTCAACTCACAGCCTCCTTCTTCTTCTGCCTTACATCCTTAACCCACAGCTGTCCCAACTCATTCTGCACATAACCCATTTGTTGGGACAACAACCTAGCCCACAAATCTTTGTCCCTTTGGTGTATCTCCCTTCCAACTCTCTTCTTCCCATTCTCACCCTACTGATTCTGTAAGATGGATAGGCTGGGAGTACCAGTCTTTTAATATCAGGTGCACTCAAAGTTTCTGAGTGCATAATTCTTAGAAATGAATAGTGGAATTAGAGCTGGGTTATGGTTGATCTGTCAGCATTCATCAAAAACCAGGAAATACCGGCTATACAGAAGACACTGACTGCAACCCTGTAAATCAGATTCAATTTTGTCCTCAGAGTTTGCATGAATTGTTAATATTTGAAACCAATGTAAAATAGAGAGGAAGAAACTCTTCCAGAACAAGTTCAGACCAATAACAGAAATATTTTCAGTGCATTTCTCATATGTTGTCAGAAACTTGCTTGTAGATCAACCCTCATTATAAAAAGGAGTTGCCACATTTTGTTACCTTTACTAGAGAGAGGCATGTAACATCATTCATTCTATGATTTGTTAAATTTCAGGTTTATGTTGGTTTGCTCAGGCAGTTTCCAACATTTCAGATTATTGCCCGTGACTCTTCATTTTAACATCACTCTGTGGAGCTTGAGAACTGGATTGCTACACATTGCCTGTGACACTCATTAGCCTTCTCAGGGCACTTGGCCCAGTGCCTGTGCATCCTGTGGCTGTGAATCAAACACAGGTCACTGGACTCAGTGTGAATCTGCTGTGTCTTGCTTCAGAATAGCCATGTTGAAATGAACCACTCGCTGATTTTTCTTATCATTTGGAAAGGGAAGACATAGACAGACCAAATAACTTCACGTTTGCTTTTCATCAGTAAGCTCTGGTTGGTATAACTTGGTCATGTTAAAAGGCAAAAAATAAAATATTTACAACAAATTTTGGTTGCTTGACTGTGGATATCTGGTAGGAAGTAGTGGGGCATGAAGCGTGGCATAAAGGATCCTGAAATGTTACATGAGGATTGTTTTAAATCACGAACATTTAAAAAAAAACCCCAAAAACTAAACACTGGCCACATTATTTTCACACCTTATGAATGAGTGTATTAGAAAAATAGAGAATTAGCTAGCTCAATCACTTTGAATAAGTACTCTTAGCTTCCAGCCAAGGTAATGTATACTATTTTCCTGGATAACTGCCACATGTTCTCACATAATTTTTTTAAAATGGTGATATTTATTTGAATTTCAAGATAGGCTGCGCTGTATTATGAGATTTTATAGAATTTTTAGGATTTAACTTCATATAACATGATTAACAATCAAAATTGAAATGCAATATCAAGAAAAAAGTTTTAGTGAAAAGAGCAAATTTCAGCCTATCAGTAACAAAGGTAATACATGGACAAAGTGTAGCAAAAACTAGACATAGACAACCAGGTAAAATGAAACACAGAACTCTTTCCTGCAGATAGTTAATTTACTGGACTATATTCTCTAAGGGTTGCCAAAATACCTATGTAGGTTCCTGGACAGGATAGGTTAATATTAATCGTGAGGTCTGGGGTGGGTGAGGTATTAGGAATCTGGGATGATTGGGGTTTCATCCACAGGCTGTATTGGCAGCTGATCATTTCAAGAAACTTCCCACCCCCCAAAAAATGAGGAATAACAAAGCCCACAGCTGCATTGGATGATGATATTTCAGTTACTTGTCCTGGGGAAAGCCATTGCTGCATTCAGCTCAGTCAGATTTAAGTACACAATATATGGTTCAAGTATGGCACGGAGCTAATGCAATCTATTTCAGCACATGGCCATTACTATATAACTAGGGAAAAGCTTTGTACTTTTTAAAGTTATGCTAAAACTGAGAGCTAGAACCAAGCATAAAAGCTGTAGCTTGCTTTTTTGTTGTTGCTGTACATGTCTGTATTTCACAAAATCAGAAACACTGGTCCTTTTTTCAGGGATCAATTAAAACCAAAGGAGAAGATTTCTGAGTTTTCTGAATCTCAGTGTGAGAACTGAGACTGTAATAATAGTCTTGCCCTTAAAAAAAAAAAAATCATCATCTTGCATTTTGTTATCTACACACAGATCTCCTGGCTCATTCTCTGACACAGTATGCTATATTTTCACATGCAACATAGAAGCATATTATTGTAGTATTTAATGGTGGTAAAATATAATATGTAGTTTGAAAGAGGGACAATATTGAATGAAACTCTTTCTTCTGGAAGATACTTGCCAAATTAAAACATTTTATAGTGTGAATGTGAAGAACACTATGCTTACATCAGTTGGAAAAGCACATTCTAATACTGCAATAGTTGACATAATAGCAGACTGTACAAGAAAATGTACAGTCTAGGAGAAAATGTAGTTTAAATTGTTTTAAAAAGATGCTGGCAGCCTTAGGATGCTGACATTAGAAATGAAAGTGCAAAGGCATTGTGGATATAGATAAAGTTGGCTGTTATGCATACAGAAGGTTGATTTATCCCAGTGTCAGATTCCCTGACATGTTAAATCTGTTCCAGTAAAAGGAAAAAAAAAAAAAAGAAGAGCTCACAGCACATAGAAATTATGTTTCTGTGTGGAATAAAGAACTCTATGTACCCTTGCCTATAGCTGTTATTTCACACTATTAAAAAAAAAAAAAAGAAACTGAGTTAACTAATGGAATGTTAAAAGGAGGTTAACAACACAGTATTTTTCTAGATGAATAAATTGAGACATCATAATTAAATGACTCATCACAGACTGTGCAAGAAAAAATTTGATTTAATGGAATCTACATCTACACATTTTATTGAATTACAGTGTGAACAGGTAAAAAAATCAAATAATGCTTAATTTAATGCAATTAAATTTGTCTCAGTTATCCATGCAGGTGAATCTCTAATTGTAATTTTCTTCTTATTGATATTTAAGCTATACTGAGAGATTAAATCAGCCTTTTATCAATCAATGTCATTAAGCATAGACATAAGCTGCCTTCACTGAAATTGCATCAGAAATTATTTTGATTTAGAAATTACTTAGCTCTGTATTGCTTCTGACCAGTTGCTATATATTAATAAAAGTCCTTACTCCAGCAGACTTCACTTGTTAATCATGGGGCTTGTCTATGTAGCTCTGAGCTCCAGTTCATGAGGGCGGGAGGCAGCCCCCTTGAAAGCTCCCCAAGTTACAAAAATGGTACCTGTAGCTCATGCTAATCTTTGTGAGCCATTTTAAAAATAGATTGTAACTAAAAAATGTAATGACACGGTTTTTGCTCTCTGAAGCGGGGAGAGCACGTGTTCCAACAGGTCAGGTTTATAGTTTGCTTTTCTCAGCATTTTCCCTAGAAATGGGGCCAAGTTACATCTTTGAGTTTCAGAAGTGGATAAACTGCCATTTAGTTTCTTCTCTTACACTAAAATTCTTCTTCCTAGTCTCTAGCCTGAACCATCCCTTTTGAATGTTAAGCATGTAGATTCTTGTTGTGCCCATGACTGAAATGAAAAAGGTGGTGCCCCTGCTTTGGCAGAAACTTTGCGAGGCACTCATTTAATTCTCTGCCTTTTAACCCCGATGCTTTGATTTTTCAGTTGTGCTAAATAAGCCATATTTACTATAACTCTGTGGCTTCCTGCTGCTCTTGTCTGGGTTGTTTTTGCTTGACTGGGGTGCAGTTCTCAAACCTGGTTTCATGATCTGTGCAGAGAACCCCAGGAAAGGCACTGCAGATGTTGGGTGTGTAGTATATGGTAGAGATAATTCATGCTATAGAAGTAGATATATATGTGTATAAAATATTGGAAAGATCCAAAGTTATGTTTCTGACTACTCTGGCTGGGAACAGAGTTCTATTCTTATTTTAACCAGTTCTAGAACACCGGTAAGATAATATCAGGTCTGTTAGCGTATGAATGGAATGGTCCCTGGCTGTTATGGGGGGGATTTCCTCTGGCTCCGCCATTCTGACATGACATTCCGAGATAGCATCTGGACCTTCCCGGAAGGAATGTCTTGAGGAGCTCACAAGACATACACCTGGACATCTGGACATTACTTCATCGCGGTACTCAGAAACTAGTGCATGTGAACGCATCTTCTGCCTGGACGCTCAGACATTCATCTGCATCTCTGAGCTTGCCTTTGTCTGTTTCTACATCTGTATGGATTCAACTATACATGAGAAGGAGCACAAAGAAATATGTGGTCATCCCTGCCCCAGGCAGAATAAACTGTATATAAGCTGGCCACTGGAAGCACTCGGGGTGTAGCTCTGGGGAAACGCTGTCTCTCTGTCAGCCGGAGCCCTACGTCACCCAGCGCTGTTCCCGGGACTGACGCTGTCTTGGCTATGGTAATTTCTCCTTTTTTTCGAGATTTCTATTTTTGTTATTGATCTAATAAATCTTTGTTAAATTTTTCATAAATTTGGCTACAGATTTGATCATTTATAACAGGTGTAAGAGTCACCCTTCTCCTGTCCTGCAGGTTCCATTAATTCTTTTCAGATCCAGATAATGGCAGTTATTTTTCTCCAAGACACTTTGGCATTGTGGGTTGTTATACAATTTGCAAGCCACAATAATCCCTCTTTCCAACCTTGGCCAGGTGGGATGCATGTAGGCTTGTCACCTACTTGCCTTGATACTAGTTTAAAGCCTTTGTCAAAACCCAGTCAGTAATTTTGAAGAATTTTTAGATTTGTTGGTGAAGAAGTAGAGCTGTGACAATGTTGAAGGAAACCTTCACTTGGATAGAAGTTCACACAGAATTATTAGCAGCTAGGGTGGTGCAAAGCCTTCTCTTGAGCTGTCAAAATTCACTGCTGATTGCAGCCAATGTAAATAAATGGATTGTGCTTTAGATTTTATTAGCTGACCAGTTTAGTGCTCAAATCCCTGTTAGATGTTATTTGAATAATTACAGAACAGTCCTAGAATGTTTTGTAAATAGTGTGTTAGTCTCACTGGGATTATCTGCTTATCACTCCTTAAGGAAATAAGCATTTTAATAAAAAAAAAAAACATTGAAATTCAGAATGTGTTAAAATCCATACTTGGAAAAAGCCATTAGAAAAGAACTTCTCTCACTGTTCATTTTCCACCATTACAAAGTAGTGTGGGCTCAATTGTAAGAGTTGCAGAACCTTTCATATAAAACTAAAAGTTAAAAACTTTTCAACTAAAAGTTAGATGTTTTTGCCATTAATGAGGTTCTCCTAAGTTCTTTATTTTAAATTGTTGTCTCTTAAAATTAGTATTGAAAGGCCTAGGTTGCTGCTAGGACACCAGGCTGTCACACATGATTGCTTCAAATAGGATTATTTTTCACTCTATAAAGATTAAATGGGGCTCCTCAGAGCTTTAGTTTCTTGGAGGGAAAAGGAAACAATTCTTCATTGATACTCATAATATCTCCCAGGCACATGGAAAAATGTGGTATTGGGCAGATCTTAAACAGAAATTGCTGAGCTTAAGTAGTGTGTGGGCTGGAAAAAGAAAGAAGATGGGTGCAGTGTCACTCATTAATTTTTTTCTGTATGACTGTTCTGTAGCAACCAGTCCCAGCAGTGCAATAGAGCAACATAAAGGGAAGCTGATTACAAACTAAAACTTCTCTAGTATGTGGTCATATGCAGTTCAGCTTAAACAGCTTTCTAGTGAGAAAATCACTGGAATGGTTTTTATTTTAACTCCCCAAATAATTCCCTGTTGCATAATGGTTCTTCCTCATCTGTCCTGGAAGCCATATTCTGCAAAAGAGTCCACTAAGTTTTTTATCCATTTTTACTCACTTTGCTTAAATAAAAATTAGTTTACTTGCAGGAAAGCAAATTCATAGGAAAAAAATCCAGCTGTGCATGCTGACAGATGCTCTTGTTTCCAAGTAAAACACAGAGTGGTGGGATATTTATTCATTGTAGAACATAACATATAATTGAACTTGTCTGAGGTAAGTGAAAGATCTTTCCTTCCATAGGAAGCAATGACTATAGGAAGCATTTACTTATATAATTAAAAATAAAATCATATTGCTTTTTCTCAGATGCAGATCATACAGAAAAAAAAAAAAGCAATACATTCCTCTTTCATGAGTACTCTCTTTTAGAAAAAGTATTTCTTAGTTAAAAGGAGGATGGTGTTTTCAGGAGAAGGAAGTGTTTTGGCTTGTATGTAACTCTTTTTGTTTGAAGCATAATCATTACAGATATATGTCCATGTTTGCCTGCCTCACAGGCACAGACCTATTCCTCTGAAATTCAGTGGAAGCATGACTATTTACATCTATGTTAGCAGGTCTGTTTTTGTCACAGGCGAAGTTCTCAGTGCTGCCAACTAATTGTCCCTTACTTCCTTTATTAGATCCTGCCATTTTTTTTTCTGTTATCCTTGAAAACCTAACTGAAAGAGATTGAAATAGTCCTAGCTTGATTATTTTATTAGAAAAAGTAATGAAAAAAAATTAATGTGGGGGAAATTAACTTGTCAAAGAGGCTGAGACTGTGATCCAGAAGAGGAGGGATAGAGATGTGGGGTGAAACTGGGAAACACATTGGTGGCTGGGAAAAGCTTAAATCATTTGAGAAAAATAAGGATTAACTGAAGAGAGAGATACTGGAAAAATGTAATTTAACAATGACATGGGCAGAGACACAGGCTAGAGTCATGTGAATGCTCAGACTGGTTCAAAAAGCAAATGGGCACCAAGAACCATGAAGCAAACAAAATGGAAAAGAAAGATCTGAAGAGGTGCTGTAAGAATGGCAGGCAAATCAGGTGTGGTTTGGGATATGAATTGAATTCAAGGAGACACAGTATGGAAAGAGTGAGAGAGGAAAGGGATAGGAAAGGGATGTAAATGAGGCTAAAACATAAATAAGGTAAGGTGCTGCAGAGGAGTTAATGTATTTAATGAGGGAAAAGTTGCAAATTATTAGCTGGATCTCTGTCACAACTTTGTGTTCACGTGTGCTTCTGTTCTTCTAAAGGTGACATTCAGTATTATCTTTTTGATCTGTGACCTTGGGTGTCCATTGATCACAGCAAAGTCCAATTGGGGTGTTTCTTCCTGCTCCAGATATATTGCCTCATTTAGCTACAGCTGGGCTATTCCGTACTATCCAGCCATCTATGAAACCCACCACTGCATTTTATCTTTGTGCTGTTGAGATGAATTTAAAGTCTAATCTCATGACCTTTTAGCAGTGACTGTCCATTCCTTGTCCTCCTGGCCACTTTTTCCCAGTTTTTCTGGCAGCTTATTTCTAACATAGCTTTTGGTTCTGCAGCAGCACAAACAATTATGTCTGCACATGTGGACCATGTGGAAGGCAGAAATGCCTCAATTAGCACCTCTGTTTAGACAGCCTCAACCCAGCAGAAGTCCTGTGGTATGCCAGTGTACAGATACCAAAGCAGATAAAATGTTTCTAAATATGCTACAGAACATATTACCATTGATTTCAGTGATTTTCCATTGATTAAAAAATTCTATTCCCCATGGGGAATGTGGCCTTGCTGATCAAGCATTTTGGATGTTTCACTGTGCTCTGCTACCAATAAATAATTTTAAAAGGCATTTTCAAAATGCTTAATCACAATTTATATCAAGAATGACATCCTATTAGAGTTGGTATTAATTCTGTTAATACAGGTGGTGAATGGGTTTAATGACTCCACTGAACTTTGATGTCAATAATAAAGGTGCTGATACAGTGCCAAGGGATGGATCTTTTCATATATAATTATGCACACAGTTCCTGAAGAGGAGAAGTTTGTTTATGAAAATGGTGCACAAATGACATGTGTTTTTCCAGACTGAGAAACAGCTGACGACTCTAGTTATTTTAATTTAATCTGAAATGATGGAGGTTGGCATTATTTTCCTTCAACTAATGGGTAACTAATCAATTCTTTCAGCTGGTTACAATTATATTTCACTAAGGCACACTACTTTGCTACAACAAATCTGAACTGAGCTGAACTCTAGCTGTTTAAAATATGGCAACTTGTTGTTGAAAGGAAAGATTTGTTTTTATCTTTACATTGTGCTATTTATTTGAGTTGATTTTTCAAGTAGACCAAAATAGAATTTGAAATCTAACTTTGGAATCTTATGTACCCATAGCATATGGTACTAGTTTAAATGTAAAATAGTCTAGACAAATTAACAATGCCAAATGAAAAAAAAAAGAAGAAGAAAGCATTGTGATTATTTTCCTCTGTTTAGCACTTCTAAGTATGCACCTGGAATGTTTCCATTTTCAGGCTTCCCAGTTAGAAACTGGTAAAAATGGTTAGGAGTCTGCAGTACATAGTGCACGAGGAATTGGACTTGTTTTGACTGATCAGGGAGGCTGTAGGGTTTCCATCCATGCAGGCTTTCAGATCTTGACTGAACATTGTCCTGTTCAACATGGTCTGTCTGTTAAAACATCCCTGCTTTGAAGAGGGGATTCACCTGGGGATCCCTTCCAAACTTAATTATCCTGTCATCATATAATAAAAAATACTGTAAGGCATAGTTACATCACCATATCTCCCATTTATTAGCTATAATTTTTTTAAATTTGCCTTTAATTATTCAAAAGAGGTCCCATTGCCACTTACAGGAATAAGATTCACATAGTAAATGTTCTTGACTGAACAAAAAACATTGCTTCCTGAAGCCTCTTCTTTATTTCCTCAGCTTTACAGACATGAGAGATTTAATGACAAAGTATCTTATTATAATGCCTCACTTCTACACTTTTCTACCTGTATTATCCTACATACTGAATGCAGTAAGCTGAGCTTTGATAAAACATATATTTTGAAACATGTCAGTTTTGACAATAGCTTGTAAGAGGTAGAAAATCCTATAGTCCTATCTTTCATGTCTTATGATTAGTCATCCTTTCTGCTAAGCATACGAATATAATTTTTAATTGGATGGTTTGGCTTGGACTGTAAAAATATCAGGGTTTCCCTGGCAGTGGGCTACAGGATGCTTTGGGTGGGAAGGGATGAGAGTGCCCACATCCAGCCACAGCAAGGACCACCCCATGCAGGTGCTCTGTCATAACCCCAGCCTGCAATTACCTGGGAGGGGTGTGCTGAACCATGGCTCAGACATGTTTAAGGTAATACATGGAGAGAATGTATTTGGAGACAAGATGCTGATACTCTTGAGAGGACATGTGGAGGTGATGCTTTGGAGATACATGGAAAGGCAGCCTGTAATGGAGAGAGGTGAAACAGCAGGTGTGCTTGCTGGAGAAGGCCTTGGTGTTTGTTTATGTGTTTGTTTGGCTGTTTGCATTTTGTTTTTCCCAATTCACAAATCAGCCGTTAGAAGTTAGTGTTAGCTGCCAGCTAAAGAATTAAAAATTCCCCCAGTTGAGACTTTTTCCCTATATTTATCTTCTAGCAGTTGACCCTTACTATTCCCTTCCCTGTGAAACAAAGAATTCTCTAGTATGATATATATTTTCTTTCTAGAAAAGTATGCCTAAGTCACATTCAAACTGACCACAAGTCTTTTAGGTGAATCTATAAATATATTAAACTATTGATGTCTCTGTCACTAGGTCAGCCCTTGAAATTATCAACTGGCCATTGCCTATAGACTTTTCAGTTTCCAGTGGTGGAAAGGTGGATAGAGCATTGCAGACCCTGTCTATGCTGTTATGCAGGACAAAATAAACTTTTTCCATACTGTTTCCATAGTTATCTAATCTGCCTGCAATAAATTTCGCAGGGATCTCTAACCAAGACCTGATGTTCAGCTCCTAATTCACTACAGTTCCTTCTTCATCTTTTACCGTTAAAACTCCTGTCTCTGTCCTCTGTAGTGCCTGAGCATTTATTTTCCTGAAATTTTGCACTTGTCTGCATTTTTTAAAGCATCACAGTTTCCAAAATGTTCTAAAACACTCCATAGAACTGTCTCATTCTCATTTGCAAATGAAATTTCTCCCTTCTTGACTACTCCCCTCCTTAGTCCTTTCTTCCCCTGGTTACCAGTTTCCTTGAGACCACCAGTTGCCATAAAGAACAAAAGATGACAGTACAAGAGAATGCCAAACAGTCTCAACTTTACAAAAAAAAAAAAAAAGGAGCACTAAGGAATTACACGTTAATCGAATTTGGCCTCATAAACAATGACTGAAGAATTTATAAAGCTATCTCCACAAAAGATAAAGCAAACAGAATGTAAATAGCCAGAAGACAAAAAACCCTCCAACACAATTAGCTGGTGTAGGTTTGCCAAGGACAGGTCATATAAAATAAATGTAATTTTCTTTTATAACTAAATATAATTTTTTCCTTTGACAGGGTAAGTGACTAAATGGGTAATGGGAAGGTACTTGTGCAATGTGCTATAATCTGAGCCTAATAAGGTTTTCATGCTTTTCTGCATGACATTTTCTTAATCTAAGAAAATATGATGCAGTTAAAATGATCATGAGATGAGCACAGATTTGGTGGAAAAATTTTTCTCAGAAAGCAGTTATCATTGTCAATCCAAAAAGATGAAGTCATGTCTACAGAATAATAATATGGATAAGGAAAATAAAATTAAAGGTTTATAATGAAATATAACATCTCTTTAAAATTGCCAATGCAAATTTTTATCTTTACTGGGAGAAGAGAAATGGTTAAAAAAGGTTCTTTATGGGTTAGGCAAAAGCAATATTTAAGACCATATGTCATTCAATTTTCTCTTATTCATTAGATTTGATCAAATTCTTTGCTGCACTTGCCTCTAATATATGGGAGTATCTGCAAATAAAAGAAAAAAATCTCAAGGTAGGAAACTGCAAATAAAATGTCACTGAAACAAAATGTATGTGAAAGAATGCATACTTGAAGGTTTTGCTGTTTTGTGTGCATTAAATCAAATCAAGAAGCAGAAAAAAATTACTCATGATGTAATCATTATCCTCATAATGATTTTTAATACAGTAAGCTCAGCATTTATTGATTTTTTTGGGAATTTTGGCACACCTGTTCCATGAAGGGAAGAAAATAATATTTTTCATTGCTAGAAAAAGGAGAGAGATATACTTAGGCAAAAGTAAACAGAAGCACTCAGTCCTGATGGGAGGAGCAGACATCTGTACTTCATTAGAGGAGAAAACCCTCATAAGAAATGTTTACCTTAGGGAAGAGAACATTCTTTCTAAATAAACATTGCAACAAGATCTGTTCATACCCTGACCCTGGCTGCCAGGGCCACAAGCAGAGGTCTACAAAGAGCCCATTTTGCAGTTACAGTGCTGCTTTCTTGTATTTTCTTACCCATTGAAGGATCCTAAAGACATGGGTCCCAGGAGAGGATGTGAAATGAAATCCTTTTGCTGCCTATAGCTATATAGTATCTCACAATGTTAAAATTTGCAGCTGACAAGACACAAATATTCTCCTTTCTCAACCCTCCCACCTCCCAAAGAAAGAACCCCCTAGAAAGCCACCCCAAAATGATGTTAGCGAATTGGAGAGTTTTTCATGCAATTACAAGTAGGATGCCTGATCATTAAGAGCATTTCTTAAAGGAGATAACTTTACATGTATTTAATCTCATTGAATGTGAGGTGTTTAGCAGTTAAACATTCCAAAGCAGTTAGGGGTCTAGGGTCATGCTGTGACCACATCACTGAGTGCTGACCATGTCATATTTCTGCTCTGAATGGGAGACATGTTGAGAATTGATTCGTATTGCATTGGAAAAGATATCTACTGAAAATCCCAGAACCTGAGAAAGATAAGGGATGAAATTATTGAGCAAAGGCTGCCTAAATGAAGGTGGTGACTCCAAACCCATGTTTACTTTCTTCATATACAGTTTTGATTTACTTAACTCTCCTTTTGATCCTTGCAAACTTGTTTTATTGTTTTGCAGTGGTGTGCTGGCAAAATATAGAATACTTCTATGATAGTTCATCTGTTTCCACTTCATGGACAGCCACAGTTGTTTGAGTGGCTAAACATTTCCAGTTTGATTAGGAGTTTCTTTCTTGCTTTTCCTCTACTAACTCAGGTTTTGGGTTTAGATTTTATTTTTATTTTAGTGTCCAGAGCATGGGAATTATATTCATACAAGTATTAGCTGATGCCAGTTGCATCACAGCTGGATGTTTTCCCCTTCTTTTCAACCCACAGCCAATGCTAAATTTACCAAATTTATGTTGAGGGATATAGGTATTATCAGAAGTAATTACTTTAAAATAACAATATATATTTTATTGTATACATCTATATTTATCTATATGGTATAGCAACACAAAGGAATACAATAAAGTAGCTGCCTCAACATATGAATTGATGCTATAGATGTTTATAAACGTTAAGGCAGGGAAGAAGATGGGAAAGTGTCTCATGGTCAGTGGAGATTAATTCAGTTTCCTAGGCTCCTTTCCATGATGAACAAACCAGCTTGGATATCCTTACATTCTTTTCTCCACACTTGCAAGAACTTTTTGAGCTGAGCTGTATAACACAGACAGGATAGAAAGACAGACAGACAAACACACACACATACAATTTTTCGCTTAATGCTGTCACTGTGGGAGCAACTATGTCTTTAAACAATTTTATTTCATCCAGATTCTTAATAGAGAAGTTGGGCTACTCTGGAGTAGTGGTTAGTCCTTCACATGTCTCTTGTTTCAGCCCTGTTGTAAGAAATTCTTGGTTTTCTTCTATCATTGACTGTATCTCTGGCGTTAAAGATTATTAGACTAGATTAGAGCGGAGTAGAACAGAACATTCCAGTTGTAAGGTACCCACTGGGATAATCTAGTCCAACTGTCTGAGCAATTCAGGGCTCAGACAAAGTTAAAGCATGTTATTATGGAACCTTAGAATCATAGAATTTTTAAGGTTGGAGTAGACCTTCAAGATCATCAAATCTCACCCCAATTATGGGCATTTTCCAAATACCTATTAAACACTGACAGGCATAGGGCATTGACTACCACTTAGGAAGCTGTTCCAGTGTTTGACCACTCCCCATGCAAAGTAATGCTTCCTAATATCAAGTTAGAACCTCTCCTGGTACATCTTTGAAACATTCTCACACATCTCATTATTGGACGCCAGGTAGAAGAGGTCAACACCTCCCTCTTTGCTTCCCCTTCTCAGGAGGTTGTATAGAACAAAGAGGTCATCCCTCAGCCTCTCTTTCTCTGGGGATTCTTCTTCAGATATTAACATTTCCCTCTATTTGCTTCCTTGTCCCACCTGTGTGCCAGAGTCCCAGACTTAATTTTTTTATCCCAACAATGATCACTTGATTTGCAGGTTTCAGTGGATGACCTCTTTAGTGGCAATTATCCTGCTACTCACTGTGTTTAGCTAGCACTTGTCCTATACAGTGGTTTACAAGGTGAAACTTTTGTGTCTGCAATGCAAGTCCCAGTTTCCTTATGAACCAGTTATTTCCTTATGAACACCAACATATAAAATTTTTAAATTGCCTGCAGTCTCTTAAGTGGCCTATTTCAAAATGATAGTCATATGTCGACAATATAGTTGTATTCAATCTTCAGAGGGGAAAAAGTGTAAACAACTGACTCTTTTAGTCACTTTAACTGTATCATGTCAGATACAGAGAGATTAACTGTGTCCATGGGCATGCAGAGACTGCAGCAAGAGCTCTCAGGCAAATTCTGCTCGCTGCAGTTCTGCCCCTGGAAAAGGTAAAAAAAAAAACTTGTGAAGAAAAAAAAAATCCAGAAACTGCAATTTTAGACCACAGCTAGAGGTCTGTAAATGTATATAGCACTCTCTATATATAATATTTATCTACTTATAAATGTATGTAGAGCAATAAACATAGAGCTGAACTGGGAGTGGGGCTGAAATGCTCTTATAGACTCTTTTAGACTTTTCCAGCCTGTCCACATTACAGAGCTTGCATCAGTGTCTGTGGAATTCCTGTTCTCATGAGGTTTGTGAGGTGAAGGTGAGGTCCTAGGTGCTGTCTGTTTTCACTGAATATTAATGAGCTTTCTTTTCCAGTGCATTTTAGAAAGTCACATTTTCTCCTCTGTGTTTTGTTTTCACAAGCATCAAAGTGCAATATTTTGTGTGGCATTTGTGAAAAGTTGTTGAAGAAAAAAAAGTTATCCTAAAGGAACAAGATGAAACAAATGTAGAGGTTAAAATTACAGAACACCTGCCTTTTTTGTAAATGTTGGTAAAAGAGGATGTCAGCTGGGACTTTCCCCTGTGAACCAGCATGGGGCAGTGTTATCCACGCAAACTCAGACCACCTTCACTGGCAGAGAAGTCAGCATTAACGTCTTTAAGGTTTAGACATAAACATCTGAACAGACTTGAAACCTCTTGTAAGTAACCAGCTTGGACAAATATAGCTACATAGAAAAGAAAAAAAAAGTTGTCTTCAGCCACAGAAGTGAATGCATTGCTCTGTGTTATACATTTTAGGAAGCAAAGAGTGTGTCATAATAGCCAGGCACAGGCATTCCCAGTTGTAAGGATGATGATGACAGAGATGATAATTAACACTGTGTAGCTGAGGATCAAGAAATAGTAAAACTAGTTCAAGCATAGTAAAACTATGTTCAAGCTCATACTAAAAAGGTAATTGAGAGAGATGTGGGCTGATGGAGGCATTGGGTTTTACCAGGTTAGTTTGTATGCATCTTTACAAATGAGATCTTTGTGAAAAAATGACAGGATTTTATAAAGGTAGCAAAAGAATTATATAAATGCAACTTTCATAAACTGTCCTTTAACTGCAGCTTTGTTAACATCTTTTGCTTCTAATTTGTGTTAGGGATCTGTTTAAATACAGCTAAATTTTATCCCTGAATTCAGGAAAGTCTGCTTATTTGAGTATTAAGAGATGGGAGCTAAAGTCTCTTCAGTATTAAGAGATGACAGCTAAGCCTGTTACTGATGTCATATTTGTAAGCTACTTTCCATAAAAACATCTTCTTGAAAAGCAGCCAAATAAATTCTGCTTTAGAGTTCTATGGACATTGAGGCCCTTACTTTACACACAGGCCAGAATACTCACATGACAACCATGATCACAGCAAAAATGCTAGAAAATATTTTCCCTGAGCCTTGTTGTGCCTTCAGGTGTAGGAGCTCTACAGCTGCTCATCTGTAGCATTTGGGTGACCAATCTTGTTGTTGTTCTATTTCTAGAGTCCCATATTGTTGTTATCAGATTCCTACAGACCATACCTCCTTGGCATGTTCTTATGGCTGCAGATCTTCACAGCACAGCCTCCTTCTTCTGCATGTTGCTCTTTCTCAACTCAGGACTCCTCCAAGGCTCTCCCTGACTGGCTAACCCACCCCCTTTTATCCCAGTTATCTTCATTGGTCACAGCTGCAGCCCAATTAAGGACATCGCAGCTGCAGCCCATCAAGGGCAACCGGGATCTCCTGGGGCAAAGCCTCTATACAGATATTCAAGTACAATACATGCATTTTGCTAGGACTCAAAGCCTCTACTATACAATCTAACCTGGTGCTTAGGTGGAGTAGGAGTTAACATACTGCAGTCACTGCTGATCACCAGAGTGACCAGAGGAAAGAGGGAGCCTCCAATGTTGGTGGTGAGGGGGAGCTCCTGAACTCTCCTGTAGGCCTGTTGGATGAGAAAGCTAGAGCAGAGGTGATCCCTGGAAGAAACTGTACAGCCTCACCTGTGAAAGCAGTTGAAAAATTGCGCTTCCATATTGCTTTTTTTGAGTCCTGGCTGTAAAGAGCTATTTGGCTTACAAAAAGAACCATTTAGGACTTAGTGGCACAAGACAAAAAGTAGAGGAACAGAAACCACTGTTCTGCTGCAGTATTCATTGGGGCTTATGACTTAGTATTTCAGCATTTACTCTGAAGTTCACGATGTCATTTTCACACTGACATCAATGAACAACGATGCAACTGCATCAACAAACTGATTCAACAAACCAGTTGTTCTGGGCATCAAAGGCACTTGAGTATCTGCTTTGACCAAGGACTTTGTTTTGGCTCTTTACCATGCTATCACAGGTCTCCTTTACAGCCCTGTCACTTCAGGAGTTACTGAGGGGGCATGTACATGTGTACTGGGGGGACTTTGTCTTGGCAGGATGTCCAAAGATTTGTTACCAATATCTCTGTAATGATGAATAATGGGGCCTGAACTTGTTCCTGTTCAGCAGCTGCAAACACAGACCTGGATTCTCCTCTTACCCCCTCTCTACCTGTGACAGATTTTCTGCTCTTCCACATTACTTTCCTTCCTCATGCAGTAAAATCTTTGGAGGAATAGGCAACATATATGCTTTGATTGTACAGACAAATTTTTTGAGCTCAGGTGTAATAGCTCTGAAGTCCAGATTTAGAATACATTTAATTATTAACCATTGCAATTGTTTCATTTGAATATGTTTTTTAGGATTTATTGGATTGCTTGGATTAAATATATTTTTTAGGATTTTTTACTCAATGAAATGTGCCACTTGTGAGGGCGTGCTTCTAAAAACAGAACTAGAAATATTCAGGGATATTTAGCTTAGGTAAAAAAGGTTTTCTTATTAGAAATAAATAAATGTTGATATATATGCTACAGAAGGACTACATATTTTTCAAATCCCCTTCCATCAAATGCATGTCTCTGGATTCTTCTGGTGGCTTTGTGTGTAACTAAAATGTCATAGATGCAGATCTGTCGGACGTGACAGTAGTAGCATCTAGTAGTGCTTGTAGGGTCTTCCCCAGACTACTAAATCAGACTGGGAATCTTCAAGATTACAAAAATTTTAAAAGCAAAATGAGACAGGTTAAATTGGATGGAACTGCTGTGTTTTGAGTAAAATCAAAACCGGGAAAGAATTGTCATTCTGTAGTTGCATGTATTAATATTAAAAATGGTGATAAAATCCTGTGTTATTTTCCTAGTTAAATATTGATATCAAAAATCAGTTTAAAATTAGGAGAAAACATAAACAGATTTTTCCCTCCAAAAAGAAATCAAGCTAGGTGGTGTTGAGGATCCCTTCTTTGATCATTTTGTCTTTGTTCCCTTTTATGATTGGATTTCACTGCTGCTGACAACCTCAGTTAATCTGCTCTGTCTTTTCTTCTTCCCTCCTAACAGCTCTTAAATGGAGACTGTCAGGTATGTCATCACATTTAATTTATCACACATGAAGAAGGTAGTGTTTGCCCAGATGATCTGACAGCGGATTTAGGATGCTGCTAATTTGTGGACTGCTGACAAATTGAGAAGCTGGCAAAGCACTGCTTGGAAAAAAAAAGGAAAAAAAAAAGAGAAGCTAAGCCAGTTTTTTCTTCAAATAAACTGTGGATAATATTGCTGGGCCTGTTTTATATTCCTAAAAATTAACAGGAATGAAAAGTCAGGAAAAGAGAATTATTAAAATTGATACCAAAACATGTTTAGGAACCATCTCTTCTATAAAAATAAATAATAAGGTGGCTCTGTGATTCAACCTATGGTTTTGAAAGACATTTACAAATAGAACTGGTAAGTGAATACTTTTAATAATAATAGCCAGGTTTCTGTGATATAATATCCCTCAGATGAAATTATGTGACTCTGGGAGCAAGAACACAGTGAGGAAACACAATTAAATTTAAGTATTTTCAAAAGAAACTAAGAAATGAGATTTGAGAATAGGAAAAAAAGACTTCAACATTAACAGTACATTTTCTGTAATGTGATACAGAACACAGAAAACCAGACACTTTTTGTCTTGTTCTATCCCAAAATCAAATGGTAATATGAACATAATTTTTTTCACTTACAAAGATATGAAAAGGCATCTGTAGTTTTTGAAATAATTAGGTTCTTATATACTCAACACATTTTTTAAAATAATATTAGCCCACTTGATGAAACTTTTTTCCCTCTGGAATCAATGTTGTGGTGCCATGAAAACAAGAAATAATTAAATGTCCATATTAAAAGTATTTACAAATGCTTTAAACAGAATTGAAGGGAGATAACTTTTAAAAATGAGGTTCTTATGTTAAAAGCAAGGACCTGTCAGAGCAACATACATCAGAGCAACAAAGGGATATAGAAAAACCCATTCTGTCCTGACACCCCTGAGGAACCAGCCCCTGGCAAATTCACACTTGTGGTTTGAACACAACAGAGGTTATGGAATGCAAAGTAGCACAGTACTGCCAACTTCCAGCAAAAAGTCCCAACTAATTGGGCCAGACAGTGAAAAAAGGGGGAAAAAAAAAGTGAAAGACTTCACATTGTCAGGGAGGATAATTTGTAGCTGAGTCTCTCAGGTTGGATTGCTTGTGCCGTGTCTGTGGTACATATTTTCAGCCCAGCCTGAATTACTTTTGCAGAATTGCCCTGGACAATCCATTTGTTTAAAAGTACGGAGTCTTAAGTGTTCTTTAGAAGAATGAACAGACGGTGCAGTTTGAAGGAATGTTATTTAAAAATGCTTTTGGCTGGGCCTGGTGCCTCAGTGTTTAGTCACAGCAAGTTGTATTTGATTGTTGCACTGAAATTATGCTAAAATCCCTCTGGTGAAGAGGCATTTGTGTTGCTTAGGGAGAAAGCCTGGGTAGAACTGGACTTACAATTTCTCCTTTGGTCTTGCCCTTGGAGAAGAATTCTTTGCTACAGCACTTTACCAAACCCTGGAGCTAACCTCAGACTTCACTGACCTTCTATTGCCTTCCACCACCTCTTTGTTCTGCCACCCTGGCAGGAGCTAAGGGTTTTGCCATCCTTTTCCTCAGGCTAAAGATCTGTGTCTCAAGAACCCTCTTGAGTCACACAGGGTACTGGGAGGGCCCAGCACTGGGGCCACATAACTGCATGTGCCATCTACTGAGTGGGATAGGAATCAGGAGTGTGTGCAGTGCTTGTTTACACTGATACATTCTGTGATCTTTACATGATCATATTCTGTCTGCTCTTTGAAAATGGCAAAATTCTTTGTAATTTTTCATGTAGAGCATACTAGGAGTAATGTAACAACAGTAAATTGCATAAAGTAAACAGCAAATAAAAATTAAAAACTATATGCCATTTGTGTAGCTTGACAACTGATGAAATCCATTTTGTATAGCACTTTCTAAAATTGCTTTGTCACATGTCAAAATCAGAAAAGGATACATAGTGCTATGCACAAACCTGGCGGCACCACTAGTTCAAAGTGAATTGTATCAAAAATAAATAATCCCTTACAAAACAATCAGGACAACTGTTACACAGAAGAAAATAAAGCTAAGTATCCCAAATCAGTTTTTATAAACTTTTTCAAACCATAGACACTGAATCTACATATGCAAAATTTAAATTTGACTTCTGAACAATTCTTTCCTAACAAGTAAACTATGTCCTCTTCTGAGCATAATTTAAATTTTGAATAGCTTTGGTACTATTAGCTATTATTGCAACAGAAAGGAAAGTTTAAGGGAGATTGTGTAAGAGTCACACATGAGTTAAAAGTTTGCAGCTTTGGAATTTTGTTAATATGGGGGTCTGCTTAAGAACATTCTAAAATAATGCTTTTCATCTTTTAAACATATGAAATGAAGCATTATAGTGCTTTTCATCTTTAAACATATGAAATGAACGTCCTAGGACACCTAGGTGGACAAAACTTCAGGATGAAACTCATTTTATGGATGATATTTCCATGAGTATTGCTAGAAAAATCCCCAACTTATGAAATAGATCTTCTCTAAAATAGGGAAAAAATCATTATGAGAGAGGACAGAAATTAGAGGGAAATTAAAATAAAAAACCTCCCTCCTAATATTATGCTCCCAGCTGAGCTCTTGGAGGCTTAATTTCAGTCCAGCAACTGAAACCAGCTTCTTTAATTGCATCAAGCCCTTCCCAGCCTCTGTGGGTCTCTGGGGCTGGTGTCTCCTTGCAGCGCTTCTGAAGCCTGGCTGTGCATCATCTCCCTCCTCAGGCTCTGCTTGTGTTTGATGGTTTGTTTCCCCTTGCTCAGCCTCTTCCCCTGCCAGCCCACCCTGCCTGCTGGATGAACATTTCAGCATTTCTTGATGTAATGCTCTTTCCAGTCTGGTCCATTGGGTGGGACAGACCATACCTTCCTTTCCACTGTCTTACATGATTAGAGATTGTTTTTTCTTTATTACATTGAGCAATCTCAGTTAATTCAGTCTCTTTTTGAACCTTCTAAGTTGCTGGTCATTGATAATTTTTACAGCCTGTTCCCTGGACTTTCCACAGTCTGTCCAAGTTCTGCTTAAAGCAAAAGTGCCTTAAGCACAAGAAAAGATCTAGAGCTGAAATGTATAAGGCAATGGCAAAGCAGATTTCTAAAATGCCACTTCTTTATTCTTTCTGGAAGATTCTCTGGGGTTTCCTGTAGGTGTAATTTCCCTGTGAAGTGCCTATCTTGACATGCATCACTGTCTCTTCTTGTGGTGTAATGAAACAGCTGCATCTTAGGAGCTTCAGACAAGAAATGGAATATAGGATAGATGAAGTGCAACTCCCAAGATACATTGAATTGAAATATTCTAATTTTGGCTCCACCATTTTTTTTTACATCAGATTAATGCTTTTACAGCTTTGTCACAAGTCTTGCTTCTTAAACTGAAGGTTTAATTGTAAAATTTTATTTTCAGCATAGTTTTTCAAAGAAGTTCACATTTCCCATACTTGAACACATTGGAAAATGATTTCTTTGGTATCCTAGCACTGTGCCCTAAAAATACCTTTCCCAAGTAAAAAACCCTGCCTTTGAGAGACAGGAAATTTTACTCTAGGTTTAAAGCAGTGCTAATACTTCCCTATTTCTTCCAAAGGGTGCTGGACACATTTATATGGGGTGTGAACAGAAGGAGATTACATCTTCTGAAGTCTGTGTGGATAAGTTGTGTGGAGTACTGAAATACACCCAAACTCCAAAGTATTTACAAGGCATAATTCTTTTGTAGCCTGTCTGTATGGAAGCAATTGTGAGGACTACTAGATGCCCACATAGCTCTGGCTTTTTCAGCCCACAGAGAATTTAAGTTCTTGGGTGTACATGCCATAGTATGAAAGCTAACATACAGCCAGAGCCTTGCCAACCTTATACTTTAAAATTGGTGAGTCATGGTCTCAAGGCATGAAAGAGCTTTGTGTGATGGGATCCCCAGTCAAGCCGGTGCCTTCAGCTGGAGCTGCTCCACCCCTAAAATGGAGCAGCTCTCTGAAGCTAAGCCTATGCCAAAAGACACTGAACATTTCCAATGCCTAGAGGTGTATTTCAATAAAATCCAAAAATAGTAAGGTGAAACATGGCAATTCTTTCCAGAGAGAAAACTCAAGATTGCTGGTGAAATTGGCTAAAAATGAATGTTGAAAACACATTGCTTTTCTCACTTGCATCCTGGCAGTTTAGGATTTTTTTTTTTGCTTTCCTTTCAGTCCAGCAACCTTTGGTAGTTTCCTGAGTTGCAGAAAGCATACACTGACCCTCTGAGATCTCCAGGAATGCATTCTGGAGGAGTCCTGTGGTGCCTCTTGATTCCTTGGTTGCTCCATGCATGCCTATCCATTGGTCTGCTCTTGCAGTTGGACACATCTGGCTGCAGATGTTCCCTTTTCCATTGAAAGAGAAGGAATCTCCTCTACCTCCTGAGAACTTCTACTGATCCAGAGGGCAGCAGCCAGGAAGCAGCATGTGGTCATCGTTCTCCCAGACTCTTTAGCAGAATGTACAGTATGTGGTGACCTGAAAACAAAGTAATTAAACTGCCATACCCATCTGTCATCACTTTTAAAGTGAGATGAGATTTAAGGAAAACTTTTTTCTGAGCAGTGAAATCAATGATATCTGATTTTCTGAAGATTTATTTCCCTCTTTGCAATCCCACACATTTCAGTAATCCTATTTTTCCTGTTAGAGCCCCAAGGTAAGCACTATTCCTGATTTGGAGCTGTGTGCCTGTTGATCTGTCTCGCCAGCAAGCACACACTGTTTGTCCAACAGGAAGTTGCAAAAAATTCAATGTATAAATATAGAGATTTGCTTTATTTTCCACATATATCAGGTAGTTTTCTCTAAACCAAGCTGATTTTCATGACACTTATGGGATTATCTGTTGGGAACTTCAACTTTTTTTTCATATACATAAAACTGGCTAATAGTTTCCAAAATTACTAGAAAGGGAGGGGCAGATAGTTGGACAGAAATATACACTGAAAGACAACAAGATGTGCTATGCATATTAAACCAATTTCTAGATGGCACTGAATTAAAATACTGAACAGCTTACAGTATTTTTATGTCTTCCTTAATAACCCTTTATTGTTCACTTTGCTCCCTCTTAAAAATTTTAATGTATTTTCTTTTAGTGAAAGCTGAACTTTATCATTGCATTGAAATACTGAACTGCTGTCTATAACTTAAAACAAACAAATGTAAAAGTTGTGACAAGATAATGAGATCTGGCAGGACTTTTTCTCTGAAGCTCTGCTCACAAGGAATAAAGGCTATCAAGAAAGGCATGTCTTGTTTGGTCCCTACTTTTTTCTCCTTTCCATTTGAACAGACACATTACTATAGTATCCAGAGCTCAGACAGTTGCAAAAATTTATGTAGTGTTTGTAACATGTGTTACATTTATTGTTTTTGTAATTCAATTAAAAGACTTTACAACCAAAATTCAGAAATTCCTGGAACTCTATTTTCTGTAGTGTTAGCATTCTCACAGAATGTTTTCACAATGATTAGAGAAATAAAAAATGTGTTAGTTATGTGTTACTGTACTTACTATTCTGCTTAGAGATTTGGGACTCTTGCAAAATAAAAGAGCATATCACTTTTCTCCTCTAAATAATAAAAAAGGGTATATTTTAAAAATAGAAAGTGAATATAATGTCCAGCTAGAAAAAAATCTCAACGAATTAGGGGGATTGAATACGGGAGGGAGGGGAGGAGGGAAGGAAGGAAGGAAGGAAGGAAGGAAGGAAGGAAGGAAGGAAGGAAGGAAGGAAGGAAGGAAGGAAGGAAGGAAGGAAGGAAGGAAGGAAGGAAGGAAGGAAGGAAGGAAGGAAGGAAGGAAGGAAGGAAGGAAGGAAGGAAGGAAGACATAAAAAAGGGGGTTTTATATAAAAGGGTTTTTAAAAGCTCCTGAAGAAGTCAGTGTAATAGGTTCCACTACATTCTTGTATTTGTCCTTGTAGTGCTTCTGCAATTTTTTTTCTTGACTGTAATATCAATTAGTAGCTTGTTTCTCTACTTAAAATTTGCATAGAGATCTGAAGTAAGGCAGAATGCAAATGTTGGATTTAAGGCCAGAGTAAATTCAAATGTCAAGGGTTATTTGAAAACTAAGTGGAAACTGACTGCCTGAAAAAAGTTTAATATGAAATGTATTCTCTTCCCTTCAGTGCCTGTAATGTGTATATATATGCTTATATTTGTATTATGGGGAACATTATATTATGTTTGCCACTTTTACAAGATGTGGCAAACACAATATAATGTAAGAAGCAAAGTCCTATCAGCTGTTCTTCATTATTCTGAATAACCCTGGCAATACAAAGAAATCTATTACAGTTCTCACCAGTGCCAGTGAGGTCTTAAGTAAGTTTCATTGGAATCAATATATTCTTCCTAAAAAGCTCATGTATTTTCTTTTAAGATGCTCTTTTAAAGATGATCTTTTTAAAGGTCATCACCTTTTTATAGACGACCTTTTTTAGTTTACTTGTTGTAGAGAAGATAAATTGGACAGAAAAATATTACATGAAGAAGTGATATAGTAAAAGTTCCATGCTATGTGTTTTGGGTGAAGTAATAAAGCTTGAACCACCTAAGGTTACCCTTTGACATACATATGTTTTGTGAGTTTGTGTGCTGACTGAAAGGCCATCGTGGTTTGGGAATGGTATTCCTTAATTTAGTGCTCCCACTAAAATGAAGGACTGCCTGCTCCTCTCCCCCAGCCACCTCTGATGAGAGAGTAAAAAGGCAGAGATCCTGAGTTAAGAACAATTTACAGGAAACAGCAATGAGATAAGAAAGAGAACAGTAATGACAACAATATTCATAAAAAAAGTGTACAAAAAGATGATTTACATGTGAGAATGCTCACTGACCGACCAGTCTGGCAACACATGACCCTCAAGGTGGCAGACCATCTGCACATCACTATTTTCTTCCTGACCTGCTCCTTCTTGGAAGTGAGAATCCCTTACTTTGTCCTTACATTGGTGACATAAGGTGGAATAAAACAGTAACCTAGACATGCTCACACAGGTCCACACTCTATCTCTTCAAGGCTACTGCAAAAAATGGACTCTGTCCTTCCACACTGGGAGCACAGACTAAAAAACTGACACTTTTGAGGCATGGAGCACATGAGGGTGCTAACCAAGATCAAACATTAGCATTATTTTAATGGCACTCAATACAGGTCATATATTGATAGCAAGGCTACCAAGAGCTAGCAAAACAAACATCTGC
This sequence comes from Molothrus ater, assembly GCF_012460135.2. NCBI lineage: Eukaryota > Metazoa > Chordata > Aves > Passeriformes > Icteridae > Molothrus > Molothrus ater. The sequence goes on along the minus strand of NC_050480.2, from coordinate 94,413,178 downwards.
TCTTCTTTGAAATGTGCTCCAGGTTTTTCCCCCATATTTTCAATCTTGTCTGTCTTTGAGTTGATTTTGAATGCTGCCTAGTAATATCTTGTTTTAGCATTAGAAGCATTTCTTTCATGCTAGAGACAAACCACAACATCAAACAGTAAGTCCAAATGCTACTGTAAGCACTAATACAGAAAGGGAAGAACCCATGCTCATAAGAGCTGTTCATCAAGTAGTTAAAACAAAGACAACAACAAATAAGTGTTGAAAGGGTTAAAAATATGAACTAGAAATACAGAAAATCTCGAACTTTTCTCTATGTCATGTGGTGAAATCAAGCTGAGTCAAGAGTATAAAGTGTCTGTGAGACAAAAGAGCATTTCTGGAGTGAGATGCCAAACCTCCAAAGATATATGAGGAAATAGGATAAACTAGAATGTACAAATCATTTGAACACTTGCTGACTAAAGTAAGAATCAGTGATGAATAGTGCAGAACTTGCTCAGCTACTTAAAAATTTATTAATTTATAATTCTTTCCTGAGACTAGGAATTTGATGAGCTGGCCAGTGACTAGTGCTGGTAATTTCTGCTTGTATAGCTACTAGTATAAGGTGATAAAGGTACACTTTTTTTTATACTTTTATTCTGTACAGTCTCATCTTGAAACTTTGGAAATCCATTTCAAAGAATAATGAAAAGTGTACTTTATGGTAAATTGCTACAAAATACAACACAGACTGAGAACCCAAACGAATGCTGCTGTAGTCAAGCAAATATAAAATAGTGTATGTTGAAACATAATATTCTCATGCCAAACCAATGAATGCCACAACTTTCTTGTGTAAAATCTTGTGATGAAACAACTATCAAAGAAAGGTAGGTAGACTACATAAACATATTACTTGTTGTAGGAAATAATGTATTTATATTACTGTAAACTATACATTGGATGATATGTATTTATATTACTTTATAATATACATTGCCTAGGTAAGAAATGTTCAAATATGATGAATTTCAGGACGTACAATATGCTTATCTGTACATTAATATTGTTCCAGCTGAAGATAAAACAGGGGAAGATGCAATATTTGTGTTGCACATTACCCTTCATTATTATGTTTTTGTTATTATATTATTTGTACATGCTGTTTTTAAGTACATTTCACCTAAGCCTCTAGAATGCTTAGAAAGATGCTTCCTGACATTATTCTCTAAATCCAAAGAATTAAAGTGACAAAGATATCATTTGTATTTTGGAGACATAGAAAATAACTTTGGAAATAGAACACATTTTCCGTTTTGGAGTAGGCAATAGTTGAAATAAGAAACCTGAGTAACTTGTTTTGTGTTCAAGTTCTTGCAAAACTGAGATATACTATAAATTGAACCCAAAACTTATAGGTCAGAAACTTTCTTCCCTGCTGATTTTAGAGGAAGGAAAAGCAGAAATTCTCACCAGGTTCTACAAAGTGATAAAGGTGAGATGTGCCTCAGGAGAGGCTGGGCTTATGTGCAGGAGAGGCCTGAGTGGTAGAAACATGATGAGCTCCATTAGGCCAGAAGTCAAGGTGAGAAAAGAGCCAGAGCTCCAGTCCTGCAAATCTGACTTGTGGTGGTAAAGGAGTGCAGAACTGAGGCAATCCTGACCTCTTCCATCAAACACTGAGATCTGCAGCATCCTCATTCTTCATGGGAAACCAGCATAAGCTTCACACAATTCCACTCACAATCCAGGAGGTCTCTAGTCTTCGTGGAAGCTCAGAATATTCTGCTTTGGTGTGGTGAGATGTTTCTGTCCTGTGAATGCACTGATAGTGATGCAGCAAGGGCTTGGCTTCTACTGGCTATTGCCATTGCCAGACTGGATATGTGGCTAGCTAAGCCTTAGTGTGAGCCAATGCAGCTGTTATGTTTACCTTACTAAGTGCAACTCTTTATCCATAGCTAACACGAAATATAAGGGGTGCATGAATACATTAATTAGGGCACATGTAGACAAATCCTCAAGATGTATAAACTGGTCCTGCTCCATCCTCTCTGTGAATTTGCACCTGATTAAGAACTAATCAGAGTGTTTAATTCTCTGTTGAAAACAGTGCAACACAGAGGCACAGTTCTATAAAATATGAATATAAATGTCAAATTTTCTGAGGTGTCTGGTTTTATGACTAGTCAGTCTTGAAATATCCAAATGAAGTCAGATTTCATGACAGCAGAGCATGAAACATTTAGGCAAATTTCAAGAAACATATGATTAATAACTAATTAAATTTCTATTACAAATTGTAAGAAAACTCATGTGAGGGGTTTCCAATGAAATATGGATATAGATGAAGTTCAGATGTAAGAATATTTTGTTATGAACATAAGACTTGGCCCATATTTTTTAAGTTTTGCAAATAGAATTCCAGCAGAGACAATATAAACCAGTCTCTGGCTCAAGTGAGAGAAGAAGTAGAAATTCACCTGAAAATTTTTCTCCTGATTTCAGAAATAAGGTCCTGAGAGATAAGATTATGTAAAGCAAGAGTAAGGAAATTTTGACTAGAAATTAGTGAAACCTGACAATTTGTATCCAAATGCTTTCCTGTATGGGACTGACTGAGCTGTGCAGATGTCAAAACCTGCGTTTAAAATAATACACAACTTGTGTTTTGAATTGGGGCAGAATTACAATGGGAAGGGAGAACTCAAGAAGTTTAAATATAATTAGTATCTGTCTCATGCATGGATTCATGAATTTTAAAACAAACAAACAAAAAGTTTTTATGAGAATAGCTAATCTTAGGAGAATTCTACACATAAGCTTTCAAAACTCTCAAGGAGTATGTAACACTTTGGTGTTTTTAAACATTCAGAGTAATTTTGCCTTCCTGAAACGACTGCTGTGCACCACGTAGTGCACAAACCAGAACTGTTCCAAGAAATGATGGTAGTGTTCTTGGAAGAAAAAGAATTACGAGCAAGTGTAGATGTGTAAGAAGTTATTGGAGGAAAGCCAGTGGAGTGAAGGGTGTGAGGCAAGAGTCTTCTGAAGGTAGTGGACCACTCGAGCTGAAACAAACATCAAGGAAGCCAAAAAAGCTAATAATTTCTGGAGGCACTACTCAAAGCTCTGAGACTTGCACGTCTCTTCCTTTCAGTTCTTTTTTTAGAACTTTCAAAATCTGATACCCACAAATACCATTCCTAAACATTGTTGGCAGACCTTGAATTCTTTTAGAGGTAAATATGTTTTATTTGTGTAACATTTGCTTTCTGACAGACAAAATAGCAGTTATATCACTTTAATTATTTTGATATAAGTAACAGGTTTGGAAAGGACAGACAGATGTCTAGTTTGTCTGGAGGGTGGACACCAATCCAGATGGAGGAAGGAAGTAATAGTTATCAAGCTTGGATGAGCTCTTTTCCTTCAGTGTACTTTAACAATTTCAGAAGATTTGATCTCCAATAATCTAAAACCTCGTTCTATGTGATATTTGTCTAAAGCAGACATGACCAGAAACAGATGTTGTTGGCTTTTTCTCTCTGCATGGAAGGAATAGAATTTCTCTAGAATAAAAGATACGGAATCCAAGAGGAAACTTATTTTCTCGGTCCACACATTTTCTACACTTGATCTACTAAAATGCAATTTTGTGATTTCCAGATGTGTCCACCTTGAAATAGTAGATATGGAATAAAATAGCCATCGTGGGAAAACATTTGATGGTGGCATCAAATACAATCTGATTTATATACTGTTGAAATTCCACAAAAAATTGAAGTATGCAGGTATTTCAATTGTTTTTATGTATAAATAGGCTATGTTTTAATGGTATCCATTTAGAAATGTGTAAATAAGTACTCAACTTAAAAAATGTAAAACTTTGTAGATAAAAATAATAAGAGAATAATGGTCAAGAAATAGGCAAATTGGGAAAATAATGCTTCACAAGTATTTTAGATTCTCTTCAAGATCAATAATACTTTTAAAAGAGGCCTAAAACTTGCTGAGAATGTAGTAACATGTTCATATTTCTTTAAGATTAGGTACTTCATGGTTGCGTGGAACTCCACTTGGCTCTATTTAAATTTATTAGTCAGTTATATATGTGAATAGAAACTCTAAAGAATTGGACATATTATGACAGAAAGCTTAACAGTATGAGTGGAAGAGAGTGCTTGCCACTTGAAAGCATAAAAGCAAGATATTTGGTGAAACTAATTCAGCACTTGGAACATGGATAGCCAGTGACATGCAACACAGAGATGCCAAAACAAAATGGCAGCATGAATGGCTGACTTGTAGGGTTAATGTGGCAGCAATGGAATTCTTGTTTTGTTTGTTGACCCTGGAATGTAGCAGCAAACAAAATCAGCAACATTCTGGTTTAAGACATAATAAAAAAATTTAAAAAATCATGTCGTAGTGCAGGAGACGAAACTTTGTATAGCACCTAGGTAATATCTGGTCTGCTCCACAAGTCCCAGCATCTCACCACTGGAAACACATTAAAAAAATGGATGCAGCTCTGGAAGAGGCCACAAAAGTAATATTGTATTTGTGAGAAAATTTAAAAATAGCTAGATGAAACATAACTGTTAAAACACAGACAATTGAGACAGACACAGTAACTGAAAGGTTTTAAAGTTTTTAAATGTTTTCTTCAATTATGTGTGGCTATGAACAATAATAGGAAAGAAAATTTTAGGCCATTTGAAGAAAAATTATTTCAAGAATAAAATGTAATTGGTGTATGAAAACCATATGGGAAGAGACTTGTACAGTTGAAACAACAGAAAAGTTACTAAATGTAGAAAACAAATCCATAATTACAGATGGACTAAATGGACTTAACAAGAATTTCTTTACTTCTGACTTTATGACACTTGTATTTGTCTCTGAAAAGGACATTTTAACATTTTCTGGAAAATAAAGTGTTTCAGTTGTTCCTTTTGTTTTAACCTAGGGATAGCTACTTAAACATGTTACAGCTGTTCAGAAAGAAATCAGCTGTTCTAAGTTTTTCTGTTCATGCTTATCTTGATAAGGCCTATGTTATGAACACAGAGTAGAGATTGGAGGAAAAAAATCAGTCTTGGCTGATGGCCACAGTAAACATGCAGCAAACCAATAAGGATGACCCGAAAGCAAACATGTAAGGATAAAAAAGGGAAATTTTTTTCCAAGGTTTATAGGACAAAAGATTTGTACCTTTAGGTCTACAATCTATAGCACAGACTATATGTCTTTTCCTTCTGGGAACTTTACAGGTCATGGATGTTCATAATTATCCAGAATTATCCTTGAAGTAGATCACTGACTGCTGGCACTGTGGTCCATGGTAGCAATTCTTTGGACTGGTCTCTCAAAGAACAATCTTCAGTTTGTGTCTGACTTGGAGACTGATAAAAGGAATTCTCAAGAAGTGTAAGGAGGAACTGAATAAATGAGGTTGATACTTTGATATCTATTTTCACTCCTGGACTAAGCTCCCTATGCAGCTCCTTACAGCCCAAGCCTCACTCTTTTGTCATGGCAGAGTGGATGAAATGCACAACAGGGAGTTTGAGTGCAGTTACAGGCAGGCAGAACAAGATGTGGTACTTGGGAAAGCACTCTGGACCCTTTAGTTTAAGCAGGGCCATAAAGTGTGATGTTTGCTTGGAAGGAAAAAGTATGGGCTCTCCTCTGGGCATGTTAAATGGCTTGTTTAAGAGGACTGGTGTAGACATGGTTTGGCTGATATTTACATTGTTTGTTTGTAAGCTCCAGTGTGGCATCTCTGCCATTTCCATCTATAGCTAGCTGCAAATGGACTCAATGATCCAGTTCAAGGTACTTCTGAATTTAAAAGGGCAGAGTTAAATACTTTTTTTCCCCTGTGATTTCTTCATGCTTTTCTGTCCAGAATGAAATTTAATTGTTTTTCCAATGAAATCCTGACACGGTAATTTAAAATCTTATATTAAATTAAATGTTAAATATATACAACCTGGTTTTGCACATCAGCCTTGGTCTACTTGTATTTGTCGTGTACAAGAATCTGAGAATAATTACTAATTTTTATGGAACAGAATGTTCATATTTTAAAACAATAAATCTGTTCACTCTAAAGCCTTAAATAATTTTATCTTGGATTTATACCCTGTTTCAATAGTCTGAAGAGAAACTGTGAATTCCTACTCCCACGGAAAGAGATAGATAGGTCTACGTTTTTTACAGCTCTCAGATTTATGTCAGAAAACACAGGAAGGATCTGTGACTGTAAATCAGAAAGGTTAGGACTCACATTGATTTAGATATGGGTTGCAAGGTCAGGTGGGATAATATTGTTTGTACTAATGTATTTTATCTTTTGTTGAATACTGAGGAGTTATGAAGCAATTATTTACAGAAAGTATTGTTGGTATGTCTCAGAAGTGCAATATATTTCCTCCTAAATTCCCAGGTCAAAACATTTTTCTCATGTCAGAAAAGCAATGACATTTAATATTTGTAGCTCTTGCAGCATAAGTAACAGAAGTTTACCTTTTTCAATTTTTCATTTATAATTTTGTGATTTAGAGCTCTCTGGAAATTAGTCTGGCACTAATTGTACTTCCATGACCAGATAAAAGATGCAAGAGTAGTAGAAAGAGGAGATGTCACTTTTCAAAGCATTATAATAATTCAACTGAAAGGCTGAATTATTATAATAAACTGAAAGCATTATAATAATTCAACTTCCAAGGTTCCATGTTTCAAATAAACATTTAGTGACAATATTCATAATGTATCAGAAAAACAAAATAAAGGTATAACTTCCATACTTTTTAACATTACTTTCTGAGATAAAATTAAACCATGACATGCTGTTAATAGAAGACAATGCAAATGAGGCCTCTTAATGCTTGAAGCCTTTTCTGTGGTCTTGGTGCTTTTTCTGCAGGAGCCACCATTGGCTATAGTCATTAACCACTCACCTTTCTGGTCTGTTGAATTCATCAAAGTTGTGCTAAGAAATCCTGCTCTTTTTGATGAAAACCTGTTTGGATTGTCCTTTGTCATTTGCTTCTTTTTGATATGAAAAAAAATCACATCATTAATTTATAAGGCATTTAAACTGGCAGCTTTAAATTATATTATTTTCTGTAGACCAAATCTATCCAAGTTGCAGAAAGTTTCCTGAAATATCTGTGACCAACTTACTGGAAAAAAAAACAACCTAAACCATGCCAAGAAACCCTACTAAAATGTATTATCATCCCTGAAGTTATTTGGTGTCTTTTCATTTATCCCAAATAGGAATGACCTGTCACAGAAAGCTTTGGGTGCCTGTGATTTGTTGGCCTAATTGAGAAAGCAGCTGAACATCACTTGAAAGACAGCAAAAGCTGTTTCTGAAGGCTTATGGGGAGCCAGCATTTCTGAGGAGGTATAGTTTAAAATCAGATCAAAATGAACTTCAGCACCGATCTATTGAGTTTTGTCTTATGCAATGCCTTGGTTAGTGCTCAAATTAATGAGAATCTGCATGCAATTGGCTGCTATTAATTTTACAGCCAAGTTTGAATGTCACTGTTGTAGAACTGATTTTAGGCTAAATAAATCTAGAAGAGAAGATTAAGAGCCTTAAAAGAATGAAGGTGAAGAAAGGTGCTTTGATGTTTTTATTATATATATAATCTCCGAATTAATCAGTGTCATATTTGCTGTGATGTAAAGCCAAAAGAAAGTAATTTTAGGGCACTCCTTTCACTTAGGAACATTGTTACTTCAACAAATAGGAAGTTCTAGTGAGTGTTCTACAAAAGGGGCAAAAATCACTATATAAGTTCCCTTTTACTGTCGTTTAAGATAAGTGCAATGTCTGCGGCGTATTTCCCACACTGTCATATCTGAGACAAATTATTTTGATGCTGGATAAGTTCTCTTTATGTATAAGATTAATCTCACAATGAAAAATGCTAATTTACTGCTAATAATGTAAAATTTTCCAGAGAAGCCAAGGCTAAAGCTGGTTACAATCAGTACTGCTCTTATTTCACACTTCTGATCAGGGTTAAGTACCCAAATCAGAAAACACTGCTCTGAATCTGAGGCTTGCCTCCAGTCATTATCAGGTTTCTTTCAAAACTGAAATATACTGGTATTAATTGCAATATTTTTCTTTTCAGAGCACCATTACTCAGGCTGTGGATGTAATAGCAATAGATGTTCTAATGAAAGTGGTTGATTAAAAAGGCTGAACCCCCCCTCCAGCCCCTGGGCTTGCTTAGGCTGCATCCTCCATATGACTACAAGGAGAGACAAAAGAAGAGGCAAATGAGATCTAGGAGGTGTATTTTAGCCACTCGTTCTGGGATGTGGTAAATGAGATTTTAAATGCTCACAATTCCCTATTGTTTATAGGGAGAATGCTTGTGGTTAATTACTTCCTCCTCTGTAATCACAAGCAGTTAAAAGCTGGCATAAATTTTCAAAGTACGTGTACATCCATTAAAAACTGCTAAACAAAATACCTGAACATCATCTAAATGCAAATCTTTTTCATAAATTATGTGTGTTCAAATCTATAATGTCAAATATGTTTCTTTAAAGCTTGAGATCACTCTTCCAAAATAATTGGTACTAACACAACACTTTCGATTGAAAGAAATTTTACAAAGCAAGGTATTTATGTATTCACTAAATAAGAAACATATATACAAAAATTTATCTAAATAAAATTATACTTTTAATATTTTAGTATTTTACTTTATGTTCATCTACAATATTTTACTTCTGAATTTTCTTTGAACTGAGGACTGTGAACTACGCCAAGCTGTTATTTGGCTTTGATACAGAAATAAATGTACAATAGGCACGTATAATCACAAGAGTGAAACTCACAAAGAAAATTTGGTGTTAGTGCTAAAACCAAAATCATTGTCAATACTGAAAATCAAGGAATTCTCAGCTGTTTTTAAGGTATACTATTGCTTTGTTCATTTTTAAATAAATCCTCTCCTTACTGATGTTGTGCTACCACTTACTACTTCAACAGTCATTATTCTACTTGGATATATCCTAATATGTCACAAGTTGAATATATTTTGATGAGAGAACATGCAGTTTTTCTTTTGGTGTGCATCAGGTCTTTGGGGAGCACAGTCCCTTGTTCTAAGTGGACTGGAATAAGACAGTTCATGTGGAGGAAGATCCATATTAAAACTTGTAAACAATCACAGCATCTGTCCTTACTGGCAAGACTTTGGACACTTCACAGGGCAACTGATCTGTCTGTCAGTTCCACAATGAGCCACTAGAAGGTCTGTGCACTTGTTCCGTGATCTTCTCAGATCATTATTGGCTCATTTCCTAGTATTTTATGGTGTGTCTTCTTAACTGATTAGTGTTGAAGTGCAATTCCTCTCTGATTTCCTCATGGTTCTTTAAGGCTCAGCTTTCTCGCCTTGAGATCTCCAACCCCTTTTCAGAGAGGAAAAAAAATGGACAATGAATGACAGTTACCAAGAAGATAAGTTCCAAAGCCTCCATTAGCCCATATATTATGTGCTGGAAGTTATAACCTGAGTTGAAAGTTCTGTTTGTGTTGTTGAGGAACTTCCTAATGATTGCCAAAGAACTGATTGATCCCCCAGCTCTGTAGCACAATATGCCTACTCATTCTTTTCATGTCCTTTGGAGATGCTCAGTCATAACGTGCTCTAGTAACCAAATATCTGAGGTAGTAAGGGCTGTTCTTTGTGCTGCTACAGTTTCTAGGAGTTTACAGTGAAAGAAAGACAGGGCCGTATATGACAGGGCCATATCTGCAAGGGGAGATGCTCCCTGACACTGCCTGGTAAGGGAGCAGGTTTGGGGGCCTTCAGTGCAAGTTCCTCTCAGGTGGTATGGATGAAATGGCAAGAAATAGTTCCAGTTGTTTTGAGAACCACAAACCAGGCTTGTGGCTTCCCAGGGGCTCTGCAATTCCTGGTGTTAGTACAGCAAGTCCTCTGGCTGCAACACCAACTATTCTACAGAGCTTTCCAAGAAGTAACCTGTGGTTTTCTGTGGCTGCAGCTTTTGCTGCTGGGCACAACTGTAATGCACAAACTTGTTAGAACAAAATCTGGTTTGGATTGTAGCTGGCCTGTTAGTTTGAGAAGATTTCTCCTTCAGCAGATGGTAATAGTTTTTTACCAAACATTACAGAATTAGACATTTACTGAAAGACACATGCTCACTGCATGGTAGCCATGTGCATCTCTTGCTTGACTAGCACTGACAAAACCTTACACTCTCCTGGTTTGCATATGCCTCAACTTTTGGTTGAGAACACAACACAGAGTGGGGCTTGCACAGATTTCTGGTAGTAAACTTGACATTGCACAGATTTAAAAGCCTGGATGCTCAAGTCTAAGCAGAAAATACTGTAAAACTCTTTCCTCAGATCAGTTCACCAATGACAGCCAAAATTGCTCGTTTTTCAACTGGGAGATGTCCCTGAATTCAAGAAATTGCACAAAGCACTATGAATCTCTTTCTGGAATTGCAAACTTTATGCTTTTTATTGTAGGACTTTTGAATCCTTTCCAAGTCCTGATGTTGAGTGCAATGTTGCTGTCAGGCATGGCCTGCCAAGGAAACAATGCTAAATGTTTTCTGCATACCACGTATACAATCTTATAGACCATGACCCCAGCCTTAGAAATCAAGCCATAGACAAACAGAAAAGACAGGAAAAAGTTACATGGGCTTTAAGAAGCTAAAATTTACAAAATTAACCTGATGTAGAGAATTTCTTGTCAGAGAAAAAAAAGATACTAACTAAATAAGTGTCTGATTTGATACTGATAGCAAAATATAAGAATAAACAAACCTCAGGACTTTAAATTTACTCCATCTCTTATTTCTTTAAATTATTTAGCACACTACAATAAAGGATGAAAATTTAAAAAAATGAAGAAGAAAACTGCCAGATGAAGAAAACAACAAGGAAGATCACTTCAGCAGATGGCTGCTATTTAGTTAAAAACTTTCCTTCCCTTATACCTAGAAATGAGTGTTTCTTTTGCAGAAAACCTATACAGCATTTAGGTCAAGTTAAATGATAACAACTGTGTTCTGTACACTTTGTACTCGTTTCATAGAAAAAAAATGTCAGCACTATTTGTCAGCAATTTGGTGATGGATGAGGCTGAGTCCTAAAGCATAAAAATCACAAGCTGGAGATGAAAAGCATCATATAAAACTGATGACCATGTAAATACTTACATGCTAATGCATAGCAGTTTGTAAAGAATTTTGGCAACTGCTTATTAAAGAAATGGACAGGAGTGTCATTCCTTTGTGCTTTAGGATCCATGTTGTGCTTGAATTAAGAATGTGTGGGGGAAGAAGAGCATTCCAGGGAGGAGCCAATTATGGGGATGAAAGAAATATGTGCTGGGAAGATCCACATGAGAGCAGGGTTGGAGTGAGGGATTAATTGACACTTGGTGGAGTGAAAGCCTTTTTCACATATTTTTGTTTTGTACATCCTCCTACACTGCTGAACGTGTTCCTGCTTGTGGCTGTCTCTGCGTTTTTCCTGAACAGAACAAATGATGTGAGCAAGCTTGCAAAAGAAAATGCAATATTAAGGTGGAACCACTAAGTAATGCAGCTGTGGAATTCTGTACACAAATGTTCTTGCAGAGTTTCAATGCAAAAGTAACTTCTCTGTATTTTCATAAAGGTTTCCTGTTTTGAGATAAGGAAATTGATTGAGCTAAGCCACAAATGTGTGCAGGGGAATGATCAAACCCTTCAGAGAGAGACTCTACTAAAAAATGAATGAATGAATGAATGAATGAATGAATGAATGAATGAATGAATGAATGAATGAATGAAGCCATGCTTCATAAGCTAAGCACCCTGATTTTGAGAAAAACATACCTGCAAGTATGAAACTGTATTAAAAATGGGTGGTGGTGGGAGAAATAGGCTCCTTATTCTTTGAAAGAGAGTATTTCACTTCAATGACTGAGTCTGATGCATCAGCCTCAGGGTGGGAATTTCTCCCATGGAGAACCAGAACCAAGAACACCCAGATCCATATGGAAATTTGGGACAGAAAGCAAAGGTAACCTAGACAGACACAACTGCCTTGGAGGGACAATTTGTTGCTCAAACAGTGTGAGCTTAAGACTGAATGCTGAATGAATAAGAAAAAATAATAACCATTCAGATATGTCTTACCTTACTTTTTAATAAAAACAAATTTCTAATTTATTTGAAAGGATTTTCTTTATTTGAAGAAATAAGTAAATAAAACCCAGGCAAAATATTAAAATATATTGGGGGAAACAAACTTTAATAGTTCCACATGTTTTTAAGATATTACTAAAAGACGCCAAATCTGCTCAAACACAGTGAAAGATTTTTTTGTGTATTGTGCATTGCTCAATACTTCAGATAATTCAGAGTGGTCAGGTGTTTTAATGACAGACAGGTTTGATTAAATGATAAGAGGATGCAAATGTCATTGGTAGCTACTTATAATATTCTTTAAACAATCATACCAACACACATATTTTATTTTATTTTGTTTAAAAACAATATCCAATATTGTTCTGAGTGAGCAGACATCTTGAGAAGGGTTCAACAGTATTTATATTGATATTATATTTAATTTATATCACTATTTACTTTTTCTTACTGTTATAAAGGTTCTAGATATATAGCATATTTGAAAACCAAACAATTTTTGGTACCTAACTTTAGAAAATGATGTTTTGTCATTTTACATGTTGTTTCATTTCACAGTAAGGTAAAGTAATAAAAAGGTCATGATATAAATGTAGGATTTAATATACAGCATTTAGCTCTTCATTTTTACATATATTTCTCTTACACTCCATTGACCTTTCTGTTGGATTTCAGTACTTTGCAACTTAACACCCAACTTGTCATTCTGTGATAACACAGCAATGACTGGAAAGAGTTGAGACTTTCCCTGTTTATTATAAGCAAAGAACAAAAAAAGTAAAAGGCATATATAAGCATTTATAAATTGATACATTTAACTAGGACACATTTTTTTAGGTCTATCCCTTCTCTCAATAAAATGTGCTTCTTCATTAAATTCTGCACAGCCTCATCCAAAAGTCCAGAGAGGAATGTGCTTAGAAGAAAATCATTCCAGTATAGGAACAAGTAATTTGGAGCTACTTGGAGAAAACAAGAGAAAAAGGAGAGATATTTCACATCTTTGCAAAGCTCCTAGCACAGTGGTTATGTGAGTTTTAGCTGCTGCCCTTGGCACTGCCATGCTGAAAAGTGCCTGATGAAGACTCTTGTATGGAGAAATGCCTGATTGGACATCTTGCAATGTCCTCATGTCTCACACAGCTGCTCACCAGAACAACTGGACTCAGCCTGGTCTGTGGCTGAGCCAACATGGTGAACTCGCAACCCTTAGTGCATGCTCTGCCCTAACTAAAAGAAGATTTTCAAACAGTTTCTACCACTACATCCAAAGACTATACTGGCCACACAGTCAGTAGAAATGCTTCTCTCAGCCATTTCCAATCTTATCTTGATAGAAAAGTGGTTTAGTGCACTTTTAAAAGCAAATTTTCTGGGAGGGGGGTATTTACAAAGCACCTTACTTTTAGAGATGTCAGTTAAGTATCATTATCAGTCTATAACACATTAAATGTGTCTTCAGGGACAAAAATGAAACTTGTAACAATTACAGGGTTGGTCACAATTTAAAGATACCCTGTAATCTCAATTGACTGTTTAATTTGACATGAGGGTGATAAAATATTGCGGTTTTTTTAATCTTGAGTTTACGGTATTTCTATTCCTAGATAGACACTAAAACCATGGTAGTGCAGATGAGGAATTTTTACTGATACAGTGCTAATTATAGCTTCCTGTGGGAACATCTGTACTTCCCATATGGAGGATCAATGTGGAAGGAGAGCTGTGTATTTACAGACATTTATTCAATTGTCCTCTAGCCACAATTCTGGGAGGACTTGATATGTTTATATAATCCTAAAGGCTCAATCCAACAGTTCTTATACTGACAGCTTCTGCTGTATAAACAAAAGTGTCTATGTCCAGTCAATATGTGCAATAGAACTGCAAGAAACAAGAGTTGAGTTAGAATGTCTCAGTTATGTTATTTCCTTCCATTATATTTTAAAATTGGGCTTGCATCTTTTCACAATTCCTGTGCCAGCGCACCCCACTGGATAATGGGGGTTATCCCACAGTCAAAAACAACTTTAAAGGCATTGCTTTTTTGAACATTTAAAAGATGACTGATAGTTTTCTTAATATTCTTAAATGATTATGCACATTGACAGAGAAGCTACTCATCTGAACTGTAAGGAAGTGAGACTGGCAATATACTGAAGGGAACTCTGTGCTAAAAAACACTAGAAGCAGATTTGTCTGCATATGAAAAGTAGAGATAAGGGGCACATGAAGGTAATTAATTAATCTCTTAACACTGCCCAAAAGACAGAAGAATGTATCAGGCAAACAACATGCAGGAAGACAGAGAGGATACGTAGCTGAGAGGAGGAAGGCGGCTTACCTTAAGTATGGTTACCTACACTCTGTCCAAAAACTCTGCAAACCCTTGGAAAGGTTCCTGCTGACTTTTGGATGGTCTTTTTTAATGATTTTTTTAACCAATTGGGATCACTTGCTTTCACAGTAAGATGGATGCTAAGCCAGGTCACAGTGTCCCCATGTACCTTGAATCATCTGGCCAGTGCATGTGGTTTACTCCTTGGGACAGCGAGGAGCTGTAGGATATTTTCTATCTGCTGGGCAAAGGTTTATAGTGTTTTTCTGTGCTTACTCCTCTTCTTTTTAACTCCACAGTATAGCTGAGGGACTAATAATATCTGAGCTGTGGTTTTCACCATTTGATTATTGGAAAAAATGTAAACACTTCTGACTGCTGCCTAAAACCAGAGTGAAAGGGCGATGTTCAATAATTTGTTGAAGTTTGACTTCAGCTTGGGAGACCTTTTCTCTGCCAGTGGGCACAGGCTGTCACACTGCACAGGTGGCTTCAGGAGGCACTCCCTTACTCCTTTAAGGCAAGCAGCTGTCAGTTTTGAAATTCTGTGCTAGTGGACTAAAAATATGCACATGTTTAAATTATTTCAAATGAGAACTGTAATACAATATTTGTATGAAAATAGCTCTAAAAGCACCAAAACCCCTATTTTTCAATAATTTCCAGTATCTGGAAGTTAACCAGACTTTCTCTTATGCAAAACCATACTGAGCCATTTGGCTTCCTCTGTCTTCTTAAAGCCCTTGAAGCCCAAGCCCTACCTACATATAGGTATAATAACTTTGATTTTACTGAACCTATGCTACCTAACTGTGATGTGCATTAGGAGTTCCTAAGACAATACTTAGAGGAAAGTTATAGACAGTTTGTTAGAAAAATTTCTTTTTGTCTTGGAACTGCCCATTGTAATTTTATCCTTCCTACAACTGCCTAATGGTGTATTCAAAGATCATGCTTTATTAAATACCATTTGTAATTCTTCCACTTGAGTCTTTAACTTTGTTCATTCCATCTATGACTTCTATTGGATTTTGCTTCAAAGAAAGTGTCTTGTCTGTAGTTAGTCCAATGATAAGGCAGGAGGCAGTAAATGTACAAGTAAAAAAAAATCTTGGAAGTAAAAAAAAATATTTAAGTGAGGATCTGCTGGAGAGCTCTAATATGACCAGGAAAAGAACTGCTGGAAAAAATTCAGGGAAGGAGAAATAGGGACTGCTGCCAGGTACTGTAAGTGCAAAGACTTGGGATAGATGTGCAGCCAGTGAAGTGTCAGTGCCATTGGTGTGGAAAGCAGCCACTTAAAGCTGTGATGTGGCAGGGGATCAGAGACTGCTGCTGCAGCTCCATGCAGGGAAGAAGCTACATCACACAACAGTTGGACTCTGTCACACAGCCTTGAAGACTTGCCCGGGTTTTCAATCAACCTTGCAAAAAAATGCTCTGCTGCTAGATGACTGTACTCTACTCTCTTTAAAATCTGGGGACATTTTTGAGAGATAACTCTGCCCTGTCACCCTTCTTGCCTCTACCTCACCAAAAAAAAAAAAAAAACCAAAAAAGAAAAGGGAAAGCAGGAATGATATTTCCATTTGAGTTTTCCCAAAAATATTAATTTTGTTTTGATTGGATCATCAAAGAAGAGACGTTGTTTATGTGTATTTTAAAATGTGCATAGTTTTGTGTGGATTAGTGGAGCCCAGATGATGAAAATGTCTATTTGCATAGGCTTCCAGATAACAGGATGTTTGTCCAGATTTGTTTATGGTAATCATTTCCGCTGACCTGTGGATTTGTATGCTTGAGCTTTTATTTAAAAGCCAAAGGCAGAAGATGACTTTGTTACCTTGCACAGTTGATGGAAACCATGACTTTTGCTTTCATAGGCAAACATCTTCTCCGATGCCTCTCTTATCTTCTTTTGGGACTGGATTTCATTCTTCTGTCATTAAATGCCATGGAGAGGGCCAGCAGGGACGGAGAAATGACTATACCTATCATTTCATTGCTTTCTTTATGAAATTATTCAAGACTGATTCAGATTGTTAAGGTTTTAAGGACTTGAACACACAAGGTCATCGTTGCTTATTTTCCAGTGAGGCCTATGGGCACTTACAGAGGGTGCCAGATTTCAGCTTTTGCCCTAAGCAAGGATGGTGATATGATTTCAAACCTACCCATCAGCATATGACAAAAGAAGTATGTCAAACATATTCAATACTGATATTGTACAGGAATAAACATTTCAGTTTATGAATAAGAGTGACCACAAAATCCAGACCTAAATTCAGATATTGGAAAGCAATATGAGGTTTGTGCATCTCTGGAAATAATCAAGAAATCAACTGAAATGCTTTTGTGAAAAAAATCTGTTAGAATTTAAAGGATTTAGAAAAGACCTTAAGGTTTGTGAAAGCCTGACTGAAAAAGTGACTGACTAGAAGAATTCAACTTATTTAGTTTATCCAGAACAAGGTTGAAAAGTTCAGCAGAGATCTCTTGCAAAATATAATACATGAATCATAAATCTAAGAGAAAAAGGAAAATAGAGTTAAATTAACTCTCACTTACAAAAAAAAGGTTATCAGCAGTTTTAAAATTTAGCATTCACTATTTAACTGGTGTTGGTTAAAAGTTGATACTAGATACTGTTCAGACATTATAGATATATAATATATAAATATACAAAAAATTAAGTAATTTTTTGTAAAGAAGTATACATAAATATGTTGATACATATCTGTATACCTAAACATTTAGTCTTTGACTGATAATGCTGCAAACTTGTGGTGTTTATGTGACATTTTCTCTGGAAAAATTATAGGCTGCATTGGCCTTAGCACTCAACAAAAGTAGTAGAGGTAAACATATAGGTGAGATACTATTATTATATTAATATTCCCGCTTAGGACAGGTAACAGGCAAAATTAGTGAGTATGAACTAGTAGAACATGGGACTGCAGATGCTGTTTTCTTAGAAAGATAGCTGAAAAATTACCACTATCTAAGAAATTTGTTTTAGATATATTTTGCACTATAAAATCAAAATCTATCTGCAGAAGATAATGTTTGATCATTGTATACAGTATTTTTCAGCTTAATTATTGGCAGCCCATATTTACCAAGTTTGCCCCATGTTTATCAAGTTTCAAACTGATGAGGAAGGGATCATCCAATGCACATGACAAAACTCTATTTTCCAACGCAATAAAAGGGGAGAGAAAGGAAAATATTGATTTCTGAGCATTTTTCCTATATTTTCACTGCCAGATTATTGCAAGGGGGCTCCATACACTTTTCTTTGTATCTTGACATTTGAGTTCAGAGCTGGTTGCATACTTGAACACCAAGAGCCAATAAAAACAACTAAATCTGGGATGCATTAGGACTGTAAAGGCACATGTACTAGAAAAGCTGCAGCCATTGTGCATAGCCATGATCAACTGTAGCCTCAGGTTTGGTTGTAAAATATTATGTTTATCATGAAGGGTATTATGCTAGTCACTATAATCCTGATAATTTATCAAATTGATTCAAAATATATTCATAACTTATACTAGAGAGAAGAGATTTTGTAATATTTTTTCCTTAAATGGGAACCAGATGAATTAATATTGCAATATTGATGTAGCTTCTCTGAGATGACACATTGCTTTAACACTTCAGAATATTTATTTATTTTATTTTTCCCTATAATTCCAGAAAAATTTTCTTATTCCTTTAATATCTATAATTGAGTATCTATTAAGGAGGAATTTCATTAAAGTGTTATTTTCTTTTACTACAATACTGGCCATGGTTTAATAATTTTTTTAAAATATCTGCTTTGTTTATGGTAGTATGCATTTGTGTCATTTATGCATGCAATGAAACTCTTTAAAAGAACATTTCTGATTGTGTTAGTAAACTTGCCAAGTAGTTCAGTCTGGACAGCATTAAAAAGCTCAAACAAACAAAATTGAAAACCAAAACAGACAATTTCTAAACAAAAAACCAAAAACCACAACTCTAAAACAAAAAAACAAAAATCACACGTTCCCCAAAAAAAAACCAACTCCCAATGCTGTAGCTCAGTCTTGTCCTTAACAGAAATTCTGCCTATGCAGCATTAACAATGCAACCCAAAACCTGTAGAAAACTGCTGCTAACTCTGCAGCAAAACCGTCTCTGAGTCCTGAGACTCGGTGATGTGTCATGAAGAGGACAGAAAATGCAAAAGGAGCTTCACAGAGATTAAGTAATTGTATCTGGAATAAAAAAAATCAGGTTACAAATGAGGCTGTTAGCGTATTGTGTAACTCTCATTACTGTTCCTCCAGAGTGCCTTCAGAAATCAGTGTGCAATCAACACACCAAGCCTCTTGGTCAATTCCATAGGGAATTCCTGTCTTCTCCCTGACAGTGTAAGAACCTGGGTAACTCTAGGGAGGTGTCTTAGACCCTTGCAAATTTTTGGACATCTAAACAATTCTCTTGCTTGGTTACACTGGTCTGGGTATTGTACACATTGCACAATTAGCTGCACAAAGCCAAAGCAAACAGGTAATTAAAATACGTTGAGCAGCTGGGAACAAGGACAGGGGAAAAAAGAAGGGTTCAATCAAGGAATGTTGCATAGCATCATGTTATTTATAAAGGACAGATAATAGCTAGATATATAATAGCTATTTGCTATAACAAGGAACATGTAGTTTTAGAGTCTACAATCCAAAACCAAATTAACATTTTACTGGAAACCATAGTTGTGTCTATGCACTGCTAAGGTGTTTAGAAAACTGAACAACTTCCTCAACAGCTATATTAAAAAAGCGGAACTTCAGGTATCTTTGCCCACCTGTTATGATGAATGAAATGAAATGGAATGTCTCTGCTAGGAGCTTATGCTGTCAAGGAGCTGTAGCATCACAATGCTGGATAACTACATCCATTTAAGAAACAAGAAGCAATAGATTAATGATGACCAGAGTGTTTGTTCTCCAAGAAGAAACTGGCTAAAACACTACTCATCTGTGCCTTTAATGATTTTCTTTGACAGAATTTTTACAGATATTTGGGAAAAAAATGCCTTCCCAACACTTAATCCTCCCAGAAAAAGAAAAAAACCCCTTGCTATTAAATCAACACCCTCTTGAACACTGAACCTCTCCTTGTCTGCAGCAGAATTTCATCATTTGGGAGCAGTAGAAAAAGCTTCCCTTAACTTTACACTGTGTGTATTAAAGTCAGTGATGAATTAATTTAATGTCAGACAAATCTTCAAAAGCAAAAGCATTCTTTTGTTTTTAATTAGAACTTGCCTTTTATAGATATTAAAATTTAGATCCTTCAGCTTTCTCTAATTTACCACTGTATTTTTGGAAGTGTATTTCTAAGCATTTGCCAGTACATATATGGTTATGTCACTACCCTTCCTGGATTTGACATCTGTTTATATCACAGACTGTATGTTGCAGTCTTGTTATACTGGATAAAAAAGATTTTTAACAAATTGACTTATTTCAGCTATTCTACTGCCTGTTTTTTCTTTATACAAGAACCCTGAAGTACAGTACATGGATTTAAACAATACATGGGTTTAGTCCTTCTAGTCTGGTTCCAGCTGAATAATCCATAAGAAAAAAAATTGGTTTACATTGTCTCAAGGATGTTTAAATAAGTAAGTCTATTGTGATTTGCATTTAATATCAGGGATATATAAAAAAATTAGATACAGTTTTTTCACTTGTGAATAGCATATCAGAAAATTTTTTCTACAGTGAGGCTGAGATTCAGAAAGATATTTGGGCATATAATTCTTATATCATAACCACAGGTTTACATCTATCAAGCACTTCAAGAGTTCTGCCTACTATTCACTCTTAGTTACCCAGGACCTTGGTACCTGTTTGGCATTTCAACTATTCCTCTTTCTAGTCTCCCATTTTCCTTTACAACTGGTCTCAACTGAAACTTCAGTATTGGTTTATTTCCCGAGACAGAGAAGTGCTCCTTTTGTCCATAACTTCTAGTTTGAGTTGTAGTCTTGACTCACAGAGAAAAAATATGAAGTTATAAGTAATAATAACAAATACACATTACTGGGAATGTCCAAAGAAATGAAAACCTTTCAACATTTTTTAATTTCAAGAAAAGAAGATTTTTATGGTCCACTGTTGATTGTGTGCAAAATCACAAAGACACAGGCTTTTCTATCTGGGTAATTGAATAGCTTCTTATACAAAACTTTGTGATGTACTATCAATGTTTAAAGAAAACCTTTAGAAATGCATTTATATCTATTATTGCTTTTTAGAAATACCTTTAAGTAAAACATTGTATAATTACTAGATGTAACAACTGCAATAGGCATTTCATACTGCTCACTCAAAATGTATTCACTCAAGTCCAATTGAATTTTGCACCATGAGACTTAGGCCAAAAGAATACTAGGTTCTAAGTTTTACAGAAAAGCATAAAACATAGTTTTGCATGCCTAAGTCTACTACATAATGAATCATCTAAGTAATTACATATCTAATGGAAAAAACATTTTATATAGAGCAGGGGGATATCTATTGAAACACCATTGCTTTTGTAGCATTTTTGATTATAGATTTATTTGGGTCTTTATGAAATTTTATCTCTCAATTCAATTAGATCCACATGCCTATGATCCCTTCTGTTTCTTTGTTTTCTGTTGTACACTTTTCTAAGGATCAAGTGACTTGAGAGTGCAAGCTCAGTGATGATCTCATGTTAAAGATGAGTACTTTTAAAGCAGTGTGGAGTACCTGTTGTAGGAATTGCTGAGTGGATCATTATACTGAAACAAGAGAGGAATATTGTACTGGAAAACAAAGCTTTCCACATGTAAGCAACGTTCAGAGGGCCAAGCATAAAAAATATTTTGTGACCAGCTCCTCTTTTTTTCTAATGCTGGCCCCAATGGTTTTCATTTCTTTGGACATTCCCAGTTTCTTTGGGAATCACTGTCAGCCCTAGTGTTAACTATACTTTAAACTGTACTTATTTTTTAAACTCAAATTGCATCTAGAAAAAGATCATTCACAACCACAGTTGTATGCAGAAACATACAATTGATCCTGAAGTAAAAATTTTATAGAGGCATTGGGTGCTGGATCCAGTTCCCATAACTCTGCCTTGTAACTATTGTCAACTATCAAGCAAGGAGTGGGGGAGGAGATCTTGCAGGGCAAAGCTCCTCCATGAGTTGTGACTTGTGTTTCTGATCATTCACTCTGCAATGCTGTGTGATATTCCATACTTGCTGGAACTCTACCATTTCCATGACCTTAACAACCCTGCAGACTTAATGAGCTCTGTGTTTCTCTGAGAACAGCCCAAAGAAACAAAAGCCATGAACAAAACCCACAAACTTGATTCTTGACTTTTAAGGAGGAAAAAGAAACCCCAACCAACCCCTGCCAAAATCCCCAAACCATCAAAAAGGTATAAGGATGTCAAGCAACATAGAAAAGTAGGTTTATTCTATATCTAGGATACATAGAGCGTAACATGAATAATATATTCATTTTCATGTATGTAGCAAACTAAGCTACAGTTTTTGCAAGTCTTGCTGCTGACAATCCTTCTGCACAAGCATGGCAAGAATTACAGAATTATTGTAGTTTGAGGGGATGTCTGGACGTCATCTTGTTCACCCTCCCTGCTGAAGCAGGGACACCTAAACCTGATTGCCCTGGACCATGTCTAGGACATGGACAAGGAGGGTGTCCATATTCAGTTGAAGTGCACCATGGTCATGTTCCTTAGTGGGAGGTGTCCTTGCCCATGGCAGAGGAGATTGAGAAGAGATGATCTTTAGGGTCCTTTCCAACATTTAACATTCTATGATTAATTCCATGATTGTGGCAATAGAGTTGTGTAATACTTACTAAATACTTAGGAACACCATAAACATTAATTTCATGTTATCATTCATCCAAACCTAGGATTAGGGTGATCCAAAACAGATGAATGAGGAAAACAGCTACTGTTTTAAATAGCTCAATTGTACATTTTCTGGGCAGAAGACAAACTAGCTTTAAATCACAGTTGGTCAGTTTAACGCGGCCTTCGTGGTCCCATCAGAGTAAAACCAAACTCTGGAATCATTAGAACATAATAACATTTTCCATGGGTGTGGTGTTAACCCAGCCACAGGAATGGAGAAGCATACTCTAGATGCAACTTTAAGTATCATTGCAGATGATTTCCATGTTTATTAGAATGTGAAGTAGATGATTAGTTAGAAAGGTGATGATTGCTTCATGTTGAAAAGGACTTAATAAAATAGATATACCCCACATCATTAAGCATTGTATTCTAACATGTACTCTGTGGCTGTTTTGGAATGAACGTGGTTGTTTTCATGCAGTTGATACCAGAAAACTAATGAAATTCATTCTACTCTCATTGCTGTTAATTTTATATTATTCTAGTTATTCCACATTACCAAGAGATGAAGATATTTTCCACACAAAACCCACTTATCTTTATTCATTAATAGTTCATACACTTTCCTTAGGACCTAAAAGAATAATTTATTAATCAATTAATTGATTTGCTTTAATACACACCAGTGAAACTCTTTTAAATTTTTTACATCTTTTCTCATCAAAGCAAAATCAGAATGCTGGTAATATAAATTTATATAAAAACATTGTATTTTCAGTATTATCCTCCGACACATCCTTATCGTGGACCAGTATTTTAATTGGCTTTGGAGAGGCTTAGACTATATCTCCAGTGATTTTATAGGAGTATCAAAATTCTGTTTTTATAATAGCTTCACCTTTTTGTTCACTGTTTCATAAAGGTTTTTTTTTTATTTCCTACAATCTATGTGTAGGAACTAGCACATAAATCCCCAAGCCACTGAGAGAGGCAGAGAAAATTAATCTAAGTGTTGCCTGTTTCAGCTATTAACTAATTTTGTAGCTTGATCTTTTAAAAAGTAAAGTAAAAATTGCACAGATTAATCCATAAGAAGGCAGACATCCCAGTGTGGATGCCCTTGAAGCTATTTTTTCTCCACCTGCTTTTTTCCAAGGTAAGTTTATGACCTGAATGCATGTTGCATGACTGTGGCACTTGGCAAAGCTTTCTTTCGCCTTGTTTTCCCCCCTCCTTTGTTCAGCTGCACTGTCCATTTCCTTCAGAGCACTTTCTATCCAGAAAGAGCTTAGACATTGTCATCAACATTGGCCAAGAAAAAGCCAAAAATGAAGAAAAAATAATTTCTTGGTCTCAGTAGTGTTGTAGTAACTCTCATAGTTGTTCTGTGGTTTTTCCCCATAAACCTGCAGATCATAAAGAAAGCTGCTACATTACATAGCCAAAAAAATAATCCATTGTAAATATATGTACTCTATCAACCAAATTTGCTTTTATGCTCACACTAGGAATAGTAATGTAAAAAAACCAAAACTGCTGGAAAGCACAATTCTCTTGGAGATTCCCTCCTAAATCCTATAGCAACCACTGAAGGCTTTGTATCAGGATGCGTTTATGTCAGGAAATTGACATCAGATTTCCCCACATGTTCTAAGAAATAATATTCTTTGCTTGCCCCAAAGCTAACCAGAAAAAGGTGCCTAACTGCACTGTCATCCTTCATAAATTATATTCAGGAACATGTCCTTTGTTCATAGGAGCTTCTTTTACAACTCTGGAGAAAACTGTAGGTCCAGTAAATTCAATACGAGCTTGCCACTGACTTTTATTGAGCTAAGATTTCACCCCCTGCATCAGACTTTTGCCTGTCAGGAAGGTCCTTTCAGATTTCTCTGGTATTGTAAAAGGGCTAAAAGTGAAGACTGTGTTGTTTACACACTGTCAGAGTGCTGTCAAGGGGTTCTAACTTCTATGATGATTAGACCCTTAAAAACAGAATATAAAGGGGTTAAATTTTGTGTCTGTATCCTCAGTTGTGAAAATTCCTTGTAGGTGTGTATATTTAACCTCATGAAGATTCCCTAACACCAGCTGAGGATTCAGAAAAAGTATATTTAGATAGTATTATTTGCTTAAGATTTTCTTATTTTTTAAAGCAGATTAATAAATGGTAAGATATGAATATTATTATTTAATTTTGAAAAATTAAACCCCAAACTCTTTAAATATAGTACTGTAAGTCAGGGAGTTGATTCACAGATAAAACTGGTTTTGTCAGCTTTGTAAAACCTGTAGCAAAATGAGGAAGAGGGGTTTTTTGGGTTAAAGTTCTGAGGATATTTTCTTTGCAATATGTAATTACAAGTTTTTAAGTAATTTAATTCTATGCATGGTTTTGTTTAGTTTGTTTTGGTTTTTATTCCTAGTGGTAGAACAGTGTGATAATGCAGTTAATGCTCCTTAATTTGAGTAAATGTCAGCTCATTCTCACATACAATTATATTTACCCATCAAGTGGAGCAAGAAATCTTCTACTTCCTTTTGGTATTCACACTAAGGGAGTTAAACAAATGAATCGTATGTCTAGAAGAATAAACTGGAGTAATTTCCATAACAAAAACAAATAGTAAGTGCAATATAAAAGGTATGAGTTATTATTTTATGTGTAATAGCTAAACAAAGCTTACATGAAGTCAAGTCCTTGGACAAGTATATATTTTGGATTGCTATTTTTAAAAAAGTTGGTTTTATAAAGACGAAATAGAAACTGTTGTATGTTTACTAGGTAATGAGAACTTTTTGCAGATACAAAGTCTAACATTTAAAGAGCATAACTTAACTATAAAGAATTTACTGTATTATGCTGCTTTTTTTCTCCTGGATTTTTTTTAGACCAAAAAGTTCTATCATTGCATTTTATAGAACTGTTGATGACACTTTTGCATAGAAGAAAATGAATTTCAGGTTTACATGAGGAGAGAATAATCTATGATATTCCACATTTCTAAACGAACTAAAGCCACAAATTAAAAAATAAATAAATCCTGTAATATTGAAAGCAGATGTTAAATTGATGTGGATGGATGATAAAGAACATCTAGGGCTCAATCAGCTCCAGAGTAATTTTTTATGCCGTTGGGAATACAAAATGCATGCAAGTGGAAAAAGAAGATTAATTTTAACACATGAAATTTAAAGGAAAAGAAAATAAACATAGCCCATTTAAACAAAATTACAGGCATGTTTTTGACAGATTTAATATACTATTTCTTTTATAGAAGTGGAAATTTTAATTTGATGGGGTAATAAACTTTTAGAAAAATATTAGATATAGTTCATACCCTGTATTGGGATAAATGAGTTAGAATTATTTACAGTCTTTATGAATTTCATATGTAGTCCTTCAATATTCCAGAAGGGGGCCACTATGAATGATCTTTTATTATGTCTGTCTTGTCTTAAATAAACTTAAACTTTGACTATTGTAGCTACTTCCTGTTACAGTTTGCATCTGTTATCTAAGTACCTGCATCCTTCTGGAGAGACATAACATTTACTGGCAATATTTGCATTTCCCATTAATACAGACATTAAGTGTGGGTTTGGGGATGGAAGTTTTCAGGAAGTTTTACTTCAGGCTAGTTCCAGTTCAGTCTAGTGGCAAACATGTCCATCAATGGTGGGAGCTCATTTTCCTGTTACCGAACTGAGTCTTATGGGACACCAACTTGGTTTTGGAAACTCTACTGACTGCTATTAGGTTGACTAAAGAAGAAAATTGAATGATGAGCTTTTAATGATGGTGTTTTTACACATCCCCAAGAATATATGGTCCTGTGTTTTTCATTACATTATTTCCCACTGAGATCAATTTACACCTTAATTTTAGGTCACATTCCATCACCTCAAATGAATAGTTATTTATTCAGGTGAAATGTCGAGTTAATACTTTTAAGTGGTATTTTCAAGTTATTATTTTGCACATAAGTCATCATTAACACATAATTCTAGTTATTAAGGGTTTATTCAAGGGTTTTGTTAATTTTTTTCTTTTAAGTCTTTTTGTTAATTATATGACATCTCACTGATATATTTGTATAAATGCAGGTTAGGCTAAAAACTACTCCTTAAACTTCCTCAAGAAAAAACTTTACTCATATGCATTCCATGCACCTGTGATATTCCAGTATGTTTTCCATAAGGACTCGTACCCACACCTACCTCTCAACATACATGCTGAATTTACTAGACTATCACATTGCTGGAAAAGAGGTTAGAATCCATCACCAGGAGCAGGAGTTACCGACACATTAGCAGGATCTGTGATATGTCCTTACATAATCACCAGAAACTGTCAGACTGAACAGATTTCTAGTGAGTGAGAGTTACTACTCCAGGGTAGACTGCTGTTGTCCTTGGCTGTGAGCATGGATTCCTGTACCACTAATCCTTTTCCTTCATGCCCCTCACTGAGATTTGGCAGGAGGCTTGGCATAGACTGCATACTCCTGACATTTTCAGTTATTGTCTTCCAAAATCATCCTAGTGTTAATCCTAACTCTGCCCTCTGCCCAACAAGGAATGGCCAACACTGAGCCCACCTCTCTCTGTATGATACAGGGGGTGAAACTGCACAGCAGTTAAGGACCATTGCCACTTGCCTCCTAGGGTCAGCCAGTTGAGGGAATGTTTTCAGCCAATTTCCTCATTGATTCCCAGGGAAGGTGGAAATTAGCTCCCTGCAGTGAGGATGAATAAATATTCAAACGTATCATGACACTCAGAAAACATCACAATGTGCTAGGTCAGTAGCTATTGAAAATATCTAAGTAAGCTGCAAATTAACAAACCCATGGTTAAGTGAGATTTCATTAGATCTTGTCACTCCAGCAGAGTCCAGGTTCCTCTGCTGCTGCATAGTTTATTTCGTGGTCAGGTCAATTATTTCTTAGCTCTTTTCGTATAAACTTAGTGCTCCAAGTAGTGTTCAGAGTCATCTTACTACAGGAGTAATGGTGTCTCCCACTGATCCTGTAAAATACATTTGTAGTTTAAGGTGTATTTCAAAATATTTTAATATTTAAAGAATCTCTGGCTAGAGGACCATAGAGCAAAACCATCACAAATCCTAAGCTAATTCATAGGTTTAACTCAAATATACCTATTTCTCCAACGTAAGTCATTATCATTTATTTCGAAAAAATACACCCCATCCTAAACTTGGGCTGGTGTTGACTGTGATCAGAAATTTATGTTTTCTTACTGGGAGAAAGGGTCCTGTCCTCTGCAATCAGAGTTAGGATTAGATTGGAATTAAATATTGGCAATATAAAATCTTGAAGAAACAAGTTAATTCTTTTCTGCCTGCAAGAGTTTGGAAAAGAGCTGTCGTCAATCCTTTTTTTTTACTGTGTGTGTAGTTCCTATTATAATTAATCTTATGTTGAGGATTGCAAATCAAAAAATTAAGTCTAGTTTTTCTCTGAGACTGAGCAGCCTTCAGAGAGAAGACTGAAGAGAAGTCTGGAGTCAATTGTGGTCAACAGCTTATGCTCCCTTCACTGGATGGGTGGTTCCCTTGGCTAGCATTGTTTTTGAGTTAAGGTTATTTGGGGGAATGCAATAACTGAAGAACCCATTTCAACATCTGGTGCCTTGCCCTCAGAAAAAGGAAAAATAGTTGTTTTAGGACAATACTTTGTGCTCTTTTTTTTTTATATGTTCCATGACCTTGGTTAAGTTCAGCTCTTATGTTTGGGAATGTACAGATTGAAGAAGGCTACATGTCTCAAGATTTAAGAGGAGTGGTGTTAAGGACAACTGTTGCTTTTTGTCTATTCTGTTTGCTGAGGAGCTGCAATCCCTGACCATTGCTAGGTTTAGAGTTATGGCTGGATTCATGGTTTGAGAGTTGGAAAGAGAAGAGCTCCTTTTATTTCTTGAAGCTGCACACTCTTCAGCATTATGCAAAGGAATTGTAATGTTTGTGTATTGTGTCTTTTTAAAATATTTTTTCAGTCTTCTTTTCTTGTTATTTTTCATTCCTGGACAACAACAGTTAAGTTAGATTCAGGAAAGGGTACCTTGAGGTGAATATTCATTGTCTGGCTTGTATTTGACTCAGTTTGAGGCCAGAGTATTTTGGAAATTTAAATGTTGAATATCTCATTTTGTTACTAAAGGATTTGGGAAAATTAGGGATCAGAAAGTGACTTGTTTGTTTGGGATCTCAATGTTTTGTTCTCTTGCTTTCAGTGAATAACAGCCAGGGTAAAACTAGGTTTAGACTGGATAACCTAAGGACTGAAATTGCTGCTCAGATGGTGTGGTCCTAATAGCTGGGCATGGGCTAGAATTTTTAGGGTTAGGGTGGACAGCCTAAATCACAAAGAGCCATACTGCTTATGATATAACATAGGACCTTGGGAAATTAGTATATATTGTTACCAAGAGATTTTCTTTGTTGTAGTTAAATATGGTTTCATTTAAATTTAGGCATAAAATCTGAATAGAGCTCTGGTGACTCTCCTGTCTCATGACACATGGAAGTCCATGAGTTTTATCCTCTTTCTCACCAGCAGAGATTAATTCCCTAAGTTACTAAAAGGTAGTTGTCTGGTACTGGTACTTTTGTATTTGTATGATGTAAATAAAGATATGATTCGCCAAGCAAAAGCAGTTTCCTTTGTATCCTGCACATATATTAATTCACTTGTGCGATCCTTTTGGGAGGTGAGCTTACCATGTCTCTTTGAAGAGAGTTCAGTTCAAAGATACCTATCTCTACAATTAGATAATTATCTCACAACTTGTTAAAGATAGGTAAATTTGTGCAAGATTTGCCTCCTGCTGTTCTACACATCCTTCAGATTTCCTCATGAATGCTTCAGCTCTTGAGACAAAAATTCTTATTGTTCTAGAAAAAGTGGTGCTTTCCTTACCACACTGCAGGGCTCATTTTATTTCCTTCTTCCCTTCCTTTGCAGTTTTTATTCCCTCTGGTGCCCACGCACAGGGATAGATACCCAGAGACACGTCTAGCACTGGAGAGTTCATTAAAAAAATTAATAAATAAATGCTAAAGAAATATCATAGAATCATAAAATGGTAAGGGGTTGGAATGGACCTTAAAGATCATCTAGTCCCACCCTCCCTTGCCATAGGCAGAGATACCTCTCACTAGACCAGGTTGCTCAAGGCTTTATCCAGCCTTTGAACATTGTCAAGGTTGGGATGCCCACAATTTCTCTGGGCAACCTGTTCCAGTGTCTCACCATCCTTGCAGTAAAGAATTTGCTCCTAATATCTAACCTAAATTTCATCTTTCAAGTTTTATCCATTACTCTTTGTCCTGTCATCTCTGCAGTTCCTGACAGAGCCCCTCTCTGTCTTCTCTGCAAGCCCTCTTCAGACACTGGAAGGTTGCTGTGAGGTCTTCACACAACCTTCTCTTCTCCAGGTGAACAGTCTCAACTTTCTTAGCTTGTCTTCAATATATCTTTGTGTTACATGACTTCCCATTCTGTATAATCCTTGTTGACTGTCTGGAGTGTTCTTGATTGGTTCCTTTCATGCAGTGCCCCTTCATCCAGAGCTATGTTTATGAGTAAATGTCTTTCTTTCTGTCTTCCACTGCAAGTTGCACAGCACCAATTACAGTCACAGAATTAAGTCTTCCCACTCCTGTTGCCCCACAGGGTAAGGCAGCAGTGCCTGCCCCACATTAACCTCTGAGCTGTACTCACACATTGTTTGCAAGAACAGGGGAGGCACTGCAGGCAAAGTCCATTCCTGCTAAGTACCACACAAAATGGACAATTTCATGCATGCACCCATGCCTTATCCTTTCTTATTAGCATAGACACAGCCCAGATGTCTTTTTTCCACCAGAAAAAACCTGGTTTCCTCTTTCCATTACTCACTGGAAATTTGTCAGCGGAAATAGACATAATGTACAAAGTTGTGATAATTGCTTTAAGAAATAGCTAAAATAAAAACAAGAACTTAAAAATGGAATTTAGAAGGGGAAAGAATCCTTTCAACAGAAGATACAGACAGTGGCGTAAGTGCTAAGGCTGTCAGGAATTTCAGCTCCCAGTACAAACTAGTCCATGATCCATGAATTGTACTCAAGATGAATCAAAATGACCCATGCAGGCAAAGGAGAGCTTTGGTTTATTTTACTGCAAGCTAAACAAGGTCTCCAAATTAGTAACAAAGGATGCAAATGCTTTTTTGGAATGGTTTCAAGCATTAAAAACAAAGCAAAGCTTGGATCCAGGAGTCTATCCGTGATGAGAGTGATCAGATTACTAAAGGCAATCTCTTGCTCTGCTCTCTGATAAAGCGTGTTGTGAGGAGTTGTTTTGATTTGAAAACAGCAGATGTTTATCAGCTGAACTCCAAATGCAGACTTTCAAAATGTCAGGAGCCACATGTAGTCTTTGGAGAGATTAGTGTAGTATATATGGTGTAACAGGGAAGTTTATTTTGCCACTCCATTTTTTTGATCTTGCGAGTGCTTTCACAACCCCTTTTCTCCTTTTGTTTCTTTCAGTCGCAAGGCCGTAAACCCAGATTTATGATGGTATTAGTGTTTTGCCACAGAATGATTGGTATGTCCCAGATTCAGCCTTGTGGGATAAACATGAGCAACTAAGAAAAAAATTGTCTGAAATGAATGTAATCTTTTAAAAAAGAAAAATATTTTAAATAATATTTAAATGGGAAAAAATCAAATCAAGCTATGTAAATATTAATTGTGGGATGCTTGAAAATACAATTTATATTGAATGTCATAATTTTTTTAATAAGGATTATTCTGCAAGATTATTAATTCTCATTCTGCTATTTCTGAAATATTTTATTGAAAATATAGAAAACTTGAGAAATTTATAAAAGACGACAGCAATGAAGCCTCACTTATATTAACCATATTGTTATTCATGTATCTTTATGTTCAGTGATCATGTTGTTTGTAGATACCAAAATCTGAGTCCTCAAAAAAAAAAAAAAGGATTTTTGGAATTATAATGGAATGTTTGAAAATTTGTGTTCCCGTGAACAATATGTAACATTTTCAAATTCAGATTCTGTGATGTGGTAAAAAGTCTTTTTGTTACAAAAGCCTTTTCAATTGATTTGGGACAGAAAACCAAATCTCTGGAATAAGGTACAAGAATTATGCTGGATTATAGTATAGGGAACTCTGCTTTCTTTGAGTAGAGATGACAACATGTATATAAAAAATTGATTAATAAGTCAATCTGAATGAACCCTTGAGTGTCTTTCAAAAGTGAGAAATATTGCTAATAAAGTTTCTTGCAGTGAACTTAGCATTACATTTATATTTACACTTAAATCCAAAATATAAATATTTATGTTTAATATTTAATAATGTCTTATTTTATAAATGTCTTTTTGTTTCCTGTGATGTCTGAAAAATATGTGGCTTACACTCTGATTCAAAACAGTATTTGTTTTTGAAGTTTGGTTTTTTTTACTTCATTGCAGAAGGTAAATTCCAAATCCAATGCTGTAATAATGTTTTTCCCCTTCTCTCAGGAAAATCCAATGCTGTAATAATGTTTTTCCCCTTCTCTATGCTTTACTTTTGGCTCATCTGCCCCCCTTACAGTATTAATGAAACCAAAGAAAATTATAGATGTTTCATATTCTTTGTCTTGAATTCCTAGCAGTTACACACATATGAAAAGACTGATGATGGCTATGAAATCAGGAACAAGATTTTTATTTTTCCAAGAGTCATTTGCCAAAGAGAACACTCAAAGATCTCTGCTCTCCTGAATGAGAATGGTACTAGATCAGGAAATGAAATGTAAGAATTTTTTAAAGAGAAAATAAATGGATTCCATACACTCTTTGGACTTGTACAAAGTGAAAATGAATGTAGCCACTTGTCTGAGTACTGATAAATCCACTACCAACAGTCTGCCAGATGGATCTCTGCTCTTGGACAGTTCCTTTTCTATAGGCAGAGTGGAGTACACTCCTGCAGTCTCTCCAAGGGGTTATCACCTGATGTCTCCTATGGAGATGGCTCATAAAAGCAACTGCTCAGAATTCATAATTTCCATCCAGTAGAAAATTCCACAATTAGCCAGAAGATCTAATTAAAAAAAACCCCAAATAAACCTAAACACCTAAATATTTATTTGACACAGCATTAAACTTATATATGAGAAATATACCATTCCAGAAGGGTGGAAGAACAATATTTTTACCAAGAAGTTTTTTCTCTTTTTCAAAAGTGAGATGCTATTTTCCTAGCATAATATTTTTAATGGGCAAGCACCTTCCTATGGAAAAAGAGCTCCACTGATGAGAAGCAATTTCTGAGATATATAAATCTCGTAACAGTTTTTGATTGATATGAACTTTTTAAATGGCAGCTGAAATAAAATTAATTAAAGGTAATTCCAAAACCACAGTGCAATAACCTTCAGGTGAGGGTGAGTGCTGAATAAACAAGTGTGTATCTTCCATCGTGCCATATCACATCACATCATATCATATCATATCATATCATATCATATCATATCATATCATATCATATCCTATCTAAACTTTTAAAGACAGACTTTGATAGCTGAGATGTATATTACACCAGCTAATAGTTACTAGGTTTTAAAACCCAAATAAATATCTTAGGAAATAAAGACAATAGAAAATAACCCTAATATTAGTGTTCTAAAGGAAAACAATAATAATGTGAGTATCAACTGAAATCATCTGTCTTAGCCAAAAACTATCTAAGCTAGATGAATCTCATCAGTGGTAAGAAAAGTAGAAATCTAAAGAGAAGGATTTGTAAGGCATTAGAAATACCAGAAATGCTACTCCAAATTCTGAATTTAGGGTAACTTAAATTAACTTAATTTAGGTAACCTTAAGGTAACTTAAAGTTCACTCTCAAAAAAAAAAAAAAAGACACCCACATGAACATGCACACCAACATTCCTATTCATTCCTAAAATAATTTGCAGATGTAATTGCACAGAGAAACAGAGCATTAAACAGATCATTTAGTTAATTAATAATCCAGCAGATGCTTGTAGAGTACAAAGTTTTATAACTTAATGTAGGCCTCACTACTTATATTGCAGATTTTAGGTCAGAATAACATTTCAATCAACTTCAAATTGTACCTAGATATATGATCCTGTGGCAATGTCAATAGGAAATAATTACAAATAAATGAAGGAGCAGCAATAGTTCTGGACAAACACAGCACAGTTTTTCCTTCACAAAAAGCCTTTTTTTTTGCAAGGACATTGAAATTCTGCGTAAGTAGCTAAAATGAAAATGATTGGGATTCAACATCTGAAGACGATCTGATTTCATCCAGATGGATTTATTTTTTAAAATATCAGACAATGTGAAATATATATGGTCAATTGCACAGAAAGAAAGTATACTCAGATGATAGATGAGAAAATTAAAAACAATAACAAAACTTCAGCGAATGTTTCAATCTAGCAGATTTCCTATGCTACTCTTTTACTAGAACTCACTTCTGTAACTAAACTTAAAAATGGTATTTCCTATTTAATTTTTTTGTAGACCCAAACACCCACATATACTTCTGTCTACTTAGGACTTCAGGAAATTCTCAGCCAACAGAATGTATTTAACAAATGATTTAACTTAAACGAAGCATCAGAAATGCCCCAAGTTCACAAAAGCCTATTCCATTGAAATGTTCACTTTGGAGCCAGAAATGCTTGAATAGAGCCTAGGCATTTCCTCTTTCATTAACATTTTCCTTTCTGTGGCATTCAGTGTAGAATTTCTAACTACTGTTCCTCATATTTTCTTGGCCTGCCTCTTATATTTAATTTTCATTTGCTGGTAAATCATTCAGCTTTTTACTACTGCTGTATAAATATGTGTTCAACCTTTCTGCTTGCAGTTGGTGGAAACATATATTACTGAAATGCTATCCTCCCAAACACATCATGTTTTCCCCATATGTGCCCTTGTATCCTGCTAGTTTTAGACCTCTGTAAGGCTGAAATTTTGTTTAATGTTTGGGTTAGGATCTGGGTTTATTTTTAGGTAAAAGAATAATTCAGGCAAACACTGTGGTTGTTTTCGAAACATCTGTTAGTGCCTTCTATGGATCTTTCTGTCAGAGACAGAGCTGTCTCTGCCTGAAGAACATCAGAAGTGCATTCCCAAAAGACTAGTATGTTTTAGTGGTGTTTAAATAACTTGGAGGCTTTCTGTGACAACAAGGGATTATGCTAACGTGTCTCATGGCTAATTCTTGCTTGCCAGCAGAGCAATAGTGTTTGCCCATATGGGAATAATTTTTTCCCTGAAGCCTGTCAGCTACCAGTGCTCAAAATGAGCCTCGAATATTGGTGGGAAAGACACATGACCTTCTGTAAAGTGACAATTTGTTTCACATCTCAGACACTTAAAGGACTTGTGTATATACCATAATTTCTTTAAATATGCTATTTCTGGAGAAACAGAGTACCCTCTCCTTGTAAAACTTGGCAGTTTTGCTTTTAGTAGACAAAATTAATGGAGAGTTAACAAGCAAAGGCTTAGTTTTCTTTTACAGTACTGGGGAAAATGTTACAGAAAAAAAAACAGAAGCAGGCTCGTTAACATGATGTGTTAGAACATGCTTGCAATACTTCACCTGTCTCTCATTTAGGGTTTTTTCTAGGTATGACTTAGTCAGCATAGAGAAGGAATCACTCTGTTCTAGGGATAAATTCATCCACTGCCCTAACCCTGAAAACCTGTCTGTTTCATGTTTCTAATAGTAATCTCATTACTCTTGAGCACACATAAAGTTTCAGTGTACCCTGGGAGCTGTGTTTCCCTTTACAGTATGATTTAGGGAAATGAATCATAAAGTAACTTTGATTATTAATTCATATTATGAGAAGGAGCAAAAAACTTCTTTTTAGTTTGATTAGTTGACTTCCTATGATATGCAAGAAGCTGTTTGGAACATTCATTTCTCATCTGTTTTACATTCTTGCTTAGGAATTCAATTGAATTAGGGTGTTAGCTGACTCCTCCCTTCCCAAACAATGTGATGTCCACTGCGGAAACTTTTTCACTTGGCTTTGTAAGACCTTGAAAAATGTGCAAAAGGAAAAATATTAATTGTACAACTACTCAGTTACGCCACAGATTGTGACACATCTTTGGTTTCTCATAGAAATCCTTAAAATAGACAAATAATGCAGATCAACTATTTAAAACATTAATTAATTTGTCCAAATTTCACCCTCCCCTATGCCTTTTTATTGGCTCTGTTAATCTCAAAATTGCATCCTATTAGCTCTTGAAAGAGATACGCAAAATTTTTACCTTGGCATTAGCGTTAGCATTACTTAATCTTTCTTCTAAAAGCAAGAAAGATTAAGTAATGCTCTTAATCTTATGTAATAAATAGAAGCTTTCACTTACTTTCAACTTCAAGAGTAAAAAATCAAAAATCCAGCAAAAAGTAGACAGGAAAGAAAAAGTTATGTACCTTGGACATTATGAATGTATTTTAAAATATTTGGCACTGGAGTTTTCTTATTCCGTGTCTCTGCCTGTAGAATAACATACAAAGAGCTACTAATTCTTCATTAAGTTATGAAATATACTTCCATATATGGGTGTTTCTTGCCATTTTGCTTGAAAAGGGGCTTGGCCATCTGATAAATAGGAAAAAAATAAGCTTTAAAAGAGCTGCTGGTTATTTGTACTTCATGAACCCCTGAAAGATGTAATACTGGATTTGCATAATGCTTTGTGGGAACGACAAGTTCATGTGTTCATGGCAAGTACCATGGGAAGATGCCCTGGAATGGGATCATATGGAGGGGTGGTTCATATAGGAGCACAGTTGTCTTTCTGTGCTCATTTAAATGAATATTTTTAAATGAATTTTTATATAAAGATGAGACAGTATTTTTTGTATATTTTCTCCACTTGTGTCAGAAATCTGTGATCTCTGATTTAATTAGAAGTTCCTAATGGCTGCCCTAGTCAACACCTTTTCTATTGGTCAACACCATTTATTTCCTGCTGCATTGTAACTCCAGGTTTGTATTTTAAAATGAGTAAAATTTTTTACAAACCTGTGGGACAAGAGCTAAAGATAAGCCCTGTGTTTTTACCTGACAGAGTTCATGGAGTCTGACAGCTCGTTAGCAAAAACTGGTCATTGAGTTGCAAGTATCAGCTGGAACTTCTACTGGGAAAGTCAGGTGAAGACTTTGGGAAAAAGGAGTGTAAAATGATGTTTTATTAGCAGAGGAATATGTCTTTTGAGTAGTTTGTAGCCTGTAAATGGAAAGAGGAGAGCACATAATAGCTCTATTAGACAGAACAATAGATACTGCTCACTAGCTCTGACTAGAAAGTCCTACTAATGCTGGCTAGTGGAAATCTGTGAAAGATTATTTGTAGGCACCAAGTTTTATGAAAGATTATAGACTGTAAGTACCAGGCAATAGATCTGTTCAGATAACTTCTTAGCTTAAAGAGAGGTACCCACTGATTTTTTTTTTCATTTCATGTAACTAATCCTTCCAAAACTTGGCAAGGTCTAACAGAAAGATGAAAATGTTGAAAACATGACTTATTGCACTAAACTTAGGATATCTAGGAATCACAAACACTTCACTACAAAAAATTTTAGGATAAAGTGGAATGCTGAAAGTTATCCAAATTTCTGTAACAATACTGCCAGATGTGCACCAAAACATCATAGCTCCTTTAAGACACAATTTAATGTATGTTTAGTTCTGTGACGTAGAAAATAATTTTGCATTTTTAAATTCAGCATTGATGTCTTGGGTTCAATTGATTCAGTTTTTTTTTATCACACAGAATTATTCAATTTACCCACTTCAGATCATTAACAAGTGGTCTCCAGAAGGTCATACCTTAGTTATAGAGAACTAAATGAACTGTGTGCCTTTGGTGGCCTTGATTTAGGAGTAGACCATGCTGCTCTCACCCTTCAGGTGAGCAGCAGTGCCGGCCTTTACACCAGGGCAGTCTCAGCAGTCACACACTCTGCTCCTTTTTTTCCCTGCCATCCCCAGACGGTTTCTGGCCCTGGCTCACCTCATGGATCCTGATCCCCACCTGTAGGTTGATCGAGCCTTGGCTTGTCCTCATCCCCAGAGAACTTCCTAATGTCCAAGGCTGGGCTACCCCTGTGGGCTTGGCTGCCCGGTTCCTGGATGGGGCTTTGGGACAGACCCTTCTGAAGTCCCAGGAGAAGCCCCACCTGCATGCTCTTCACAGGGAGCCCAAGCCTTCTCAATGAGAAAAACAGACATATAACTAATGTTAAATTCCATTGAATCTTTTCTGCACATTCAGTGGAGATCCTTGCAGGAAATGTTCCTTGTGCCCTGGTTTAGAAGTTTTCTATCTAGAGTAATAAAAATCCAAATATATTTTAACCAAAATTAATTTTCTAAGAAATAGAAGGAATAAAACTGAACTCAAAATATGGTGTTCTCCATGAATTTTATCTAACTTTTTAAAAATAAATGCTTTACTATACACTGCCCTAAAAATATCTATGTCTAATCAAAACTGAAGAGGCTTTAACTTCCTTACTTTAAAGAGTCTGACTGTCTCAATGAAAATTAATGAATATCACAGAATCTCAGAATATCCTGAGTTGGAAGGGACCCACAAAGGTCATCAAAGACCAGCTCCTGGCCCTGCACAAGACCATCCCCAAGAGTCCCACTACACGCTCAAGAACATTCCAAATGGCTTTTGAACTCTGTCAGGCTGGTGCTGTGACCACTTTCCTGGGGAGCCTGTTCCAGTGCCCAACCACCCTCTGGGAGAAGGATATTTTCCTTATATCCAGCCTAAACCTCCCCTGACAGAACTTCAGGCCATTCCCTTGGATCCTGTCACTGTCACCACAGAGCAGAGATCAGTGCCTGCCCCTCCTCTTCCCCTCACAAGGAAGCTGTAACTGCAGTGAGGTCTCCCCTCAGTCTCCTCCAGGCTGAACAGACCCAGTGCCCTCAGCTGCTCCTCACACAGCTTCCCCTCAAGGCCCTTCCCCATCTTTGTTGCCCTCCTTGGACACTCTCTAATAGTTTAATGTCTTTCTTACATCGTGGTGCCCAGAACTGCCCCCAGCACTCGAGGTGAGGCTGCCCCAGTGCAGAGCAGAGCAGGACAATCCCCTCCCTTGCCCAGCTGGTGATGCTGTGCCTGATGCCCCCAGGACAGGGTTGGCTCTCCTGGCCCCAGGGCACTGCTGATTCATGTTCAACTTGCCATTGACCAGGGCCCCAGGTTCCTGTCCCTGGCACTGCTTTCCAGTATCCCATTCCCCAGTCTGTCTGTACAACCAGGGTTGCCCATCCCAGGTGCAGAATCCGGCACTTTCCCTCATTGAACTTCATTAGTGGTTGGTGGCTGCCCAGCCCTCTGATTTGTCAAGGTCTCTCTGCAGGGCCTCCCTGCCCTGAAGGGAGCCAGCAGCTCCTCCCAGTTTTGCATTGTCTGTGAACCTGGTTAGTGTCCCTTGCAGTGCTGCCTCCAGGTACTTTTTGAAGTTGTGGAGTAGCACAGGACCAGAATGAAGCCCTGTGAAACTCCTGCAATGGCAGGTCACCAGTTGCCCATTCATTGTGTCCAACACATGAGCCAGCTGCTCACCCATCCCATGATGTGTTTATACAGCTTGAATGCTGGACATTTTATCCAGAAGGATACTGTGGAGACAGTATTGAAAGCTTTACTGAAATTTAAAAAATATTACAGCAACTGTCTTCCCTTCATCAACTAGGTGGGTTACTTTGTCATAAAAATATTTGTAAATTCGATTTAATGCTTCTACCCTCTTCCAGTAAGGAAATGTATTTGTGTTGTTCAGGACAACTGCATTGTTTATTCTGGAGCTTGGGCTGGTCCATATGTCAGCTGCCATTGGTCTTCCTGGGTTCAGCCATTACTGACTGGACTCTGCCCAGCTCCTATGATAGTTTTCAAATACATGTCCAATACAGAATTACAGTAGCAGCCACCTCATTTATGAATTGAAGAATTATATAGAATGTGCATGGCCATACTGTGTAATAAAGTATAAGGGCCAGGTAATGAGCTGTGGCAATGTTTACTGTGGAGGGTTACTTCAGCTCAGGCTGAAATCAGAAATCTTTTACCCAGTATAGTGCTCAAGGCAGGATCCTATATTAAAGTGGTAGAGCTAGAAGACTGGTTTTAACTATTTTTTTGTGTGCAGAAAAGACGTGACTATATATATATTTTCAGTGTCAGAAGAGTGAAGAAATAGGCTAAAAATATTATGCAGTACTGCTGCTAAAACCTGTATTTTTCATAAATGATTTCTTGAAATCTGTTCCCAGAAAATTTATGTGAAACACAGCTAGTGTTCATTTGTGTCTACTGTCAAAGTCATTATTACATAATTACATTATTACAGTACAGAGTCAAAATTATGTCATCACAGAGTCATATTATGTCAACATGTAGCATAAACTGTAGAAATAATTTGGTGCCATCTCTCCAGCTTATGTATTTAGAGTTCACTTACTTGTTGTGGAGTAGTACTAGATACAAGCTGTATTCCCCAAACTTATTTTTTGGGGGGTTTTGTTTGTTTTAATAAGGAAGAGTAATAAAAATCTTTAGATAATCCCAAAATTTCTAAATTACAATCAGTCCTCAATATTTTCTTTAATCTTTCATTTTTAAAACATGATTTCCATTCAGGCTACTCTCCTTATAGGTTGTCCTGCAACATTCTTTGTAGTTCCTGTCATGAGGAGAGGCAAAACCAAAAAATATCAGGTTAGATCCATTATTTTAGAGCAGGAGACTGATCCCATAAATCATTACTCATAAAAATACAAATAATTACTTCAATTTTGCTCCTTTATATCACTAAAGATGACATAAGGGTAAAGGGTTGGAATGTTATGAAAAGATCTAGGAATATATTTGGGCCTTAAATACCCTTAGAGAATAATTTGCCTGTAATTATTATCTATTGAAGCCTCTGACCCACAGATGAACAGAAACACACCCAGAATGATTGGTGGCTGCGATAGCATTCCATCCCAAGCAGAAAGTTCACATTTCAAGAATACCTTTTCAGATGAAGAGCTGGGCAGAAATAAAAATTCTTTTCTCAACAATTGTTGAGGTCTTAAATATTGTTTTTCTTCTTAGAACAAAACCAAACCTTTAAAATATTTTCAGAAAGGAAATTGTGGTGAAACATCTGTTTTCTGATCAGAAAGGTCAGCATTTGAGTTCATCATGTCTTTTGCTACTGGAAAGAATCCAAGAATCTATGTTGGACACTTGAAATTTCCCACTGTAAATGTTGTCAAAATCAATATTTCTCTAAAAGACATCTTGCTGGCTTTGATGCAGATGCTTGTTTTGACCAAAACCAAAGAAACAAGCTGTCAGACCAGTGGACTAGTTGGAAAAACCCAGGTGGAAAAGATGGAAGGGGGACAGTAACTTAAATATAAGCAGTATAGCTTAACTATTCCCCACAAGAAAGTGTGTAAGGTGGGAGCCAGGGCCATAGACAACAGTGACCATCCAGGGTCAAATTCCATAATCACTGCAGATTGCTTCCTACTGCATGCAACACTTCATACTGCTTCTAATACACATACTGACACTTGGTAATTAATGTTTATTGTTGCAATTGGGTCACACAAACAATAGACTTTAATAAATTTAAAGTTATTAGCAGAATGTGTCAAGCATCAAGGCAAATAGCTAGAGCTGAGTATGCTCTTTTTACTTTGGAATTAATGTACTGTGAAATTTTACTGAAAAAAATGTAAAACTAGATTTTATAGAGGGCTCAGTGGGGCAACACATTCTTGGATT
The DNA here is from genome assembly GCF_012460135.2 of Molothrus ater. Lineage (NCBI taxonomy): Eukaryota > Metazoa > Chordata > Aves > Passeriformes > Icteridae > Molothrus > Molothrus ater. The sequence continues at coordinate 94,371,852 of NC_050480.2, read as the reverse complement.
TTACTGAAGCCTTACATTGTCCTTAGCTTCTCAGACAGTATGTTTCAGTTACCATATTATTCCAAATAACTACTATGAACAGATTCTGTTGAAGACTTATATAACATTTATAGTTCTCAGCAAACCAGTATTCCCAACAGAATTTCTCAGTTTTTCCACATTTAAAATTCCTTTGTGCTTCAATAAATGTTGAGTCAGCTCTACTTTAGGCTAAGCAAGAGATTTTATGAGAAACCATACGCAGTAAGCTAACAAAATCTCAGCACTTGATTAGAGGCAGAGATCAAGTTTATGATTCAATTTATTCTGATAAATGTTAATGCTATATATTGTCGCCCTTACTAGTTCCTCATATGAACATATTCTCCCTCCTTCTAAAGTACTGTGAATGATAGCATCGCATTTGAATCAGGAATATCAGAGTTTTTTGCAGTACCAAGCACCGTGCTTTTTGTACATGCCATTCTGAGTATTGCCAATATTGTGTAATGCTTTTCAGAGGACTTTGTTTCTCAGAGTCCCTGCTGATGTGTGCAGTAAGGCTGAACAGGTTGGGAGGACATGGTGTCTCAGCTGGCTTTGGGAAATGAGATACAGCTGTGCCCAAGTTTTATGAGTTTCTGAGTTATGCAAGCAATTTGTCATGACACACATAGCTTCATGGTTTGCTTTTTGTTTGACCTTGCTGATGCTGAAATAAAATTATTGGGGACCTGGATGATTTTGGATGCTGTTGGCAGGAGGAAGAGTGACTCTTGAGATAAAGTGGCATCTGTCAGCAGGAGCACATCATAACCAAATGCCAGACAAAAGACGGGAAGTAATCCATTGGTAAAGGCCTGTTCAGAAGCATGTACAAAGCCCAGTTGTCCCCCAGCACTCTCCTGTTTTGTCCAAGACTTCTTCCTATGGTTCAAGAGGAGGTAAAGCAGAGAGGAGATGAGGATGATGTTAAATCCTAATATGATGGATATATTTCTAATGTCCTGCATTACGTAAGTTTCCCAAAGAAACAGTTCTGAGGGTCCTTACACAAGCTGAAGTTTTACAATAAATTCAAATATGCATGAGACCTGTGACTAGACTGCTCTGTGCGTCTCTGTCCTCTTAATAGGTGCTAGGAGTAACTGTGCTTGTGGTGGCCTGTAGACTACTATGACATTTTCTTTGTGCTTTTTGCATGTACTCTTGTGCTGGCATTATATTAATGCCCTTCAAACCTCCATGGAGCCTCCTTCTCCTGCAGTCTCTGATAGGCATTTTGCTGGAACAATGCCTATGGCATTATAAAGAGTAGAAGATTCAGACTTGCCCTTTCTGTAGAAAGAAGGAGCTGTAGTTTTGCCTGATGGAGTTCATCACAGGCAGTGCTGTGTAACAAGAGAAACATATCTGACTTTTCTGCTTCTATTATATTTTCAAAGTACACAACTTTTTGCACTGAAGCCATTTAAATTCTATTTAAAGGAATTTCCCTTAGTTCAGCTTGACCTAAGAGATGCTTGTTACTCTTTTATGTTGTTTTCCATTCCCCAACTGTTTTTCTATGTGAAACACAAAGAGGATCTTCTGGTTGTTAGGTTGCAGGGGATGAGAAGAAGGAAAATGAGGCAGAGGCAAGGGGAGACAGGAAGTCACTTGACTTTGTGGGATAGGGGTGATTTTGATCCAGCAGCTGGTGGAAACTCTTAGCTTCTGAGCCAGTCTCTTGCTGCTGAGACAGCCTCACGTGCTTTTTCTTCGCTGTACACATGGCTTGCCAAGGACATATGGCTTTACTTCCAAGACACATTTTCTTTCTTTCAGCTTATGTTAAATGCTACCAATGAAAAGGGAAGCAAATAGAAGGTTTGAATTAACTCTTTAAGGAGAAAATTATATTTACAAAAAAGCCCAAATGGATTTTAACTTCTTCTCTGTAATGTCATGTAAAAAATATTCATTTTTTTTTTAACACATTTCTAAAGCAGCCAAGCAGTAATTTGTCACTGGAAAGACCTGATTAAAAATTAAGGAGTACTTTAATAAATAAATTTCTTTAATTAATATTGAGATTAAATGAGATAAAGATGCTGTGCTCCTGACACTCAGCTTTCTTTGTTTAACAGGCTTCTGTTTTTTGGTTCAATATGGAGTGTGTGGGGACTTTATCACCCAGACAGGGAGAAAATGAAAAGAAAATACAAATATTTGCAGAAAAGCTCATATTTGCAATGTAATACGAGAGGCTTAAATTCTTTCTCATAAGAAAATACCACAGAAAAGTTAAGGTCACAGATGAAACCACAGGTATGCATTTGTGGTGAGTTCTAGGCAGATACGAGTTGGTTCAGGAGAACAGCAGCCAGGCATCATGTAAGAATACCAGCTCAGCCCAAACCCAAGGCAATACACCCTGCTTGACAGCAATTACCTGTCTGGAGCTTCAGAGTGGAGCTTCAGCTTCTACAGTGGCTCCACACAGAAATGTCTTGCCATATGTCAAAGTGACCTTGTAGAACAGATCAGTGTACTCTGACTGCAGGACACTGTGGGTTGAACTAACTGAGATTCTGAACCTATAACCCATATTCTGCCATCAGTTGGATACTTGGAAGTTCCTTTCATTTTTAAAAGACTGCTCTGCTTCTGCACAATGTGTGTTTGGATAAAATGCTGGGTTTCAGTGGACTGTGAAAAGAGAAGCCCCTTTCCTGTTTATTGACCCTTTAAAATATTCTCCCAATCTCTGCTGAGTTCCTATTAAAGCTTCAGCCTAAAATTCTATTTCAAAGTCACTAAATTTCACTTTTGGAAAATAGCTCTTTGGGAACCTCAGTCATGCTTTCATTCTCCCAAAAATCTTACTGCTATTCTCTATGTGCCTTAATGTTCTGTTTTTTTTTTTTTCTTTCCGGCTGCAGAAGACAGAAATGTCTCTGCAGGTATGTAGGACTTCATGCATATGTCTGAGGATAGCTGGGATTCCTACATACCATTATTTTAAAAATAAATACCAGACACTCCTACAGGATTTTCCTGACAATATCTTGCTTCAGTTGCCCCTCAACTATCTTATTTAACACATAGTTTACCAACATATAAAAACTGTTGCTTGGAAGCAACTTGTATTCTTGTCTTTGCCCTAATTTTAAATCCCCTTTAGTCATACTATACCACTAGCAAAAATTTGTTCCTCATCCTGTGCTACCATTTTCAGTACAGAACCTCTTTCAGAATTATTGCTCTGGGCTTTTGTTGATTTCTGTAGTTCTAATTGGGTGGTTTTATCTTTTCTTACTCACTGATAACAGACAGTGAATATGGCATTTCAACTTGAAAAGGGAAGTCGGTCTCTTTGTGACACTGTCCTATTTTACTGCTTCAACAACGAGCCTAGGGAATAGCTTAAGCCTCAGGCAACATGATTATTATCTACACAGTGCTTCACTTTGAAAAGTCTCATTCTCCACTGTTCACTGTTTGTTTCCATGCCAGCTGGGTGCGTTACTGACAGAAACCTGCATCTCTCTATGAAGAGAGCATATTTTAACCATTCTGCAGTTTCCTCTATTTATCATTGTCCTTTATGCAATACCATTTGGTTTTAACTGGCATATTTTAAATCCTATCCAAACTACCTTTTCCTCTCTCATTAGCTTGAAAACTGAAACATGCCAGCCACAGCCCAATAAATTGTTCCATGCAGCTGGGCTCAGATCTGCCTAAAAACCATCATGTGTTTGTCGGTATCTTCATCTGCACAGTGAGTTGAGCCCTCACAATACAGTCTCTATGGCTGGTGCCAGTGTCTCAGGCAGGAATAAGACAGTCCACAAGGAATAAAAGAGTCTCTTTAATGTCAAACTACAAATACTTCTGCTGATATGGTAGGGCAGGACTTTGGCTAACACGGGACCTGGACCCTAACTTCCCCCTCCGAGCTGACTGTGGCTGCCACTGCCGTGAGCCAGACAGAAGCAAGGGACAAGCCTGCTCCCTCAGGCTTAGCTCCCTGTACCTCGGGGGCAGGACCCTGGCATGGCAGGTATCTCTCTCCCCACCACTTCCCTGCTTTGGGAGCTGGCACAGTCTGAGGCTGTTCCCAAAAGGCAGTTTGGGCACTGTTACATGTGTTTTGGAATCAAAGAGTTTGACCATGTAGGTGTGGCCAACTCATGCCCTATGGACAAAGGATGGAGTCTGGAACTACTTAGGCTATATAGTTGTTTTTCTCTTCTTTTTTGTTGTATATTTTTTTCCTAATCTGTTTTTAAGCTCTCAGGTGAAGAAGGAAATGTAAATCAGCTTTCTGTTAATTTCCAGTCCTGTTCCTTTTTCACCAAGCTATTTGTCTTTTGCTTAGATAAAATGAAACATGTGACTTCCATAGCTGTTGTATACATATACAATTTTATGTAAAATTTGTAGATGATTTGCTTTCAATGCCTTTGAGTATGCAAATCTGCTGGGTTATTAGAAATTAATGAATTTTGCAGCTGGAATATTTATTTAAAGCATAACAAACACTGAAGTATAGCTGTGACATCAGTACTTGGAACAAATGACCCATTAATCAAGAAAGCAACCTGACCTTCTCTATTTGCATGGTACTCCTGTCCTCAAAGCTCCTTTATTTTCCATTCACAAGTCCCAGGTGCCGACATTTTTTGCCTAAAAACTGTAGCCATAATTATGGAGAAAAGTAAATGAACTATAAAAAAAGCACTTAATCCAACATAATTCTTTTTAATAACTGAACTTAAGAAGTTGATGGTTGAATGGCATTTCTATTCACACACAGTCTTAGTAAATGTCAGCTTAAAATGTAGACAACTATGGAGTGCATTAGTAGTAGATGCTCCATGACTGGAAAAGATACTTATCATGTTAGATGGAAATCCATAGGAAAAAAATGGGCAACAATATGGGATTCATATGTGATAGCTACTTGCCAGGCAGAGAAATCAGCATATTGCTACCCCTGGATCCAGAATACAAGAAACTCTAACAGAAAATGAGAGAGCAGGAGGAAGTGTGATCTTGCTTCAGGCTTCTGTTTGGACAGGACTTTTGTCTACATCAGCTCATTTTTTGTAGAACTTGTAGTCCTTTGGGCCAGAAATTTTCATTAGCAGGGAGACGAGGGGAATTTTTGTGTGGCGACAACCTTGGAAAAAATGGTCATATTAATATTGTTTGGTTCTGAAGACCATCTCTATGACCTAAGAGAACATAAAAGTTGATTCATATATATGAAAGGATGAAAGAAAGAAAGAAAGAAAGAAAGAAAGAAAGAAAGAAAGAAAGAAAGAAAGAAAGAAAGAAAGAAAGAAAGAAAGAAAGAAAGAAAGAAGACAAGGAAAAAAATAAACAGAAAAAGATTAGAATTTACAAAAATATAATGACATAAAGTATGCATCATCCATCCTTTCCTCAATGCAATTTCCTTATGGCTATTCTTCTTCTGTACTAAGGAAGATCTTATACGACTATCAAAACCTTTTAATGCATCAGAATACACAATATTTTTGTCTGTAAACTCAGCTTAGTCTAGATTTCTTCTGTTCCATACAGTAATTTTTTTAACTCAAAACTTTACTCAAAGTGGAAGTAACTACATTTAAGAGGAGATATACAAAATGTATCTACACTTTACAGAAATAAGGATTCTTTTAAGTTACCTGGTTTGATTACATTGGAGATGAGTTGTAGCAGCATTCCTTCAAGGCTTCTAAAACTGAAGTGAAATCTGACAAAGACTTGCTGCGAGACAGCGTTGGACAACCAAATCTGTAGCCTGCTCTGAAGCAAGAATATCAAGATATCTCTTTACTCTGTGGTTGGTAAAACCCTTCCCTTCCCTTCCCTTCCCTTCCCTTCCCTTCCCTTCCCTTCCCTTCCCTTCCCTTCCCTTCCCTTCCCTTCCCTTCCCTTCCCTTCCCTTCCCTTCCCTTCCCTTCCCTTCCCTTCCCTTCCCTTCCCTTCCCTTCCCTTCCCTTCCCTTCCCATTCTAAATGTCTCTGCAGAAAAGGAAACTTAACAATTTACTGAATGGAAAGAATTGTATCCTCTAGAAGCTAAAAAGTAGCTTGGAACTTTGTACCTTCCATTACTTTGTCAGCCTTCATAACTCTTCCCCACTGTAATTGCAGCTCTGTTTTGCCCAGGAGAGTGTATGAAATACAGCCTGCAGCTCAAGGGGGAATGTACTGCTCTTCAGTTTCTTACAAGACTGCCAGTGCTCAATCAAGACTGCCTCAATAACTTGTCCCTAATGAGAAGAAATGTATCTTCTCGTTCCAGTTTTGTCTTCCCATCTGCAAAACACATTCATTGAATTTTTATTTTTACTCTTATTTAGACAAGGAAACTCAAGTATAGCACATAATCTTTTTTTCTTAAAAAAAATAGGGTAAGGATCCAGAAACAGGAAAAATAGAGATATTTTTTACTCTTATGTTTTTATGTTTAAAATGCTGCTTTATTCTTTGTACATAATTTGTATGAAATAATTTATGCTTAGGGACACATACCAAACACTCCTCTGATAGACATTTATACCACACTTCTTCATGAGAACATCTGTATCAGTAGCACAGCGTAAAAGCATTGGTGTTTGTGAAATCAGATTTGTGATTCCAGAGAATCAAACCTGGAAAGAAGGAAAAAAGAGGAGGGGTTTTCTAAAGTTTTTTTCCTGTTTTAGTGGCCTCATACAATATAGTAAGTCACATTAAAAAATCCCCTTCATTTATAGAAGGATACAACATAAGATACATAACAGAATGTGTGCTTTTGTTTGGCCCAAAAAATGACATGTCATGAAATAGACATTCATTGGGAGATACAGTTTGAGTCTATGGAGATAGTGAATGAATTTAAAAACTACAGAAATTAGACCCTTAAATTGTGTGAAACATATTAAAGAATGTTGGATAGAGAATCAAAGTTTGCAGGAACTATTCCTGTGGCTTTGGAAAAACACAGCCCATCAAAAAACATCAGTAGGTTTACATTTTCTATAGTAGTGAAAAACAGCCACATGTACAGGTACAGAAGAAAGCATCATATTAGATGTGGAGGATTACCCCAATAAAATGTATGGCATGCTTTTCTTTGAAGTAGCAATAATAATTCATTCCTGTTCATAAGTATTTCTTATTGTTCCCATTATTTTTGTGTTGCTGCCTCTTTTTCTTTGCTTGTGATAAACAATTGAAAACCAGAAGACATTGTCTCCCCTTTTTACATTTACTGTTAAGAAATTGTACAATGATGGGGAATAGGACAAGAGAAGAGAGCACTGATAGTTATTTCACCATGATTCAGACAAATCCTTCAGCACCTCGTTGGTTGCGTTGGCTTGTTTTCTCTATTTCCTTGCTAAATCTGTGAACAGGCACTCAGGAAAAACAATATTCTTCCCAGAGGAGATTAAAAAAAAAAATAGGCCTCTTGGCTTTTGTTTGATAGTATTTGAAAAAAAATTCCCACCCCAAAGACATGTCCAGGTTGTTTAAAGAGTTCTAAAATACATGAAGTTTATCTAGCAAGTGGGGCCAATTTAGAGCTGAGCAGTAGGGTGGAGACAAGGTTTTCAGGACTGGTAGTGAACACACCTGCTTTTGCCAATGGCTGGGGAAGATATTAACTGAGAGAGCTCCTGTGCTTCTATCTAAGCACAGAAAAAACAATCTAAGACCTTCTGGCATGGTGTTCCTCACACAGGACCTAACCTTTCAGAGTACTGTACTACTTGGTTCGCTATCAACAACTTCCCTCTGGATCATACCAGTCTGACTGTAGTAGTTTTATTTTCAGCACATGAAAGCATGTGGTCTTGTAGAACAAAAATAAAAGTATTTAAATTGCATTTTTTTTTTTCTCATAAAGCAAATTTACCATGTATGCTTCATAGAAAATAACTGTAGCAAGTGCTTGGCCTCAACAAGGAAAAGAAAAAATGAATTGGATCTAGTTTCATTATGTTCACTTCTTCTGGAAACTTCACCTAGTAATTAATAGTATATTTAAAAAAAAAAATTCTTTCCAATTTCTGTTATTCTGATCTGGTCCCAGCTGAAGCCTTATTACTTTTCTGTTGAAGGAGGCTCAAAGTTAAAGCATGCTTTTCTGGGGAACAACAGTGTCTCCTCTGTGTGTAGTAAAACAAACTATTCTCCCTACTCTGAGTTCCAAGTCAGGTTTACCCTCAAACCAAAGCCTCATGTGTGTTCAAACACCTGTCCTGGATTCTTGCCCTTTGTTGTGATGATTTCAAGAAATTACCTCTAGAAAAAAAATGAGTCCAGTGGAATTTTGATGTTACAGATTAGTACATTTGGCCAGTGGTTCAAAATCATGATCAGTTATCCATCTGCCAGTCAGTACTGAATATACTAATGAATCAAGGGTGAGACACTCATATGGAAAAACACCTGGTTAAGGTCATCAGCAATGGATTCCAGAACCAGTGGCACATCAAAAAAAGGGAAAATATTGTATTAACAGCAATGTCAGCTTCCTTCTTCTTAATAATACTTTTAACAAGATAAACTGTCAATAAGTAGATAGCATTACATCATAAAAATCCTCTAAATTTATGGCTACACTACAAGCAGCCAGGATGAATTGCCAAATACAGTATATTAACTTTTTAACTGCAAATCAGCTTTATGGTTTGCATGTGTTAAAACCATTTCTTTTATACTGCAAATAACACTTGAAATGTTCCCCCTTTGGCAGTAACAAGGGATGATTTTCAACCCAGAGAACACGGGGCCCAGAGAACAAGTTCTGAAGTAAATTTTATATTTCAAAAAGGCTAAGCTGAAGAGAAAGTTGTGAAAGTGTCCAAAAACACTTTTGGACACTGACTTTGTATGCTGTATAGTTAATATGCTTGCTTTCCAATAGTTCAATAGTTTCAACACAGAAATTGTTTCAGTCTGAAAGCAATAAACTTGGTAAGTTTAAAAATGAAGATGAAAGGAAGGTGTACATCTCCTCTGGACCCCACAGACTGAATATTATTTGTTTACTTCTGTGGAAAGATAAATTTTTGGTGTACTTTATTGAATGAAAAATACATGTAAAAATTATAGGGATATTCAGAAGCTAAATGTTTAAGAATGGGCTTTTGTACAATATTTGTAAGCAATAGTTTCTGCTTAATTCAATTTGATATTTTTCAGTTAATAAGAAATATGCTATACAGATTTCCAGTCTTAAGGGTGTATGTTTAGAATCTAAGTTTCAATATCTTATTTTCCTAAAGGAAAATTTAAATAAATTGTTGTAATTTACAAAAACAATCCAAAATGACAATGAATTAGCCTTTAAATTTACCTTTTCCTAATATGTAAACGTAACAGATTTGGACAGAAATGAAAAAGAAAGGCTATGTACAAATTCTTTGAGGAAGAAACTGTAACAGAATTTAATTGGTCTTTGGAGAAGATGGCTTAGCAGACACAGAAAAGACATATTTCAGAGAAATATGTGAAATGAGAAATTTGTCTCATTGTTCTTTATTATGAGTGTGAAAAACAAACAAAAAAACCCCACCAAGAACTGTCTGTGTGTTCCTTCATGAAAATGTAGCCAGCGATATAAAAATTACAGAAAATAAGAGAGTGAGCAATTTCTAAAAAGAATCATTTTTGAAGTCTTCCTTTATGTATTAATGAGTCTTGAAGATGGCTTTTCTCTGTAGTTCTGCTTTTGCCAGTAATACATCTATGCTTTATAATGTGTGAATTAATATATTTAACTCCTGCTGAAAAAATATAGAAAGTTTAATAAAAAGTTTCTAGAATATCCTAAGAGAGCAATGCTCTGGCAGAAATACAGAAAAAATTAGTGAAATGAATTAGACTTTGTACTTGTGGGCTAATTCAGGAAGACATAACCTAGGGGTCCTTAAAACAGTATTATTATATTTTCAGGTATCATTGATAGTAAGGTAATTACAGATGCTTAAGGGCTGTTTCTGGATTGTTTAATAGTCTGAGTGAACTGTTTGCGATTTTGAACTGTGCCTCCTTCCCCTGCATTCATAGATTTTTTTTGAAGTACCTTGAAGTTCTTGAACAAAATTTGCATATTTTTTCTATAAAACTCAGTGTTTTTGTCAAGCTCAAGACAGGCTGAAGTCTGGCTTTGAGAGCTTTGATAGGTATTTGATGGGTGTCTGAGGTTCTGCAGTTCTTAAGAAATGAAGAAACATATAAATTCAGAAATACTTGTATGAGCCAGAATACAAGAGATAATTGATATTTAAACTATGGGCATCAGTATTTCTGGCTTTCACATCTGAACAGGCAGCTGACTGGGAGCCAGATTTAGAGAAGATTCAAATAAAGTTCCGGAGCAAGATCTATCTTCTGTTGCATCACAGTCTTGGGGTGTTTATTTAGTATTTTATTTTGGCATTTAATTCAGTAGGTTTTCATTGTTACAGAAACCCCTCTTATAAACATCTGTCTGGCAGAATATGGGGTATCAACTATTGTGACTAAAAGAGTCTTACTCCCTTGCCTCTGTGCAAGTTAAAACACTGTGAAACTGTCTATTAAAACATGAGTCATCTCCTCATAAATAACTAGTTAGTAAAGCTTGATTTATCCTAGGTAAATGCATATTAATCTTCCAAATCACTGTTTGGAAAATATGTGTTTGAAATTGTCTTCCCAGAGGACTTTGTCCACAATCTTCCTGGTGTTAGGCTGGGTATCTTGATTTTCACCCTTGTTGCCTTTTTTATGGTTGATAGGATGTTTCTGTGTTTGCTATCACCCTTCAAAAATTACTTACAGTGGCTTTCTGATGATATATGCAAGAACCCACAGGGATGCATCTTTCCTAATCCTGTAGACTTCTTCATGTCCAGATGGCTTAAGCATTTCCTAACTGTGACCCTGTGACTGACACTGTACTCCCACAGAGTCTGCAGTGCTGCCACAGCTCATCATTTCCAGTGATGTCATAGACATCTGACAGTGCATGGGCCCTAAATTCCTCCTACTTATCTTTCATGAGCATGTATTTGAGTGTAAACACTTGAGATATAGGCTCTAGCTATACCACCACCTGAAGTGGAGCAAGAGAGATGGCCCTGTCCTTTGAGTGTTCTCTGTGTTCCCTTCATCCACTCTCCTTTGGCACCATCTTTGATGCACCTAGTTTAGAATCATAGTATAGTTTGGGTTGGAAGGGAGTGTAAAGATCATCTAGGTCCAATTCCCCTGCCATGGGCAGGGATGTCATTCACTAGATCAGGTTGCTCAGTGCCCCATCCAACCAGGCTTTTAGCACTTACAGGGACAGGGCATCCAGAACCTCTCTGTGCAACTTGCTCCAGTGACTCATTACCCTCTGAGTAGAAAATTTCTTCCTAATACCTAACTTAAACCTGTTCTCTTGCAGTTTAAATCCACTGCCCCTTGTCCAGTCACTATCTGCCCATATAAAAACACCTCTCTTCCTCCTTGGCACTGGAAGGCCAAAATGAGAAGGCCTGAAAGCTTCTCCATGCTGAACAACTCCAGCTCTCTCAGCCTGTCTAACTGCAGGATGGCTGGCAGATCCAACTCTTGCTTTTCCTCACCAACCACCTACTCCTACCATATTTTCAAGAGGAAAGACCTTCAATCTAGCATAATTTTAGCTGTAGGTCCTCTGTGAGCTTTCTTCACAACAGGCAAACTTCACCCTTTCCTCTTTTGTGTGCAGTAGACAAGGACATCTTGAAAATATCTTTGATTATATTTTGTTTGATTATGTTTGTTTTTACTTTTTCAAAATCTGTGTGAAAAAAAAGTACAAATATTCTCTAATTAGAATTTGTTTAGAGTTCCCTATATCTCTAGTTAAGAAACTAGAGATCCAAAGTTCTGTCATATCCATAATTACTGTCTGAAATACAGAAAGAAAGATGGATTTCAGGATTCATGTATTTTGCAAACAAAGGAGAACCAGAAGAATGAGCCAAACAAGAAAACAGCTAGCAGATGCTAGGCTTATGCTGTACAACATACAAATATTTTCCTTCTGAGGGCACATCTATTATTTACAAAAGAAAGTTTAGAAAATAAGTGGTGGCAAGCTTCTGGGTTGCTAAGAATTCCTAAAGACTGAGCTAAAGATTTTAGTTTAGTCTACATAGCAACTATTTGGAGGGAGTCTCACTTTTCATGCAGTCATCTTAATTAGGCATTTACTTTACTAAAGGTAAAAAGTCCAATGTAAGAAATATAAAATGTATTCCTACTAAGAATGACCTTAAAAATGGTAATATTTTTGTGTCACTAAAATGCTTTTTTAATAGGAATATTTTCATGTATAGCCCCAGGTTTATAAAAACTTACTGCATCAAAGCCTCTATAGGATTCACAAAAGACCAAATTCCAACCATGCTGACAAAGAAGCTTCCCTGTGCCTATCTGTGCAATTGATAGAAATTATCTGTGACTCTGTCACTCTACAGTAATTTCTGGAAGAGTAAAAAGAGTGCTATACAAGCACCAAATATTCGTCTAATTTGCGTCTTTATGCTGTTTTTAACCTACTTGTAAAAGAAAAAAAATGAATAGTTCATAATCATTCAGAATCATTGCAGTAAATAAGAGGTCAGAAGGCCAGATACTGAGCTGCAAAACCTAGCATGTTCTGTTCCAGGACTTTTAATCTGTTGACATGCATATATGTAGAGCCTTTTGGAGAATTAAGAAATCTGTGTGAATTCAGGAACAAGAGAGCGTGGCAAAAAAAAAAAAAATAGGTGGAACAGGTATATGGCATTTGTAGGAAAGGTCTTTGGAAGCTGTTTGGGAAATGCATTTCCACACATGCAGCTGAACACTGGTGAACATACACATCCCATTTACACCCTTGCACAGAGAGCATGGGGGACAAGGTCAGTGACAAAAGCCTAGAACAAACAGTGTTGTGTTTTGGCTGTGGAGGAACAGTTATGAGCATGGAAAAGAGTCTGCTCTGACACCACTGATGTGAAAATGAATCCAGGAACATGTTAGCTGGAGGATTTTCCACAAGTCTGAAACATCCCACAGCTGCAGCATTTGTTTAAATAGACACTTGTTTTCTGAGTGAAATTACTTAGTGAAAATGCTGCGGAAAAAACAAAGAGAAGTAAGTTTATACCAGAGGTTTGTAGCCAGGGTTCTTTACATAGCTGAGCATCCACAAATGTGACAGCAATCAAGTGCACAAGATTTTATTTTCCTGTGTTAATTGATGTGATGAAATTGTTTTTAAAATTTGGACGAGTCAGTAGAAAGCAACTAGGGGCAAGGAAAATGGTCCCAGACTCCTGGCAATTAATAAAACAGAGCTGAAATGTAAACAGCATGGTGTAGGTAGAAGAATTTCTTGCTAATCTTTCTGCCATTCTTTAGTAAAACAGCCTTTTTCCCAGAGTAATGGTCTGAGGTAATGAGTTTAGAAGTGTATTTCCAAGTCTTAAATGCATCAGACTGGAGACACATGGGCTTGTAGCACAAGGAGGCAATTGACACACTGGTGATGGCCACACTGGGTGGCTGAAACATCAGTGCATCAGCCATGAAAGAGTGCTGAGAGTCCTGAAATCTACTATCTTCTAAAGATAACTAGTGCTTTTTTTGGCCTGAATACCAGTATCAATCTGATGGCTCATGCAAATAGGAAGAAGGACCAAAGAATGTACCAGTGAAGTAATCAAAAAGGTCATAAGGAATTACAAAAACACTGTTTTGGAAGTAGTTGTCTTTTTTGCTATCTCCAGTGTTTCTCCATGTTTTCACCTTTTGTTTTCTTCTTCAGTAGTCCTCGTTCTAGTCCTACTGTAAACACATTTTATTGCATAAAGGTGTCTTATGTGCTCCATGATGACAGAAACTGTGGTAGAAATAAACCCATGTCCCCCACATGCAGTGCTTTCCATCAGAAATTTTCTGTTTTCCCACACCTGTGTGGTACCAGAGCACTCCATATGTCCTTTCTCAGATGGCAAGGACTGCAGATAAGCACAGACCTGCCCAACTTCCTTTCCTCCGCCTCCTGCAGCCTGAGACAGGTGGCCTCTTATTCACTGCCATGTTTCTAGGAGCTTGGGCAACTAAGTCTTAGCACAGATAAACACCACTTAATTTTGGACTAGCTTTGCCAATTAATTTCTTTAATTCTTTCAACTCTTCTTAGACTTTAAAAACTTTGTTTCACAAATCCACCTATGTCTATTATTACAATTTTTTATATGATCACAATTTATTTCCTTGTAACTTTCTGTACCTCTGCAATATTTCTTTTTTTTTCTTTGTTTCTTTACTGGATTTTTCTGAGAATGACTTGCTATTTATGTGTCTGCCTTACTTTTTTTTTTTTTTTCCAAACTGTTTCTGACTGTTTCCTAACACTATTTTTCGTGTTAGGAAATCTATGCCTGACGTGTCACCTGCTCGATTTTCCTTCCCACTGGTCATAATGTTATTGCCAAAGCTTATCAACAATGATATAATATGATAATTACCTGTAATTGTGGAAATGCTGTGTATAATATGCTTCATAAAATGCTCTAGGGCCTTGGGTTTAGTACCAGACCCTAGGATGCTATAGTATAAAATTACTGATTCATTTGAAATATATTTATGATTAATTTTGTTCCACTTTTAATAACAATGGTTATATTTAGGACTGCTGTAATTTGAGCAAATTAATTTTCCTTAACCAAGTTCCATGTCTTTAACTAAGATGAGAGACATAAAAAGGCACTTGGGATCCTCTGTCTGTTAATTCTCGGTGATACGCAGCCAGTTTGTTTTTGCATCATTAAGCAAGAAAGATGAGGTGTTGATTTCCCAGGTCAGCTGCACTACCCTTGTCCCTTTATTCCAATAATGTTAAAAAATCTTCAGTCAGCTGTAAGGAGGGAAGAGACTTGGATCCTTTTCCAAGTGTAAAGGAATCCCAAGCTAGAGGAAAGTCATCATTATGCCAGTTATCCTTCACAACTATTGCAGAAGGTGTTTTGGGCAAAGCAAAAAAGGAGTACACTGCATTCATCCAGCCTGCAGCAAAAGAGAAATGTCTGTGCAATATTCCCAGCAGAAAATTTTTTTAGCAACCTTTACAGTCAAAAGTAAACAAAGCTGGTGGTGAATCTTACCTCTCATTGCTTTTTCTCTTGTCAGTATCCAGAAAAGAACCTGATCATTATGCTTGTGTTGAAAAGGCCAAGTTCAGCACCAGTTACAATAGCATTTGCAATATAAAAATATTACTAATAAAGTTGTGTAAATAAAGAATGAACATTATTCTAGTTAATCTTCTTTGAGATATTTAATAATTTTCCTGATATTTTCACTTGACAAATTTTATACTTGTTTGATTTTTCCATCAGGGTTTCCTTCTGTATCATTTTGGAAATGAACAAAACCACTGATATAAAGCTCCATGAAAAATAAGAAATTCATCTAAGTAAATGTGACCTATGGGAAATCCTAATTCTAGGGCGTCTGCTTCAGCAAAATATTTTATGACCTTTTACCTTGCATATGCTGATTCTTCTTCTCAAAAGACAGGAGTGTAACAGCTACTGAGAAGAAATTAACTTATCCTGGCTGAAACCAGGACAAATGGTGCTGAAGCCTGGGGTAGCATCAGAACCTACATTTTTCTCTGCATCTGGCCTCTGAGTTACTATAAGTATAGGCTTTGTTATGTTGTAGAATAAAGATCCAAATTTACTACCATTTCATGTTAGAGACTGCAATATAGACTATAAATGTTCAGAAATATATATAGGTACATAAAATGAGTGTTTTCCAAATGCTTTCAATTTTACTGGTGTCAGTTGTAAAACCTTCTTCCCTCCCATAGTGTATGGTCAATATTACAGGTCAGTCATTTAGGGTGGGGACTGTGCAAAAATCAGGTACAGACATAGCTCTCTTCTAAATCTGAGCACCTTAAACTGTTTATTGGTACAGTTAAATTTATTTTTAATGGATTTAAATGGCTAAACAGCCTATTCAGTGCTCACAGGAATCAGAAAAAACTACTCTGAAGCAGTACAGAAACACTGAAAAGAGAAACTCTTTACACAGCTCTTATTTCTTTGAAATATTACACTAATTTCTTACAAAAAATTGGCAGTAAGGTAAAAAGACAGTATTAATAGATTAATTCTATCATGAGGGAAAAGACCTAAAAAAACCCCAAAAAACACCTAAACAAAAGTATGGATTCAGGAAAATCCAGTTGCTCAATTCTACCTTCAGATTATTTTCAGAAGCATTTCCTCTCAAGACTTCAAACAATTTTGCACTTCTATCGTCTTTTTTGTGAAACGATGAAATCTCCCTAAATGAACTCAGCTCAGCACCAGCACAGGTGTTCTTGGTGTGTTAAGGGCCCAGTTAAGAATTCTTACAGTGAGGGAGGGAGGGAGGGTCCACCCACCTCTTCTGGTTGGTGTCTCAAGGGCTACAAGCAAGTTGATACTTCCTTAGTGCACACCGGGGAGCTTATGCTACTCTTTAAAATACTCTCAGTAGGGCTGCTCTGTTATGAGTTTGGCCAAAACAACCAATGGCTTAAGAAGGAGAGCTTTGCTGGAAAAAACCTTGGAACTTCTTCCATAAACTCTGCTAGTAAATGTATTTTATTAAAAAAACTCTTTGTAGTTAAAGTTCTCTTAAAAATAAGGGGTAGAATCTACAGCAACTTAGTCAATACATCTTTTCCTACAGACAGAAAATTCAAGTGTATTAGGCCTTATAGAAAGCAAATATGGTCATCCAAATGCACACCCAGTAATTTTTATATTCTTTATTCCATTGCTACTAATAATTGTGTTCTTACCAAGGCCATCTAGGAAGAAAAATTATTGTATCAAGTACAGTTTCTACAGAAAAGGGACACTGAGGTGAAGAATTTCTGTTAATACAATTTATGGAGAGATAGGTTTTGCAGGTGCTCCATGTTATACATTTGGTTTTCCAAATCTTCACCTAATATTTTTTTTCTTTCCATAGTGGCTATGGTAGATTAATCTTTATCCAAATATCCTTAAAAAGAACATTGTGATTCACCTTGCCAAAACTGCATACAAATTTTGAAGCAGAGAAAATGTTCATGTTTGCTGTAAGAATTCGCACCTATTCTGTATCACTTCAAGAATGGTTCCTGCACTATTGGGATGAGAAAAGAATGAAGCTTAGTTTTAAAGGAAAATCCATTTATAAAAGATGATATTTATTTTTAATGCTTATTAAACAGAAGTGGCTCTCTCCTTCTATATTTAAATGAACTTTTTCATTCATACTTGTCTACTAGTGCCAAAAAATATTATTGATTTTGGCACTCTTTCTTCTCTCTCTGTAACTTGTGGAAGAGATTGTAAGCCAAATCCAGGCATGGGACATATGATATAAGTAGCTCCCTGAAATCCAGTGTATTTGCCTGAGTGTAACAAGATGGGCTGTACATGCAAAGGCTACAGAAGATCGAGAAAAGGTTTCTATTCATTTTATAGCAAGTCCTTCTGGCTTTTGAGGTACTAAATAATCTTGCCCTTTCAGCAGTGTTTAGCTATATACTGGTTTGCATTTCTCAGAATGGGGCCAGCTTGGTCCCCTGGAAGCAAGGGCTCCCACCCATAGCAGTGATGGTGAGTTCAGCCAGAAGGAAGAGTGAGGACCATGTCTCCTGGTAGTAGAGTGTGCACCATCCAGAACTGGCACAAGAGATTGTGGGTTTGCCTCACAATCAAAGAAAATGGGTTTGATGAGAGCCATGGACTGTCTGAGAGATTTATTTTAATGGCAGAATTTCTGTATATTACTTCCCATCAGCAGTGGGATTAATACAGTCAAATACAGCGTTTCTAACATGTTTTACACAGTAAAGGCACAACAAGGTGGGGCAAATAAGACTAAGAAGCTGTGTAGTAGATAATTTCTACCTATTATTACTATCTATTATTATTATTATGAGTATTATTTCTATTATTTTACTATACTATTATTATAGAATCCCCCTAGAAAGTGAGAAAATAGAACTGGCAAATTAGTGTTTCCTTCCTTCCTTCCTTCCTTCCTTCCTTCCTTCCTTCCTTCCTTCCTTCCTTCCTTCCTTCCTTCCTTCCTTCCTTCCTTCCTTCCTTCCTTCCTTCCTTCCTTCCTTCCTTCCTTCCTTCCTTCCTTCCTTCCTTCCTTCCTTCCTTCCTTCCTTCCTTCCTTCCTTCCTTCCTTCCTTCCTTCCTTCCTTCCTTCCTTCCTTCCTTCCTTCCTTCCTTCCTTCCTTCCTTCCTTCCTTCCTTCCTTCCTTCCTTCCTTCCTTCCTTCCTTCCTTCCTTCCTTCCTTCCTTCCTTCCTTCCTTCCTTCCTTCCTTCCTTCCTTCCTTCCTTCCTTCCTTCCTTCCTTCCTTCCTTCCTTCCTCCCTCCCTCCCTCCCTCCCTCCCTCCCTCCCTCCCTCCCTCCCTCCCTCCCTCCCTCCCTCCTTCTCTTTCTTTTTCTCTTCGACATGAAATAAAACAGTCAAACCAAATAATCAAAAACTCACTAGCCATAAAGGATTCCTAAAAAAGAACGCTTGGAAATTCAGTCACCTTATAGAAGCTTCCTCTTTACTCTTTCACATTCATTCTTCTGACTTTGACTGAAAATGGTTACATTTTGGATGTTTACTATACTTGACTCACAGTATTGCTGGTATTATGCACGTCACTCTGTTCCATGTCACTTCTTGGTCCTTTTCACCTTGAAAAATATATCACTTTATGTGCTCATGTGTAAGCCCATTATATGGGCCATTATATTGTATGATTTTCTAAGTATGTGCATGGTGAAGAATGATTTCTCCCTCTCAATGTGTTTAGTTATGAAAAAAACAAGTAAGTAAAGAAAGCAAAAATTTTTGGGGTAATTGATACTGGCTAGAAATTATTTTATGCTAGTGAAAGCTGGATAAAGAAGAGTCTATAATTAGGTTCAGGTGCTACTTTAATTTAGGGGTAAGTATAAACTATTAATATTGGGATCCTTTCAATATTACCTTGAAACAATGTTGAATTGTGCAAATATATAAAGATCTTAATTTATGTTGTAAAATCCCAAGAGTATAACTTCACTCTTATGCTTTTCTCAATTAGGATATCTTTTGTAAAATCAAAACCACAGCGTACTCTGAGTACTCCAAGTTCATATTCCTTCAAGCAAGATACATTGTATGAGTAATTGGCTACTTGGGTTAAATGCACCATGTCCATTTCAGATCAGGCATTTCTCAACCCCATATTAATTATCAAAATAGTTTGGAAAGCCAGTTACCAGTAATGGTGTGTTTGGCAGCTAACAACAATTGCATAATCAGCTTTCATTTTCCATTGTCCAATGAAAAAGTATTACATACCATAGGGGATTTTTTTCTTACAACTATTTTCAAATTTATATTTAGTGCCCTAGAACAAACCTAATAAATAACAATGTTCTCAGGTACTCACTTGAATGCAGTCAGTAGAAACACTTTTATAAACGGCTCCCCAGTGTGTGTCAGAATCCTAATTTTTTACAAGTCACACATGACTGAGTTGCACTACAGACAGGGATAAATAATTCTATGGAATAAGAGAACTTCTCTGGCAGCTTTGTGCCTAGCCTATTTTTCAGACAAGAAGTATGGGTTGTTTCCCAAGGTTGTTATTTGTTTTCATAAACATAATCCATGTAAACATGGTAGATAGGAATATTCAAGGACTGGGAACTCTAACTGACATTCACACAACAACCAGCTGTCAGAGGGCCTACAGAGGGAGAAAGGCATGGAAGAATTCCTTATATGTGGTTTGAATGCACTCTTTTTATGTATTCTTTGTGAAATTTCTGCTTCATTTTAGTAATCACCCATACAAACCTTTTATACTTCTGCTTATTCTTTCACTTTCCATGGTACTAGTATTTTGTGTCTCATGCTACCCCTTCAAACAACTCCTTTTTGATCACCCTTCTTTGAATTAATTTGGTCACTTTCAGTTAGATTTCTCATTCCATATTTCCACTCTGAGATCTCTCTCCTGAGGAAACAACAAACCTGTGTTAGCCCTGAAACAACTATAAAGACCAAACATATTTTAAAATGATTTACAAGCAAGCCCAAACTTCAACCTCTAAGACATAATATAGAGTAGTAATGCTCTTGTAAGTTTAAAAGATAATATAAAAAGATAAAATACACTCACACAACCGAAATGATGATTCGATTTAATATGGAAAAGAAAATGGGAGACAATATTGGATTTGATGATAAGGTATACTATTCTGGAGAAAGGTTATGAATGGATTTTAATTTAACATTGTCAGTCATTACCTTTGGGAATAATTGAAGTTGATTATGTACATCTGGCTTTAGACATTATCAATAAGAAAGTGACCATCATAAATGCAGGAGGAACTGAATTGCTTTGAGTATAAAAATGTGTGATGCAAGGGTAACAAAAGCAAATTTATTTATATATATATAAAAATGAATAATTCTGACCTCACACACTAACCAAACACGTTCAGCTTAGAAACTGAGTATTTTTAGAATGGATTCTTAGATAATTTAACAAATGCAAAGTACAGACCAAGTGGAGGAAATAATTTTGGTTTTTTTAACAGGTCAAAATAAAGATGGAGAAGACATGTTACATTTCATAAACACAATTAGAGTAAACACTGAGGAATGGAGAAAGTAAAGGGTTTTTGGTGGATTTGTCAGTGTAATTAACATAGTCAGTATTTAAGAAATACTGAAATGTTTGGGTTACTTCAAGTTGAAATCAAAATCATGTGAACAATCAAAATTTACATTAAAACACCTTCACATCACTCTCACTCCAATTTCCTGTTCAATTTCTCTTTGCTCTTTAACAGCAGATATCAAAAAGTCATTTTGTTCGTTTGCAAACAGGAAGACATCCAAAAGTCAACTTCCAAACTGGAGAACTTTTTAAGGATTGTGAGTGTATATATATAAGTAAAACTAGCAGATCTGTTATGTGATAAAAGCTTTCTGCACAACCACCAAGGAGCACAGAAATGCCACGGCAGGAACAGGACCCCAAATATTTCCTTGGTGTGCTGCTCCCAGACTTATAACAGGAGCCAGCAGGCAGAGTTAGAGGAAACACCAAAATCAGAACTCAGAGAAGAGGACACACTGTCTGGAGAGACCCTCCAGTGTTGTTCCAGGATAATCTCAGCCCCAGTGTCCAAGTGGGACATGGGTTAGCTGCCATGGGTTGGCAGCAGAGCACCTTCGGGACAGAATAGTCTCTTTGGTGTGGTACACGTCACCCTGTGTGGGGGAAGAGCACTCAGGTCAGCACAGGGATGTAGGATATTTAGAGGAGGAAAGATATGCATTAAGATGATCTGTATATGCAGACGCATTTATTTGTCCTTTCATGGTGTAACAAATGTAGTTCAAAATAATGAAAAAAATGGAAGCTGTAAGTATGAAAGCAAGCCAGACTACTTTGAAAGAAACACTGATTCAGACACAGATTAGTTTTTGGAAAAAATGCATTTAATGTGTGAGGTGAGGTGAAGATGGGTCAAAAAAGCCTGCTCACAGATGTGAGAGATGTCAGCACTGGGGATGATAGGCTGGGAAAACATTCATCTGGTGAAAGTTACCAAGGAAAACAAAAATTCAGTGGAATTAGGTCCAAGTTGTTTTAGTAAGAAACAAACTGCTATTCACTACAGTGTTTTGCTCTGTATGCTTTATTTTTTGTCCTAAACACTATAGGAAAAAATCATCCCAGATCCTGGAAATAATTTTCTTGAAACCAAATTCTTGTCTTACATTGACATAAATGTCCACCATGTGGAGTGCAAAGTTGAAGTCAATTTTCTTTAAATGGCATAGTAGCTCAGCTGAAAAATGAAAAAAAAGTAAAATCTTGGCCAGCAGTGCCAAGCAGTGGGTGTTACAGAATTATGTTTCTATTTCCTGGTTTATCCACTCTCTATGTTTTCTTTAGGTGTATCTTGATTTTACTGCACTTGGCAAAGGGTAAGATTTACAACTGATGTATATGTAAACTTGTTGGAACAGAATGAGTGTGTTGTAAACTTGATGAGACAATATCTTGTCTCGTTTATGAAACGAAAAAAACCCCAAAATAATAGAGTTATTTTGCCTTGATATATAAGATTTGTATGGAAGTTAGCAAGAAAATATTATAACCTATTTCTCTGTTCTTTGATGGCTGACAAGAGCAAAATATGATCCTCTGAGAGTGCTGCAACGTGTACTGAGGGAAAATCAGGTTCATTTGCATACTGTTATGGAGCATTTAATGAACCTTTATTTCAAAAGCTTTTCAATGTTGAATGATTGTTTTAAGAAAAGAAAAAAATGGAAAAAAACCCACATGAGAAACAAAGCACTGGGTTGCTTTCACTTAAGGATCCTTTTGTAAGGAGTTTGGATTCAGTGGAACACACTGAGTTTTATAACTCTTCTTTTCCTTTCCATTTCTATTGATCTCCATTTTCCCTAACCATTAATGCATGCTGTGATGTTTCTGTAAAATGACATCAACTGGAACCTGATGATTATTTTGGCTGGGATAGCATGAGCTATAAATGAAGGACAAGCACAAAAAAAAATCTAAAATCTTTATTGTTTTCAGTATTCATCTGTAGATATAATCCATCTTTACATAAAACCTTCAACATAATTTAGCTCTTCATTTCTCTTAAACAGGAAATAAGTCTTTCTGGAAGCAGATCCATTTGGCTTCTTGCTTTTCTTTATTCCAGCAAAGTCTGTTTTGCTAACTCTTTCATTCCCCTGCCCTTCCAGTAGATCATGCAGTTTAATGATTCCACAATAGGCCTCTGTCCACCTTGTTGCTGTAGTCTACATTTTCATCTGTTGCAACATTCTTGAAGGCATTAAATATAAATTTTGCTGCTGCTGTTACTCCTCATACAAATGTGACTGTGGTATGTTTAGTTGTGGAGATTAAAAAATGTTAGGACACATAACCTTGAAACTATGAGGCTTTTAAAATTAAAGCCATTTTGGATTATATTTAAAAAACCCTGAACTTTGGCTACTGAGCCTTTCAGATGGCACAAGAACATAATTTTCAGGTGCTCTTTAATATCATAGGCTTAGAAGCACAATGACCTCATTATGACATAAAGAATCATTTGCAACCACTTCACTCAAGAGTCTTTAGGGATCAAAAAGGCCATGAAAGTCAGGATTAAATTGCCAGTGCTTATGATGCTGTATCTGCCTAATAAACAATATCTAAGCACAGTAATATACATTCTAGTGTACATAAAACTTGGCATTTTACATTATAAGAGCAGTGAATGAAGAAAGGGCTTAACTTCAGCAGGCTCTCAGGGCCCCCAGAGTTTTTGGGAACCATCCAAATGTGGGCAGTATGTGGAAAAATGACAAATTCAGGAGGAGGCATTGCAGCATGCTCCTGTGTTTCAGAAAGTCAGCAGAAATAAATGACTGTAGGGAAGGAGATATTGATGAAGCATCACAGGGAGAGGGCAAGCAACTTTCAAAAGGTTACCTAATTGAGAAAATATTGGCATAATTTAACAACAGAATTTTAGAACCTATACAAACTAAATTATAGAGTGAAATTTTCTGTAGTCAGCCCATCACAAGCTCGATCCCCTTCCTATGCTATTATAGATCTCTCCATGTCATCAACTGATGGCTTCAGAAGGAAATAAACAGAATTCATACTTTAAGGCAACAATCTTTCATGATAACTGATGTAGGTAAGCATAGATTTTAAAACACAGCCTCTCAAAGAATTTTTCTCAATATTAATTTTTCAAATTTTGCAGGAAATATCTTTCAGTAGGTTACATGGAACCTAGATTTTATGTACAAGGCTTTCTTGTTCTAAAAGGTGGTGACTGAAAATAGATCTCCAATTGCCTACCTTTTCCTGAGTGCATAATAGACTTTTGTCTGAGTATTTTCCCCTGTATCTCATTTCATGTTAGAAATAGCTGAAACCCTAAGACTCAAAACTTTTTTTTCATTCTTTATTATTGGACATTTCTTTTTGCTGTTGAGGACAGCTGGAATAATGCCTGAACTCCTATCCCTGTGGAAACTGGTTAGCTAATTTTTTTGCTGACAAAAGTCTCTTTTCTTCCCCACAAATTTTTATGGGACATTTTGTTTCATGTTGACTGCTCTCTGTTTCTTTACCTGTCCTTCAGTTTCTTTTATACTCCATTGTTTTTTTGTGAGGGCAGAAGTCTTTCTTCTGATGTTCTCTCTCATTACAAATATTCTGTCTTCCAGTGGTTTTCCTAGGCTTGATGGATGCAGCATTAAGACGGATGGATTTGGAAAATGTTGAAGGTCACTGGAGGGAGCTGACTGCAGCTCTGGAGTGTTTATATTTTGGATGAGGAGGTGAGTGCTTGGATGGTGAGCACTCCAGCTCCCAATGCACAGAGGTGCCTTCCTCGATGTCCTAAGGATGCCTGTGTTGTTGTTCGTTTTGAGTTTGTTCTGTTCCCTCTTTCTTTTGCCATGTTAAAGAGTCCTGCCTTGTTCAGTTAAGTGTCAATCCCCAAACCCCTCCCCAGTTTCCATAGTTACAACATGTATCCTTTTAGTTCTCCACCCCCGATTGCCTGCCTGTCACTCAGCACCCCTGCCTCTTTTTCCAGAAACTTCTGACCAGGGTGCCGGGTGATTGGCTCAGGGATCGGGGCCCCTCCTGGAGCGGTGGCCGGGAGATAGAGAATGCCCAGGCTAGAGAAATAGTGTCCAGCCAGCCTCCAGCCAGTCGGGCACTGCCCAGACGCGAAATCCAGGCCCTGTGCCCAAGCGGTATTGTGCTTGAGGGCGAGTGGCCGCAGGTGGGAAAACTCCAATGCTGCAGGACGCTGAAGAAAGGGCGACTCACGGCTTCTTGGGAAAGGAGGTTTATTGGAAGGGAAAGTGACAGGTCAAGGAGCTGAAGTCCAGAGCCCCGAGGCAGGGAAAATCTCAGGTTATAAAGGGAAAGGGAGGGGTTTGGGGCAACAAATCAGAAGAGGGGTAGGGAGGGTACATTGGAGATAGACATTCATGGGGAGCCAATAGGATACAGTTGCGGGTGGGGCCCTGGCCCCTGAACCAATCACCCGACACCCCAGCCAGAAGCTTCTGGAAAAAGAGGCAGGGGTGCCGAGTGACAGGCAGGCAGCCAGGGGAGGGGAACAAACGAGATACATTGGGGAAACCATAGTAACGGGGGAGGGGTACAGAGATTGACAGGAAACTGGAACTTGGGCAAAACCACTAACATAACAATAAGGGGGGAAATTTAACATACATAAAAGACGAACCCCAACACCCTCCCTTGGTTCTGTATGATTGGTTTTATCATCATGTCAATCCTTAATGTATCCTTCCCCTCTCTCTCCTGATTTGTTACCCCCCCCTCCCCTCCCACCTTCTTTATAAACTGAGGTTTTCCCCACCTCAGGGCACTCAGCCTCGGGATTTGTTTGGGGGTGTTTGGTCCCTCTGGGGCCTAATAAACCCAATTGCACCGACTGACTGAGAGACGCCTCTTCTTTCCTGCGGGTTGGAGTTCAGCAGCCAGCGTCCTCAAGGCGGATTATCGCCTTAGGCGTGGTACCCGGCTTCGAGTTGGGGAAGCGCCCCATTGGCTGGAGACAGGCTGGTCATCTAGCCTGGGCGTGCTCTACTGGCCACACCGCTCCATGCCTGGTTCCTAGGATGAGCTGTAAAATTTTGGGTGCCAACTCATGCATGGGAAAATGAAGTGACATTCAGAATTAGAGCCTTTGAGTAAAGAGTGTGAAAGACTAGCCAGATGGTGGGAGCTCTGAAAGTGCAACAATCTGAAAGATTCTCGGTCCTCTTGCTGACCACAAAGTCCTTCTATGATATTTCAAGGCACACAAGTAAAATGGCACATATAGTCATATGATCCATTGAATAGTTGTCCAGTTTCTGCTACTTACTCTTTCCCACGTTTTCTTCACCTTTGCAGCTAAATATCTCCTTCTACTGCTCTAAGCCACAAACACATTTTTGGGTTTCTGTGTCCCATGCAAGTAAATCTATCAGACATGCATAATTTAGTGCTTGATTCCTGAATATAATCTTATATTTGAACCTTGTGTTTTGCATGAAAATGTGTCTGTGCTATGCAAGAATGATTTTTGTGTATTGCATATTACGTATAGCAACAAGCATTGATATAAGTATGATTTCTTTCATTTTTAATTTTTTTTTTTCTGCAAAGGCAGCAAAACATATGCTTTAGGAGAACAGTAAATCTCTGTGGCAGTCCTGAGCCCTGAATATATTTATTTTCCCTACAGGGTACAGCAATACCAACAGCCAAGCTACTAGAAATTGGAACTGAATATAAATGCATAAAATGGTCATGACACTTTCATAACATAATTTAAACCCTCTGAGGAATGCAAATATGTCTTTTTTTTTTTTTTCAGATTACAACAAAGGAAGGCTGTGCATAGGAGAGTTATTTTAATTTGAGGATAAAAAACTCTTTTCTCCATAAAAGAAATGTAAAAGTTATAAGATAGGATAAAAGTGAGAATAAAAATATAATCTTATTTAAATATCTCCCTTAGAATATATTACTTATTTCTCCAAAATATAACAACAATTTCTGTAATAAAAATTACTATTCTACACTGAACTTCTCTTGATGCTAAAGACTTCATTTTTGTCCTGTAGTATTCTACAATAAAAGCATAATTTTGGAGTTACTCGGTTTTGGCCACACCTTATGGAAAGGGCGTACCTGTCATCTAACTTTGCAGCATATGCAGCTTTGGTGAAATGGCTTTTGATCCCAGTAGAGATGAATCAATTGACTAAAAAAGACAAAACCAAAGTTTTCCATCACACATTTTCAAATACTACAGCCACAAATTGATTCTTCTGTCAGAGATTATTGTTGAGGAGTCAACACAAAAAAGGTACCAAAAATGTAGATAAGAGACACTGATACCCCTATCTTGAGGTTCTGCTCTGTATTTTGAAGACATTTCTCCTTTTTTTTAATAGGAGCCAGTGGAAATAGGTCATGGAAGTTCATAATAGTGACACTAGAGCAGTTAGAACAAGTTTACAGGGTTTGGGTATTTCTTCCTTTTCACAGTGATGCAAATATAGAGGATCTCTGTAGATATATGATCTTGCTGTTTGCTTACCTGCTCCAAGCAATTACTTTCCCCTATCTTCAAATATGGGCAAGTTTCTCTTTCTCTTACTGTCAGTTACATAATGAACAGTGATAGAGATATAATTTGAAATGGTGACTATTGCTCTGGGGCTTTCAATTTGGTGCTGATATTTGACCATCAAAGTATAGTTAGCACAGATGGTGCAAAGATGAAGCCTCAGCTAATCAGGACACATCACAAAGAAAGATGTTCTTGTGAAGTTTCTAAAAATCAAGTTAATGAGGGGAAATGCAGAAACTGGTTAACCAGTCAAATATTTTTTGAAACTGAAATTCAAGAACAATGGTAGAAATAATCTAGACTGCAATTTTGGAATCTTGAACCTGATTTTTTAGTTTAATTAATTTTATTTTCCCAGGTCTTCATTTCCTTTTGTTGTTTGTTGCTTTCCCTTCAACACCAATTCTTTTTCTTAATTTATTGCAGAAGATATTTATTTTTGTTAATAAAAATTTTCTTTTAGTAGAAACCATTTTCAGATTAATCTGTTACAGTGTCAAACCATAAATCACTGGATTTCCATTTATAGGTTTGAAGATCTCCATGTGCTGTGTTTGGGAACTCATTTGGTGTTTATTTAACTATATAAGGTATTACAGAACAAATGTCTGCAAATATAAGGTAGAAGAATAACAGAGGCAGGGGGCATAGACTTTTTTCCCCTCCTGCATGGTCTGCACTTTTGCAACTTAAAATAATAAAAATTACTTAGCAAATTTCACTGAAAGGAGAATCTAAAGGGTGGGGTTTATGGTCTGAGCCTGTAACCACTGAACTTCCCCAACTATTTTGCCTCACAGGGAGAGAAGATCTACAGATTGCCTACACCAGTCATGAAGAACTAATTCTGCAATCCATTGTATTCACTACCCTTGAGTCAGTGAACTCTTCTGTGTGACTTACAGCAGTAGTAGATATTCAAATTGAGTATTTTTGAGGATTTTGATCAGTTTTTTCCTACTCCAACATTGGAGTGTTACAAAATGAGCCTTAATTTTTTTGTGCTACAGCAGCTCTGTATTAGACTGGTGATTCATACTGAGCACAGCATCCACAACTCCTTCTATACAATTTTTATGGGTTTTATTAGTGCACTGATGAAAGTCTATACTAACTGTAGCAACAGTAGTGGAGTTGCTTGTATTGTATTGTGCAACCATGTGGGCTGGTGGGCTGAAGCTTGAACAAAAAGGGCTATTGCTCCTCTGAGACTTGAAAATTATCTTCCCACAGGTGCTGAGGGAAATGGTGAAAAACAGAAAGTGCAGAAGGTGGCTAAAGTGGGGGAATACACAGGCAGAAACAAGACCAAATTTCACACAGCTTGGCAGTGACATATGGCACCTCCTTTGAAAACACTTCTGTTTGAAGTTGAGGGAGCGATATGCTGACATTAATAATCAGGTTGTGAAAACTTAGCCAAATGATTTGCAGAGAGCCTGCGGTGAGGGTTTGCAATAGGATATACAGCTTCAGCCTGGTCTGAAGGAAAACTTCACAAAGAATTCAGACAATAATTTTTTTGAAAAAAAAGAGAAAACATTCCATACTGAACAGGTCAACAGCAACATGGATGCTGAATGGATTGTGTGTATTCATGCCTGCTTTCTTGGGAGCTGAAATACTGCCAGAGGCTTCTGTGTAAGGAATGGCTCAGCAAGCCAGGGTAGCAGCAGAGCAGGAGTCCAGCCAACAAAGTGGATGTTAAAGCACTGTGTTGAATCTGGCTAATTTAAATGACTGTAAAAGGCTATGGCCCAGTGAGGATGATTAGAAGCAAAGATGATTTGCAGGAATACCAGAAAATTCAGTTAGAGATGACTGGTGGGATTAGTGAAGGGGACCAACCACCTGCAGCAATTTTGAGCACGAACAAAAAATAGTTTATCAGCCATATACTGAGCCTGTCCCTTCCCTGACATCTTAAATGGGGCAGGCTGCTGATGTCCTCCAAAACTTGGCCTCTTCACTTGGGACAGACAGTGGGTGATCTGGAAGGGGGAAAGATGGGATCGAGCGGCTGCTCAGTCATGGAATTTTCAGCGAGGGACTTGTCTTTAAAGAATGACCTAATATCTTTCTTGAGGTTTGTGGTAATTTGCCACTTGTGAATTGTTACTTTATGTTTTTCACTTCTTTTTGCCATCTGTAGACCAAATGAAACCAAATGAGCTCTTAAGTCCATCTGTTGAACTCCCCGCCTCACTGAGCATCTAGATGATTTAATTTTCTGGGTCTTTGACTGAAAGCTCAAGCCTATGACACATTTAGACAGGACTTTTTGAGCTATGAAGACTATCAAACATGAATTGGGAAAGACAAACAACAGAGAAACAGTGATTTTAGATGTGAGATGAAGGCAACTTTGGAGGCTATTTCTTGGCTCATGGTGATCATGAATTCATAGGTGTGGATTTGGGTAGGTGTGTGCAGGATTAGGAGATTTAGGAGGTGGAGCAGATGTGACTAAATTTAATTTGTTTCCATTGTTTGGTTTCTGGTGACTGATGACACTTTGTCTTGAACATCTCTGAGTGTTCTTGTTATATTTCAGACAGAAGGGACACTCATTCCCCCATAGGAGTGCAGGAACAACAAGCATGCAAAACAGCTGTATGACATACACCACCATTAAATACATGACAACTCAATACACATTGATGCTCTCAGACATTTTTCTGCTTTACTCCAGAAAGATAGGTTTTCAGCTGAGAGGACATGGAAAACCACATATATTGGATTGCTGTGGTCCTAACTTGATCTAAACTTCAATACAGACTGGATTGGGTTTGAAGAAACCTTAGAGACCATTTAGTTCCAATCCCCTGCCATGGGGACTGCCCATGCCCATGCCTTCCACTAGATGAAGTTGCTTCAAGTCCTGACCTTGAACACTTGCTCCAACCTGACTTGCCCCACTGCCCCTCACCTTGAACACTTCCAGGAATAAGGCAGCCCAGCTTCTCTGGGCAATCTGTTTCAGTGCCTCACATTTCTTCCCTAATGTCTAATTTAACCCTTCCCTCTGTCAATGTCATTCCCCCTGGAGTGTCTGTCACTCCAGGCACTGGTTATTTAGGCACTGGAAAGGGCTCTATGGTCTCTATGGAGCTTCCTCTTTTCCAGTCTGTACAACCCCAGCTCTCAGTCTGTCTCCATACCAGAACTGCTCCAGCCCTTGGAGCATCTTCATGACACCCTCTGGACTCACTCCATCATGAAAGTTCTTAAGTCATACTCTGGTACTGCTCCATGTTCTCCAAGGTGTGACAGACACCCACACTGACTTGATGGATGTTTCCACATGGCACAGTGAGGAAAGTGTGAGAAGCTTGTCCATACCACACTGTATTCCAACCCCTGTTCTGATCATCTGTTGCCTTCTCACTGAGACCACATGAAAGTTGCTTATAGGAAGTGAAACTTCCAGTAATAAAAAATAAGAGGTTAATGTGTTTTTCTGCTTAGGTCACAAGCAGAAATTGAATCAATGATCTCATCAGAGTCCCAAGTGGACATTTGTCTCCACTTGGGAGAAAGAAAAATGAGATTAGAAAGAATCTCATTTTGACATGTTTTGAAAATATGTGAAGACCACAACTGAGGCTGGAGCAGCAAGCATTTAACAAATGACATGTTGTTTCTATTAAAATTTGTGGTGGAAGAATATTGTGTAAAATACAGATCTCCCAAAGAAAGAAAGAACTTTTAAAATAAGTTAAACTCATTGCTTCTACTTGTCAGACATAAATATGTTTAATTTAAATACAGGTCATTCATACCTCCTGCTGGGTTAAATTAATGAAGAACTTTTGCTTTAGATCAATTTAGCTTTATAAACTTCAGTTAAGCTGGGCTAACAGTTCACTAGCTTGCTGGGTGCGTGTTTATATGAATGCCTCATTCAAAAATTAAAACCTTTGTAGTAAAATAGGCAAAATACATTAACTTTAGTACCATTCTTCACTAGAGATCCAGTCAATCTGAGTCTGTAGGACTGTTGCCAACATTTCCAGTGGATTGAACACTCTCTTAAATCCTCTGAGGGAAGTGGTCAGTCAATTCTCTGGCTGAAATCCCTGTGCATGAAAGTGACGTGTGGGCTTGGGTGCTGTGGGGGAAAAAGCCTGCCTAGGACATGGCTCCACAGACTGAGCTTTTGCATCTACTCCTTCTCTCCTCTCTCACAGAATACAACAAAGATGCTGGACCTGGAAGATAGTCCTGAGATTTTAGTTTTGAATGGTAAAGTAAAACCAAGACAGTTTAATATGAAACGTTAGCCTTAAGTGTCTCTTCCATATTGTGCACAAGCCAAACCTTGACTGTGGGTACACAGTACTTAAAATGCCATGGAATTTGTGGAAGCATGTATATATACACACTCCCTTTCTTACTCTGGGCATAACTTAAACTTCTGCATTTATTTTCCTGTCCAGCCCAAGAGAGAGAGTCATGACAGGAATCAAATGGCTGTCAATGTACATGTTATTTTGAAACATATGACTTATGAAGGAGCTATCAGCTATAAGTGCTTCCACTGATCACATTAGAATCAAAAGTACATTGGAAGAGGAATTTCGAAATTATTAATGTTTGAGGTAAATCTTTTTTTTGCCTTCTTAACACAACACAATACCATAACAATATTCTAAACCAGGAAACGAAACTTTTCACATTGGAGAAAATAAAGAAAGAGCAGGCTGATGACAGAGTAGCATAGACATAAGAATGGAGACTTTTTATTTTTAATATTAGCAAGTAATCTCAGTTTTTATTACCTGAGGGAAGGCATGGAAATAGGGCTGGGGAGAGTTAGCTTTCGCATTTTAAATAAAAACATTAGAAGCTAAGGTATGCCATGAAAGACAACTTGGAGATAAATATTTCTGAGACTCTAATTAGAGAACAAACTGTTTTCAAAAGAAGACATCTCAAATATTTAGCATTTATCTTCACTAAGGTATTGGGATGCTGAATATGCTAACAAATTATCAGTATTTATTTGCTAGAATATTTACACAGTATTTTAAGAATATGAAGCTTATTTCTTCTTAGTTTTGAGGTTCAAAAATATGATATTTTATAAATTAACATTTATCACACTTGTATGACCATATAGACAGATGATCCTAAGAGGTTCTTAACTGATTATTTTTATATTACCCTCTGTAAGGAGACCTATATTAAATGGTTAATCACTGAATCCTTATAACACATTATTTCCAATAACAAAATGTAATTTCTTTAAAAAATTCAGATTCAATAAGCACTTTTTCTGCTAGTTAAACCCTGAATTGTCGTTAGGTTTGCTGACACATTTGTTTGTACAAAAGGATGCTTTTCTTATGGCTGCACAGGATGTTCCTTTTCTGTTTCAATCAGCAAGCTTGCTGCACTTTCTTTCATATAGAGCTGAATTCCAGTGTCAGTGAAATAATCAAAATAAAACCACTGTCTAGGTCTTCCGTATGCACAACGCCCCTTTTCTACCCTGATTAAGTCTATTTCCACAACATTCAGTGCTTCAAAAGTGCTCTGGGGCCAGAGAAATAGCAACATAGGAGTATATGTCATCATCATCTTGAGGACATATTTCTAAACTAGTGTGAGAGAATATAGATTCAAATAACTTTTTTCATACTGAGTAGAGAAAGAATTTAAGCATGATTAAAAAAAGGCAGAGATTCATTTATGGTTTCAAAAATCAAAAGATCTGCTAGCCTAAATAACACAGTATGAAACCAATTATTAAAAATAGATGAATTGAGAAGGCTGATTGATCTTGTGTGCTTTTTATAGCAGCTCACAGGCACATGAAATATTTCTTTTCACCATGTTACAAGCATACAATTTGGTAATCATTATATGCAAGTTTCAGAGGCTGATTATCACATTTCCATAGAAGTTAATGTCTTCTTCAGAAGGCAAACTGTTAAAGTCAATTACTCAATGTCTTTGGAAACTGCATTTTCTTTTGAAGATTTTGGGGCAAAGTTTGGCACTCCTTACCACTAAACTAATCTGACCTGCAAAGAAATCTTTCCACTGTTGAGCAAATGATGACAGCATAGTGTTACTCTTCAGTCTATACACTATAGTATTACACTGTAGTCCC
Organism: Molothrus ater; assembly: GCF_012460135.2. Taxonomy (NCBI): domain Eukaryota; kingdom Metazoa; phylum Chordata; class Aves; order Passeriformes; family Icteridae; genus Molothrus; species Molothrus ater. Next base: position 94,338,467 of record NC_050480.2, on the reverse strand, counting down.
AAGTCGTAGAAACGGATTTGAAAGAGCATTTTATGACATTTCTGGAGCTGAACAGAAATTCTCAAATGAAAATTTACATCTCAGAAAACACAAATTGAGAGAAACCAAAACTTTTGCTATGCTGCAGCTTTTTAAATGGCAAAACCAGCTGCAGCTGCAATACTTGCCTCCAGACAGAACAGCTGGTCAAAAGATCCATCTGAAAAAAGACCCAGCATGGGAGAATGAAGGGCTATGTACAGGTTCTTTGGTCATTTAATACAGTAGAATGATATAATTGTGAAAAGGAAAACCCAAAAAACCCCTTTGCCCCAAAACAGACAAAGCAGACCCTTGTAATGAGCTGTGTACAGCCTTAGGCAGGGCCCCACCCCGGTGTAATCAGGTCATGAATTATGTGACTCCTTCCATCTTATAAATTCAGTTTCCTTCAGACAGGAAAAGAAAAAAACCAACAGACATGGATTTTTTTTTTTTTAACCAAATGTAATTCTTATTTTCTGAATACTTCTGGTGCTTCAATGAATAATCTAATCACACATTGGGAGATCATGGAGATCAGAAAATCACATTAACTGTTGCCTGGCAATTCACCTCATCTACTTACTGCCTCTGACAGAGTTAGTTTTGTCTTTGCTAGTCTTGTCAGGTTGGAAATGTTCCTAAACATTCCTGATGCCAAAGACCCCATAGCATGTCCAGGTTTTTCCTACGCTTTTAGCTTCCTTTTTCCTGTTGCTGCTGAAGACCATTACTTCTTAAACTGTAAGTAACCAACAAGCATGTTTAGAAAAATTAGGTTTATTTCACATTAGTATTCCTGACATAAAAAGACAAACTATTCAACTTTCTATGTTAATTAAATCCTTGTTTGAGTTATACATTAGGACTTTATATTTCTGAAATTTAGTCCCTGTGTCTCTTGCACTGGAATAAAAGTGTTTCTGATTTACAGTTGATGCTCCATCAGCTTTTCTTTTGATCCTTTTGTAAAAAACCTTATCCCACTACCTTCTAAGCTTCTCTCCTCTTTTTCCTTACCTGGAGGAATTTTTTCCCTATCCGCTTAATTCTAATTTAAAACATTGCTCACTGGATTCACAACTGTGCAACGATACTGTTGTCGTTTTTCCAGGAGAGCCCATCCTCCCTCGGTAGCTACAGAATACCATCATGTGATGAAGGAAAGGAAAAGCCTGCTGCTGACATTGCTGGCATGGCCATATTTACCCTCAGGCTTTACTTGTCCCTGTGTGAACCCTGTTTTTTTTCCCTGGGAGGGTTGATGAGAGCAGCACTTGCCACTGCTAGAGCGCTGCAGTCACTTGTGTTGTGCTAGGTTCAGTCTGGGCTGTGCTTTTATGTGTGCATGAAGGAGGATGTGTACCAGGAGCGCAGATAGATCCCCTCTGGCTGTCAATAACATTTTGGACAGCTGTTATCAGGGCTGGGAGGTAGATGGGTCTCTCCACTGCCAGCAGGGGGAGGTCACCAACTACTTTTATGGTTTGGCATTCTTGAGAATGAGGGGAACGAGTCTCCCAGTATTCCAGGTTTCTGACTTTTCGTTCTCTGCCATTGGCATTCCATCTTCCTGTGCTACCCTACCTGCAAATTTATTTCTGGAAGAATTAAAAAGGAATAGAACTCCTCCTCTGAAGAGTAAAAATAGTAATTTTCTAGGTGGTGTCACAGCCACCTAGAATTTTGCCTACATTTTGCTCATGGGGCTGACTTTTTGGGCAGTGTTCTAGCTCAAAATGGAGCCAAAATGGAGACTTAAAAGGTCTGCAGTATCTCCTTGCAAGTAAACCTGATTCCTGTTTTTGGCTTCTGCTTTGGGAAAGCATGAATGAAGTGCTTGGTTTTTAACCTGTATTCACAGACCATGTACTACTTGCGTGTGTTACAGAGAGTTCTGCTGGGAAAACACAAATACCCCTAGATTATACATAATCTAAAATGTTATTAACAAAACATTGCCACTGCAAATTTAAGTGGCAGCAAAATAAAGAAGCATAAATGCTACCTTGTGTAGATTTAAATTTTTTTTTTTCTTACTGATTTTTTCATGTTGGATATAACTTGATGGCATTTTTAGACATTCAAGAAATATTGATTTACAGCAATAGAGCTACCCATGAGATCAAGCTATTTAAATAGCACTGATGATGAAAGGGGGTTATTTATGTGACTGTACATGAAAGTATTGCTCCATATTTGCAATACTCTATAATTTGATAATGAGTGTTCATGTAATTATGAATTACTCATAAGAATATGATTTTTTCACACATAATTATAAGTTGCCTGAAATTTTTTCTCAGAAATAATTTTTACAATTTTCTTTTTCTTATTCTTCCCTATTATCTCAAAAAGCAGAAGTAGTATATGATTGATTAGTCATACTTCAATAGAAATCAATCACATGCACCTGAATTGAGTCAAGGAATCTGAAAGCTGAAATGAGTTTACAACAAGCATTATTTTAAATTAAGCACTCAAAATATAAGACATATGATCACCAGCAAGAAAGGATTTGCTGAAACAAAAAAACACAGCTGTTTTTTTTGCCTGATGTAGTTGTAACTAATAATACTGAATTTTGTCTTTTGCCATATTGCATTTTTGCTGTTGAGAAGGGATTTGAGATTAGTACTTCTACCCTCTTTAAATTTTTCTTCTTTAGAAGGTTTTTCAGCATTGGTACAAGAATGTTTGCAAGATAAACACACAGTAAAAAAATCCCCAAGCAATTTTGTGACTATATGTTTCAAATCTTAATTGAGCAAAACCAGACAGTTGAAGGGATAAAACAATTTTTTCTTATGGTCCTGAGAATGCTACTTGAGAATACCTGACACTGGTAAATCTACTTAATTGCTGTGGCAGTATTTTCACACTGGAAGATTATAGTTTATTTATTGAAAGAATATACTTGTCAGAACAGTACAGAAAGGGTAAAAGGAAATGCAGAAAGAATTTTTTTCATTATATTGAGAGTTCTCTGTTGTCTTGGAGATCCAGGCTCATATCAAAATTCATGCAAAAGTAAGTGGGAGGTCATCATTTTCAGCTGCTTGCCTTGTGTGGAAAAAAAGAGTTGCTATGCCATGCAGTAAAGCCTCTCTGGGTCATTTATAAACCACGTGCTGGGATTACTCAAACACTAAAGGCTGGCACGCAAAATATTAAAGCTCTGGAGGCAATCAGATAGGATTCAGGGACTCTTATTACAAAGCCTATACAACTAATGCTTCTAAATCCATATCTTTGGAACAAGCTTTTAGGAGAATATTTAACTGCACCTACACAAATAAGTTAGTTCAAGGATATGAGGCCCATACATGTGCTCAAATATAAATATTCTTTAAAAGGGTTTTGCTGTTACTGAATTTTGAGTTATTCAGTTCAAGAAGTAGAACTCAAGGTGTCTGGACTGGTGGGCTCCCCATGTTAGGCCACATTCCTGAGACATGTCCCTGCCACCAGGTTCAACAGGGACACAAGTCATGCCACAGCCTGGCAGCCCAGACCTGCACAAAATAAAAAATAAAGGTGGGTCTTGTTCTGTCTGCACTAATCAGAAAGGTCTACTCAGAAAACAGAGACAAATGCAGCTACACGGGGGCTGGCTTGTAACTTTCACTCACTTGGCATTGTTATTTAAATTGTCTGGGAATGTTTGCAATAAACCATAGATGTGAGTTCCTTCTCAATGTTAAAAATGGTCACAGTCCTTAACTACAATATTTTGTTTCAGAATGACCTCAGTTTCTTATTCAGAGGAAACAAAAAAAAAAAAAGAACAAGCAGTTATTTAATGTCCTATATGACTGTGACATTCCAGGACAAATGGTGGTGTAAGGCAGAGTGATCAATATTTGTCTTCAATCAATTCCACTTCAGTTTCATCTCTTGTGGAGTACTGACAAAAAAAAAAAAAACAGCCAGTACAGCCAATCTCAAATGTTAGTTTAAATGAGTCACTCATACTGTTTGCATAGCAGGTCAGCTAACTGTTCAGTTTATCAGCTTCTTATTTCTTTGAAGAAGCAATGAATATAAATAATTTTTGAGGCAATGCAAGGGCATAGTCTCCAGTGTCAATGTCATGTGCTTTGAACAGCTTGCAGGGCTCTTGCTTTGCCTTCTGCCAGTGACTAATTCCATGTGTTTCAGATGGACTGCTATTTGTAATGATTATGACAATTGGGAATAAATACCAGGAGCAAATATTTTTTTGGCACTATACAGTTGTGATTTAAGCAGAGATTGTCATGATTTTCTTGCATTCTTGTGGTTTTCATCCTTTGAGTTCAACATGATCTGAGCTTCCCTGCCAAAAAAAACCAACCCCCCCCCCCAAAAAAAAACCCAAACAAAAAAAACAAAAGAAAAGAAAAAAGAGAGAATGAATTAAAAAAAAAACAAAAAACCAACAGGTAGGGCACGGCAGGGAAGTGAGTTTAGTTTTGTAAGCCTAAAATATAGTAAATAAATAAGCATATATATTTTATCATTCTTTAAAAAGGAGCTGAGAGTTGCTGAAATCCTGGAGGAGAGGTCACTATAACTCCTTGTGCTAGTGGGAATGAAGGAATGATGCTGTGGCCAGCCCTGTGGCTCAGAGCAGCTGAGCAGAAATCTACTGATGTTGCTGATGACTACAGGCCTCTGTCACACAAGACACAGTCTGTGTGGACATCTGAGCTTCTACAGATTCAGCATTTTCAGCTAAAGTTGCACCATGGTAGATACTGGATCACTGCACGGGGACCCTGATAGCCTGGGTACCAATGAGGCAGATGGTGATGGAATGCTGGGTCTGCTGGAGACTTGCAGGAAGACTCAAGGCAATGCTCAGCTGCAGGATGACAGCTGAACAGAAAACTTTGGGGCAGAAGACAGAAAACAGCTGATGTGGATCATGGGACAACAAGTAGGAACTGCACTCCCACCTGGTGCAGCAGATGAACAGCAGTGCATTATTAAGGCTGTCATCCCCCAAAAGAGCAGGTCAGGAAGTTTGGTGATCATAAGATTTATCTCCTCTGCTGTTCCTTTCCTAGCTTTTCATAAAAGCTTTGCAAGATTCATGCTTAAAATGTAATACCGCACCAACTCAATCATTACTTGGCTGAGGGGCATCATAGAAAAGAAACAGGCCCTTTCCCATATTTGAAGCCTTAAGATTCTGCTTTATTATCTATGAGTGCAAAAAAACTTACTGTTCCATACTCCATTTTTTATTGAGTAGAAACAGCTAGACCACTTCTAAATTTTGGTTATTAAATTTGACAGTATTACTGCCCTCCAAAATATCCAGCGCATGACTTGTCCTGTAGAGCAAAAGGTTTGTGTATTTTTAAAGTACCGTATGAAAAACAGAGTGAAATTTGTGCTGTGCCCACAACATAGGCCCCATTGTCCTGGACCTGAAAGAAGAAAATAAGATGGAGGGATGTGGTTAATTTAGGTCACACATTTATTAACTGAACTTGGCTGGGAATTTACAGCAGTAACCCTCACATTTGGGATCATATTTCTTTACAAAGCTGTTTCTGCTTGATAAATAGCTGCCTTTCCCACATTCCAACAGAGCCTCAAACATCTTTCCTCTCACAGGCACAATGGGACATTCTAGCTTGTTCTAGGGATGTATCCCTCCTAATTTCCCTTCATCTTAATTTTATAAGGAGATTGAGCCCTTTCTGAAAGCTGAGCGTGTATAATATCCCTGAAACCCACTGCATGCCAGCAACTGGATAGGTGCCTCTTTTTCTCTCCTGTTTTGTCCCTGGTGTTATGAGGAGACAAAAAAACTTCATACTGTGGAGTTATCTCAGTGACTGGGGAAAATAATATTTTCTGATTTTCCCAGAAAGATGGCTAAAGCAATCTCTGCCATAAGCCTCAAAATCATGTTTCTACATTAAACAAAGGGCTGAGTAGCAACCCAGGATTTCACAGGGTTTCAGGATGGTAAAACCCACTTCAGAATCATCCCAAAATCCAGCAGAAACCATAGAATAATGGAATCATAGCATATCTTGAGTTGGAAGGGACCCACAAGGCTCACCTAGTCCAGCTCCTGGCCCTGCACAGACCCATCCCCAAGAGTCATACCATGTGTTTGAGAGCATTGTCCAAATGGCTTCTTGAACTCTGCCAGGCTTGGTGCTGTGACCCCTTCCCTGGGGAGCCTGTTCCAGTGCCCAGCCATCCTCAGGGGGAGAAACTTTTCATGATCTCGAACCTAAACCTCCCCTGACACAACTTCAGGCCATTCCCTCAGGTCCTGTCACTGAGCATCACAGAGCAGAGATCAGTGTGATCCCCTCTGCTTCCCCTTGTGAAGGAATCTCAGGTGCCATGAATCCAGTAGCTTAAGTTGGGCTTCATCCCCAGTTCAAAATAAAAAAAAAAAGTGAGTACTTAAAGAAAGATTTTTTTTCCCATCTGTCTAGAAAATCTGCTAATGTTTAACCTTATGACATTTATATTTATGTTTCTGTGATGAAATTCTACTACTGAAATGCCTTACTGAAAATTTGCCTCACTTTGTTGTGCTGGGAATTTACATAAGGTGGTTATTGACTGTGAATATATTCTCATTCAAAATCTCTGTATAGTGGAACATTGTGACAACTGGATTTTTTCTTTGAGAGAAGCGGTCTTTGTTCTTTGCAATCAGATTTTAGACATATATGTCCCAAGTAAGGAACCAAAGACTGGTCTCATAAAATTTGAATCAGCATAAATAATTTTAAACCTGTTGTACTTATATCTTTGTTTTTTACTGTAAGTGTGAAGAAAACTGTACATATGCAAGTTAAATACAAGACAAAAAAGGCATTTCTACAATCCCTGTGAAGCTGTTCTTCGAAGATGCAATTAAAATAAAGCAATGGCATTTACACTGGAAAGGGAATGCTCATCTTTTAAAATTCTGTACTGTAATTTCCATAAGCTGGTCAGTGGTGAGGGCTCTCATCTGGAATGCTGATGGGGCCATCACTGTCAGATGTCTTTCCTAATAAGGTAAATCACACAGTGCTTGGTCAATCAGCTAAATCCAGGGAATGAGCTCCAGCTCAAGCTGCTTTTGCCAAAAGACGCTAGCAACCACAGGTTAAAGTTCACGTCTGCCAATAACATGTTGCAAATCCAATCAGAAACACAATCAGGATGTATTTGTTAGCTCTGACAAAAACTATATTATTATGTTTAAATGATGGCTTTACTTTAAAGCAGTCATTTTTTGGTCATCTGAGAAGGCTGATGTGAAACAACTCAAAAAAGTGAAAAAAGACTCACTATTCTTTTCAGAGCTTTTTTTTTAAATTTTATTTTATTTCTTAGGTGTAGGACTAAGTAGCCTGATTTTAGCTTGTTATCAACAAGAAGGAAATGGCATGACTTGTACATAACAGTCTGTCCTTGTTAGTCTGCCCCCTTGATTCTCTGGTATTTCTTGACATTATTCCAAAGTGCTGTGCCAAATAGTTTTATTGTATGCTCTTTTCAAAATTTTACTGGTAATTTATACTTAAATAAGAGTATGAGTGAGGGATAAATTTTATTCTTGATAAGAATATACCCATGTACAAGGTGTGGCATTATGTAGAAATGAATATTCCAAACTTGGGTCGTGCATAGTATGTACATTGGTCAATAGAGATAGAGACCATTGGTCAATAGAGATAGGGAATGGATATAGGGCTCCTGGGCCAGAAGTATTCTGGATCCTTTACAAAGGTGGCAGAGACATAAGATAGAGAATGGAGTGTGGCCTTAATGCACTCAGATATTGATACTTGAATTAAACTCTTAAGACTAGTACTAATATGCTAGTAATTAACACCATACTTAACATTATTGCTATGAAATTAATGCAAGTACATTGATTTTCACACCAGAGTCACTATGCTTATGATGAATAAACTAAAATAATTGGATGCTAGATGGAAAATAAATCTTCTACTATATTAATGCCACTTGTTGCCCAATCTAATGAAAGGAGAAGTTCTACTTTGAGGCTCCAAATAATTTGATAGAAAGAAGGTTTAATGAAATCTGAGAATGCCAAACCACATGAGAAATGGAATAGTGTGAAGAGACAGAAATTCAAATGATGAATTCTGAAGCAGGACAAAGTAATACCTATACACATGCAGTGCTGAGATTGGGCCCCTTGTGTCATACTGTGGCTATCTTTGGAAGTCTCAAGAATTATGAGTGATTTTATTAATTTAAGCCAGAAATAGCTGCCTGAATTCTTAGCTGAATAAATCATACATGATAAAATTAAAAAAAAAAAATTGGTGCTTCCATTACAGTTTTCACTGTATAAGATACTTGAATTGGTGAAATTGGTGTATTCAACAAAAACTTTGTGCAGGGATAAGAAAACTTCACAAGAAGTTGGAAGATATGTGAACATGGAAACCAAACATTTGTAGTACCTCTTTCTGGGACACACTAATAAGATGTCTATGGAATCTAAAACAGAACTAAGATTGAAATAACTTGATCCTTTTGATCATCAGCCTGTAGGACCAGTCCTCTAGTGTGGTTCAGCTGCAGTTGAAAAGCTGTGCAGCAGCAGGGATGACACAGCAGGGAAAGGAGCCAACACTCAGTACTTCATCAGCTGTCTGTCCAAAACACCATTTTTCTCTCTGCCTCTGTGGGATGCACCCCTGAGAAAGGCCCTGGTGAATGGATCTGCGCATGTGGTTCATGTTGTGAACTTATGTCCAAGTAGTTAAACAGAAACAAATCTTCAACTTTCCTTTGAAACAGAATTTCAGCTTTATGTGTCATCTGCACTACTTGCTTTGCTTGACTGTGAAAAAGATCTTACAGCTTCCTCTCCTAGAACAGATGCCAAGAGAAGATGACTTGTTCAAAGCTAAAGACATGCAGCTGCTTTTCCCACTGAGGCTGAAATGAAAGGGTGGATACTGCTCCTTGATAACAGGAATCTGAGCTTCAGGCCTTTTCAAACGCATGTAAATGTCTCTCAGCTTTCTGAACAATGATCTAAACAGAGAAATAAGGAAAAACATGATTAAGTAGCAGAAGAACTGAGCATGCTCTAACTTATGATTTCCTTTGAAATTATGTGGTACATTTGCCAGCTATGTCAAGACAGATTCAGTTCATATTGTTAATTTCTTAATCCTGCATCAAGCAGACATGCCAAAACCATCACAAATTTAACATTTGTAGCAGAAGACTGTGATCTTACAGCTATGCAGAAGGCAAAATGTTCAATACAAGGAAGAATTAAGTGTGAATCTTTAAAAAAATCCATAGAAATTTGGCAAATATATGACAATATCTTTTGCTTATTATCAGACACTAACAATGTGTCTTTGCCCACTTTCCCATAACTCCTTCATCTGTATTACTTTTATCTATTATTGGCCTGAGTACATTTTTTGTTTTGACAATTTCTGAACACAGAGTTGGATATCTTCTTTAACACAATGCCCATTGTCTGTATAGCTTGTGGTTGCCTGTCACAGCTGGGAACTCAGTTCAGCCTGGGAGGAGCCTTCCAGTCCATATAAACTGGGCTGCCATTGGGCTCCACTGGCCACTGGTGGTGGAGAACCAGGAAGACTTTTTGTAGTATAAAGTATTAATTAGCCATTCATGATGAAAATACACAGTCATCTGCAGATCAGGGCACAATTTGGGTTTGACTGTGATTAGACAATCACAAGGAAGTGTGTTGTATCATTTTCATGTGGCCTTTTCACATTTAAATGAGGGGTAAAATTCAAAGTCAGTGTAGAATACTCAAAATTTTGTAAACTCAAGTCCTATGTGGCTCCTTTATCACAGGCCTATTTAATGGAATGATACACTTTTTTTTTTTTTTCTTCTTTTTGACAAAAAAGGCAGTTTAACTGTGGTGTACTGCATTTTGGGTTCTTTTGGGACTTCTACTGACACAACTGTACCTCCTGCTGAAGACTTGTCTTTGAGTCTCCACAACAGAGCAGGGGCAGTGGACACAGCCCACAGCTACTGCTCAGCTTATGCAGCTGGGCTTAGGAAAATCATAACATCCACACTGTTTGACATAAGAGGGTTAATTCTCTCTTTGCCAGGGAGGGGGACCAGAGGGGCTGCATATTACATTCCTCAGGCACAGCTCCTGGGTGCAGGGGGAAAGTTGGGTGAGAAAAAAGGCTGTGGAAGGGCTGGACAGTGGCTGCCACTGCTGCTGAAACTGCTGCATGAGGGCACCAGGGAGGAATTAGGGGCAAGTACAAAGGGGAAAACATTTCCAAGAAAAGTCATCCCATGAAGATTTCCTTCCCAGCCTCTAAGGAGCAATGAGCCCAAATCACCTAACTCCAGTCAGACAGTTTCTTTGCTTTTTCCCATGTGATGAATATTTGCTCCACCATCTTGAACTGACAAAATTAGATTTTGTTTATGCTGTTGAGATGGCTTAAATTGAATGTCAAAAGTCCAATTATATTTTACCAACAATAGCATAGTGTAAATGAAGTGGAATTACTTGAATTTTCATCCAAAATTCTAGATCACAGAATCACAGAATCAACTAGGTTGGAAAAGAACTTTGAAATCATCAAACCCAACCTATGACTGAACTACTAGACTGACTACTGCCAACTAGACCATGACACTGAGTGCCACATCCAGTCTTTCCTTAAACACCTCCAGGATGGTGACTCCACCACCTCCCTGGGCAGCCCATTCCAAGGCCAAATCACACTTTCTGTGAAGAACTTCTTCCTTATGTCCAACATAAACCTCCCCTGGCACAGTTTAAGACTGTGTCCTCTTGTCTTGTCACTGGCTGCTGGGGAGAAGAGACTGACCCCTACCTGACTACAGTCTCCTTTCAGGGAGTTGTACTGAGGGGTAAGGTCTCCCATGAGCCTGCTTTTCTCTAGGCTGAACACCCCAAGCCCCCTCAGCAGCTCCTCAAAGCCCTTGTGCTCCAGACCCTTCACCAGCTCTCTTACCCTTCTCTGGACACACTCCAGCCTCTCAACATCCTTCCTAAATTGACGGGCACAGAACTGGACACAGCAACCAAGATGCAGCCTCACCAGTGCTGGGTGCAGGCAGGCACATATTCACTGCCCCCGTCCTGCTGGCCACACTGTTGCTGATACAGGCCAGGATGCCATTGGCCTTCTTGGCCACCTGGGCTCACAATGGCTCATGTTCAACTGTCTGTCAGTCAACATCATCATGTCCCTTTCTGCCTGGCAGATTTCCAGCCAGCTTGTCCCCAAGCTGTAGCACTGCATGCAGTTGTTGTGCCAAGATGTCAAAAAACTTGAGTGTCTTTGGAAAAATTTTCCAAAACCCTTTTTAAAAAAATGCTTCTGTTGCCATTATGCCTTTTTTTTTTTTTTTTTAAGAAAAGAAATAAGAACTCTTCTTTGGCATGCTTCAAGCTGTTCAATCGTCTTTACAGACCACAGTCCATCGGACACTGTGTTACATAAGCTGCAGACCACGGCGGGAAGAGGCACAAAAAGGGTATAACAATTTCTCTGCAATATTTTTCAGCACTTGTTTGCAGTTGTCAGAGCTTTATCTTTTTATTCTTGCTTCCCTGGAAAAACCTTTTAAGAGGTTAGGCATTTGTCAAAAAACAGGAAAGGCAATATATTACCCAGATACTTAGATATATCACAGGCAGTCAGTTCAGATTGTATGCAAATGAAGTAGTTGCAGAGTGAAGTAATAACCTTTTCAAATGACTGATCATAACATAAATTCTTGGAAAAACCCTGTTTTATGAAAAGAAGTAAATAAAACTGCAAAACAAGACAAAAAGCATGACAAAGTATTCAATCGATCAGAGTTCTTTCCTCATAAAAATACTTCCATTAATGCAAATGGAAGTATAATTTAATATTGAAAACTTCCAGAAGAGTAAAAAATAAATATAGGACAAACTGTACCAGGAAAATATGACTGGCTGATTTGACAGCATTACAGAAATACTCAGTTTAAGAGAACATTCCATTCAAAGGACCATTACTAAGACGTGATCTGATTCATACTCTGTTTTTGTTTTGTTTTTGTTTCATAACAATTAGGTGAAAAGCGATCACTGGAAAATCCAACTCATCGTCTTGTTTGCAAAGAGATTTTACATTTCACTCAAAAACTTACATGTAAAAACCCTTGTTTTTTCTTCTTTTTTTGTTGTTGCATGTCTTGTGTTTGAAAGACATGTATTCAGAATTACATTTAGTCTTGAGCTCAAGAACCCCAGGAGGGTTATTCCATGATCCCCCTTGAGAGTCCATCTGAGTGGTTTGTCATTTTCTCTTAAAAATATCTACATACATTTTTTTTACTTTGACGTTCACTGATGTCATAATTATATTTTTGTAAAGCATTTAATACTGGAATAATTTTTTAGAGAATCCAGATTAGAGCTCTTGATAAACTCTGATATTTTGATGTTTGTTAGGAAAGACTTCTTTCTGCCTTCTGAGCAATTTTTTCTTTCCAAACAAATTGTCTCCAATCTTGTGCAACATCTCTTATTTTCACATGATGTTCTGAATCTTGAACTCAGATTATGTTTCATCAGGTCTCACAAGCCATTTGCAAATTGCAAGTTCATGGCAATACCTGTGATCTGTGCCCTCATTTGCTAAGAATTTATGAAAAGAGTGAGTTGCTATATGCAAACTGATAGTCAGTCTCGTGGCATCTGAGAGATGAAATCCATGTTGTACTTCATTCCGCTGAGAAACGGAGAGTCAGACATCTTGTAGTTCAAACTTGCCTGCTCTAATGATTGGCCTTTTATAAACCAGCTGCCTTGTTTCTGTCTTTTGAAGCAGTTTCAGTTTCCAAACATGATTTTAAGTAAGCCCTGATGTCAAGACTGGATCTTAGCTCTCCCACATGGCAGAGAAGTGCACCAGCTGAAGTGCACCAGCTGTCAGCACCTTGTTACTCCTTTTTTTGTAGCAAAAAATAGTCTTGGAGTACAGATGTTTCATCACATGAAATTAAATTATTTCACCTTAGTGAGTTATCCTCTTGCCAGAGTGTGGTGTTGGAGTGTACCAGCTGCAAGTGAAAATGCAGTAATTTAAATTACAGTGAAGATGAGATAGTCTCATAAATTTCACCTCACACCTAAGATATGCAAAAAAAGGCAGTCCTGAAATGTCCTTGCAGTCAACTAGCACAAGGTAACCTCTCAAACCATTGGAACTGAAGCAGATTTGATCACATATCTATGAACCAGGTTTCAGTCCTCCTAGAGAAAATAAAATTTTATGGAAGTTGAAAAGATTTTAAGGACAGTGAATTTGCTTTCACATAATCTTACCATATAACTTTTTCTCTACTTAATTACATTTTCCTCAAAGTTCTATTCATGCAAAATGACTGGCAAATATCAGATTTAAAAACAATTAAAAGCCTTGTTTTTAAACTTTTGTACTTCATTTCTTACTTTCTAATGAAGGCATAGCTTGGCCTATGTTGTGGAACTGTCAAATACAGGCACCTGGTTCAAATTTAGATTGAATAAGAGTTAATTAGTAATTGAATAATTCTTTGTAGCAGCAAATATGTTTTGTATTCATCACTTATTGACAGATCTGCCAGGTGCTATACTGAACAATGAGCGACTTGTTCTCTCTAACCATCCTACCCCCAGGTACAGTCTCAACCCAAATATTGGCTCCAGATACTGCCACATTTTTTCAGAAGGGGGGAAAAGAGTAGTTTTGGATTGAATCATTATTGTAAAAGCCAATCCCACGAGCAGTCCAGTATTCTCAGTAAAAGAGATGTTCTAGCTCATGTCAGAGTTTCCGTGTGCTCACACATTGTGACAGACGGTGTGGAGGTTTCATTGGTGCTCGGTTTGCTGTGTGCACACCATGTGTTCTGGTGTACTAAATACATGTTGTTCAGCAAGGTAGAAGCTGGCCTTATCTCATCTGCCCTATTCTGGATCAGGTAGAAACATGTGGCAGGAGGAGAGGAACCTCTACACCTCTCTGGGGCTCAGCCCAGTGTTTGCATGAAGAGAGAAGTGATGGGCTCAGCAGAGAGGGAGGTGGCAATGTGTGTCAGGGCAGGATGCAGCCCAACAACTGGGCTTTGGAGGTGCTTGGAAAAAATCACCCCGTGGCTCAGGAGAACACTGACATTCAACATGGATACTGACACAGCTCAGGAAGGTGCTGAAAGTCTGGGGTGAAGGGCTAGTCCTGAATGGTGCAGTACATCCCACAGAGGGGAGACTGGCTTTCTAACCTTATTGCTTGCCCAGAGGAGATGAGGTTTCTCTGTTTCAGGTTAATTTTGAGGGTTGTAGGGCTTTAATATCACCTGGGTGCCTTGGTCATTATGAAAATAAAGTGTGGATGGTCTGCCTTAAAGCTTTGTCAGACATGTACATAGTCTGTACTTCATGTAGCCTACAGAATGTTAACATAATTTTTAAAAAATAATTTCTTCAGATAATCCTCACTGACTATAGCCTTAAGTAGGAGGGCACAGCATCAAAGAAATCTTTGATATTAAGAGATTAAGTTCCCATCATATTTCAACATGCCTAACTAGTTCAATTAAGTAATATTGCACCTTTTTTCCCCCATCCCACAGATGGGCACCAAGTAGTAGGTCTGAATAAATAAATCAGGAAATACCCACCGCATGTGTTACTGATATGGTCAGACTAAGTGATGGCAATGGTCCTCTTCCAGCTACTGAGTCTGCTGGAGTTTTGAAGCTATTCAAGGTGGGAACTTGTCTGAAACCTCAATTTAAAACAAGGAGAACATAAAAAAGGAAATAGCCTGGAGATATTTCGTTGTTCTTTGTTTTTTTGTATTATTCTCTGGCAAATATTATTTCCAGCATTTTTGAATTAAGATGCATAATATGTGTTGTAACTCTTACATACCAAAGAAGTTTCTTCTGCTGATTCATTTTTGCTACCTAGGTTACCAAATCTCTCATTTGATTGACAAACCCCTAGGTCTTAATATGTGCCAATATAAAATATTTTGTACACTGAAGATATATTCTGTGCCAATATAATACGTACCAATATAAAATACTCTGTATACTGAAGAATGCTGAAGAGAAAGCTTTTGTTTTCAGTAGGTTCTGGTTTTTCAGTTTATGTCAAAAAATCATAACTTGTGAAATATAACAATCCAATTAGTACTTGCAATTGCAGTAATTTCTTCACCTGTGACTTGTGCCAGACTGTTTTTTCTCTTCCTTTTATTGCATCAACTCCATTTTTGCCATAAAAAATTGTAAAACTTTTTTTTTATTTCTTTAGGGTTTTTTTGTTTGTTTATTTCATTTTAACTCCTTCACCTAGGTTGAAACATATTTTTGGCTGGAGATTATCTCTAAATGTTCTTTAAATCTTTTATCTGCATCTTTCATTTTATATTATAGCAAAATGTGCACTAGAGTTACAATCAGCAGCAACAGTAGCACCATCACTTTTGAGGATGATATCCCCAAGGTTTCCATTCCAAACTAAATTTTGGGCTTTCTCTACCATTTAGAAAAGGCTCTTTGAGCATCAAATACACTCTTCTGGAAAATGACCAAGAGAAAACAGTCATTGCTTTCTTTGAAAAACAGATCCAAGTTACTTTTAAAATGCTGATTTTAAAAGGAAACATTCAGCTGCTCTGATCCATTTTTTTTCACATCCTACCTACAAAGCAATTTTCTAGCTACACTTCAAATGAAGCCTGTCTGAAAGATTATAGCAAAGTAAAATGTTTGAGATTAAATAGATAACATTTAAGTGAATGTTAAATACCAAGCTAGGAATGGTTGAAAGGTACCACTTTCATAAAGGTCGTGGTTCCAGTAATGAGATTTACAAAACTGCTGAGATTAATAAAATTTGCCAGACCTCCAGCTAGACTCCGGCTTTCCAAACTACCTAAAAAACACCCACCCATTTTACTGGAGAGCAACACCTTGGAATAATTCCACTTGTGTCTCTGGGCAGCAGCTTAGCCTTCATAAATTGCCCTTGTTTCAGCTGTTTTAGCGCTCCTGCTGAAGACCTTAGCTGATCCAGAGGAACATGCAAATTTGCTAACCTAAACACGTGACATAACAGCACAGAAATGATCCCAAATTTGTCCTCCTACAAGAAACTATCTCTCCAGTTCATGACAGGGCCGACTTGGACACCTGTTTTGCAGCCTCATATCTGAAAGAGTAGCAGAAGCAAAACATTAGTCTGGCTCTTAAGTCCTGCAGCCTGCACTCTGCCATGGCTCAGGATGCAGGGCTCCCTATCCCATCTGCTGGCCACACACTGTGGACTCCCATGTTGGTCCATTTCAGGGAATAATTTCTATCTTTTAGCATATAAATAATCACAGAGTCATAGAGAGGCTGGGATTGGAAGGGACATTTAAAGGCCTTCTAGTCTAACCCCCCTGCAATGGGCAGGGAAATTTTCAACTAGATTAGGATGCTCAGAGCATCCTAATCGAGTTGATTGACAGTTGATCCTGTCTAAACTGGCCTTGAATTTTTCCAGGGATTGGACAGCCAGCACCTCTCTGGGCAACCTGTAGTATGTTGTACTCTGCAGGTGAAACTGTAAATTTACCCTATCATGTGATAAGCACATTGTCACAGTAATTTCTTTTGATATCCATTGTGAATTAACTTTTTTCCATTAACTATGTGATGCTCCTAAAGCCATTTTATTAGTATAGAACTTCTCAAAATAATTTTAATTCTTCAAATTGCTTTTTGGCATTAATAATATGTGAATTGTAGCCTTGTATGCCTTTTCTTCTTAATTTTGAACACACAGCAAAGTAATAAATATTCCTATAAAAATATCTAGATGTAATTGCATGCATTGCTCCTTGTGCTGCTTTGATCAAACATCTGATCAGTGTGCTAACATTTAAATAATTTGATTACAATTTCTAGAAGTAAGTAATTGAAATGGAAACAACTAAAACTACCTCAAACTTCAACCAAAGACAAAAATCAACATTACTTCATTGCCTGAAATTTTCATATGTCTGAATATATATTAATCACTGCATATGCTCATCACTTTATGGAATAAATAACAATATTATTTTCACCATCATGGGGAAAATTGTCTTTTGGGGGGCAATTATTCCGGTAGATATAAACCATACTGAATCATAAATGAACTTTGGAATTTAAATAATGAATCTGAGACTAAAAGACTAAAGAATATTCTCTACATTTTCATTCTGCCTTTTATGACATAGAGGGCTCCTGTACAAATTAACATATAAGCCTATCTTGTCATGACTTAAGGCAGAAAGAACAGGCACTGCAGAAAGATAACACTGATTTTACCAAACATTAAAGATTTTGAAGGAATTGTTTAAATGGTACTAAAGTGTTTCTTGATTTCCAAATCTAAAAAAGCAGTTGTAAATCATTAAAGGTTTTTCCTAGTAAAAGTGTATTATTAAGTATGTTAGGTTAAGTAAAATACTTCATATTTTTATTCCTCAAGACAAAATCACTCTGAAAAAAAAAAGGATTAACTTATTCTGCATTATATAAATTAATTAATGCTAGGTAAAGTAAGAAAACAACCAATTCAATGCAAGTTATTTTAAATAAAAATGTTCCTTTAAAATCTCCATTTACTCAATATTTGAGCCAATTAATATATGTGTATGATAATGGAGTACAATGCTTTAGGAAAATCAGTGATAATGGATGCATGTAGAGAGGAAAAAATAGTCAAATGTATCCTAAATACCTAAACTAGCTACCTACATACACACACACACACACACACATACACACGGATAATTCATAACGTGCTCGGAATTCGATACTACTATTCGGAAAAAATCTCACAGATTTGTAATTCATATTTCTAACTCAGTAGCAGCCATGGAAACAGTCTGAGTGGTAGGAGTTAAAGGGGAAGGCAGAGAGTGAAAAAAACAAATGGTTTCACTGTGTGACCAAGCTCACAGTGCAGCCCCACCTTGACTGCAGGGTACTGTCATCTTCATGTCTCAGCCATGGTAAAACAGAATTGAAAAGGATTCAGAGGAAGGATTCAAGGGTGACAAAGACCTGGAAAGCTGCCATGGAATGACTGATCAATGAACCTTATTGATCACAAGGTCTCTTCAGCCATGAAAAGAGATAACGGGCAAGAATAAGAGAAATCCTTCAAATCTCAGAAAGCACAGAAAGTATGACCAGAAAACAGTTTGTTTTTGGTAATATGGGAACTAAAAACTATCAAATCAGATTATCATCTGAAAAGGTGCAAAATGGTCAACAGCAAGTATCAAAATTATGGAATTTTTTCCTCAAAACAATTTGCATGCCAAAATTTATATTGCTTCAAAAATGCAACTGTACTGATTCATACACAGCATAAAAATCTAAAAGGCAAGCTGGAGGGCACTGAAACCCAAAAGGGGCAATTTAATTATTTAATAAATTGTTAATTATAGGTAGCCATAAATGGCTACAAGTTAATATATATTTGGTAAAATTATCTTCTACCCTTTGCTATGTATCTATTGCTGTTGATGATGGTATCATCAATCATGATGGACAGCCATTCTTGCGGAAAGCATGACTATGTGGTAACAGACCTATTGAACAGGAACTTTGAATGAGTTGGACACTTACAGATAGAGTGGACAGTATTCAGAGTTGTATAAAGAAAATCCAATTAAATAACTGTCTGATTGAATTATGAATTAACATTTTCAGAAATACTGATATAAATATTTGCTAGCAATGCTCACACTCTTCAACACTATATTTTCTGAAAACTCTCCAAATTTTTAAGTTTTTATTGTTTTCAAATTCATACAGCTTCATAGAAACTAATTTTAAGCACATTTTTCATTAGTCATGGAAAGACTGTGACTATTTTTCCTATCCTGTCAAAAATGCCCACCATTTGCAAACAGATGATATTGCAACAAAATAACAGACCAAACTATTTTAGGTACTCATATTTTCAATCTTTATTATTTCTATTATGTTTATCGTCATCTATAATCACCCCTTCTTTACAAACGCCTTGAAATAGGAAGCAACTTTTGGCACTTTGACAGATTTTATAGAAGAAAGTCAGTGTTGTCTTGTCATCCTTTTTCAAACATATGTACATATGTTAGGTAGAACAAAAATTATCAATTTTGTATTGTTTGTTTCATTTACTACTTGTTATTATTAAGAGAGTAAAATTTGGCACCAGAATGAGGAGCTCTTGCTTCTTTTTGTATGGTGCAATGAGAGAAATAAAACCCTGGTGAAAGGGTAAGATGTTTTAATACTTTTGAAACTAAGAACCCTGCACTCATGCCAACATTTCCTGAGCCCAGAAGATGCATACAAGTTTGGATAATGAAACCACAACAAAATAGCTCAGAATGGATTGAATCAGTCTCAAACTCAGCCAAAACAAACTCCCTGGGATTAATGATTTTTACCAAATAAATGGTCAGAACTATTCTTGGGAGACTCCTTCAGACAGAGAGGACAAGTGTTAGCATTAGGGTCCTGTGTTAGTTTAAAAAAAACTTCCTATGCCATACATCTATGTGTGTGGAAGAAGGGGCTACAATGGGGTGAATCTCTTTGTTTTTCCACTTAAGTAGAATACTTTCTCAGAATTGCAGATTTGGAGAGCAGCAATAGAGCTTGGCTTGGGAACTTCACGCTTGCTTGAATTTCTCTGGAAACACGCTACGCTTCTGAAGGAAAACCATGTACTTGGCCTACTGATTGACTTGGGCTAAGACTGCAAGCACCAGTGAGGTTGATTTTTGGGCTGCACAGTGGAGCCACTACCCTCTCTTGTATTTCCTTGTGATGTTCTAATAAATCAATCTCTCCCAATAGCTGATGCTGCTTAGAAGCCATATAATGATGGTATTATGGAAGGTGCTCTAGTAGGCTAAATTTTTAAAAACATTTTCACTATTTGGGACACTAAAAGAAATTGAGAACTCTTCAGAGACATTCCCTATCTCCTGAAGAGCTATTCTGGGGGAAAAAACCCCAAAAACATCAGTCTCTTTCCTACCAACTGAAACTAAATATTAAATTATTTTTAAGACATACAGCAGTAATATCAGTCTGTGATGTTAGAAGCTGTAAAATTATTTTATTCTTTCTGTAAATTGTGAATTAGCATTCTGAACGGTCCCATGTGAATCTGCCATCCAGTTGAGTTTAAGAAACAATATTTCACACTTGCTTTTTATTTTGGCAGTTTTAAGGTGTTTCAGAGGATGTTTAAATATTTCCATCACAGTAGCCAGAACATGTCTGATTTGCAAAATTAAACTGTTAGCTGGTTATCTAAGAAGATTATAATACTTATAGAAATGATCTCACACAGAATGATTAGTGTGGCTCTCCATTATGCATCACTTGTTCCATAAATGTGGCCTTAAAAATGTGCTTTTTATAATTTAAACAAGATTTAAAGTTTCTTCATAGGATAATGTTGCCATTTTAGAGCAATTCTTTATGTTGCTTAAGTTTCAGTCTTCATTAGTTGCACCAATTTTAGGAGAAAAAGATTGTGAGGATGTATTATAAGCTTAAATAATGACAGAAATTCAAATGCTTTGAAGAAAAATGTTGATGTCACACTAGAGGAAAGTAATGTAATTTAAATATGTATCTAACTTTTAGTCCTCATTCTAGCTGGTCTTCCTTTAACATGAATAACAAATGACAATAAGACTCGAAGATACTTCTCAGAAAGAAAAGTGACAAAAGAAGGGAAATAAAAAAATATATGTCATTAAGGGACTATAACTGCTGGACACAGAATGCTTGCACTTTCTGAAAGAGTCAGACACACACTGTCTCACCTGTTACTTTTATAGAAAGATGAGACTGCTTTCCATTTCCACCACAAAATGTTTTTGAAGTTTTCCTTCATATATATGCTTTATATTAGTTATGGGATGCTGTTACTGATAGTGGTATTCTCTATTCAGAATTAAGAGGACAATATCTGGATGAGTGTGTTAAGTGTCATTAACTCTTAATGCACACTCTTCATATAGGAGTTTATTATTATCTCATTAAAATTTCTAGCTACATTGAAATTTCAGCAATGAAAGCTGCACACATCTGCTATGCAAGAGAAAAGAGATAATTCCATAGCATAAAATGACATTTTAGAGCCCCATTTAAATAAAGCTACATATGTTGCATACTTATCCCAGTAGCATTAAGGGGAAAATTTTCAAAGTTTGTTATGTGAGCTGTAAGCAAATAATTCTTGAGGAGAAGTGATACATACATGTACTTAGTCCAACATAAATTAAACACTGCAGTTATTTCACTTTCCTGGGAGTAATTTGTATGATAATTTGCCTGACTTTACTTCAGAATTTATAACTGTATTGCAGGTGACTGACCATGCCACACAGAACAATCCAATGGAACTATGCAAGTAGTTTGCAATATGTATAGTACGTGTAATGGTATCAGGAGTTTGTAATTAAACCTTCTACATCATTTAGAAACCACACAGGAATGGTTAATTACAAAACAAATGGAAAGAGGAGAAAAACCTACATTTTTGCTGTGTTGTTTTCAGTGAAAAGGACAAACCACTTCTCTTCTATAGAGAGATAATAAAAGGCAGATTTTTAGAAAATGAGAATAAAAATCTGTGCAGTGATGGAAACAGTGTTATACATAATCTGTAAACTATTTCTTCAATGGATAGAACTTCCAAATAAAAATTTGCCAGCTGCTTTCTTTCCGTCCATGCACTGATGTTCATCTGTGTAGATTGGTTACCTTTTGGTGCACTAACAGCTCACTTGTACCAACAATCTTTCAAGTAATGCATTTGAAGAGGCATATAACCCCCCCAGGTTAACATCAAATGTTCTATGTCTCATGCTTAGAACAAATACTTGTTTTCAAACAAGCTTACTACCTCTCTTACTACCAGAGGCATGGCTAGAAATCCCATGTTCATACATTCACAGGACACGAATTCACATACTTTTTTCTGCTCCTGGAAAACCCTAACATAGATTCAAGTGTAGTCAGAATAGAGGATTTTCTC
The DNA here is from genome assembly GCF_012460135.2 of Molothrus ater. Lineage (NCBI taxonomy): Eukaryota > Metazoa > Chordata > Aves > Passeriformes > Icteridae > Molothrus > Molothrus ater. Next base: position 94,316,347 of record NC_050480.2, on the reverse strand, counting down.
TAGGTTCACTGCCAGTTTAAGTGAATTTTTATTTAAAGCTATCAAAACAACATGAATCTTTTTAGATTTAGAGCCCTCAATACTTGCAACCTGTTATTTAGCCTCCATGGCATGTCTAGTTTGATAAATGTGGACTTAACAGCTCCAGACAATGACATCACCACCATGCCTACCTCTGTTATTCCTGGCTGGGCTTCAGTGGGAAGAACAGTAGTAAGCTTTTATTCTATATACAACTTAGTGAAGATCACTGAAGTTTCAGGCTGTCCAGCCAAAGCAAAGACCTTTTGCTCTGGCCAGTCACACAAATTTAGTCCAGATTTAGCTACTTAGAAAAATATGCAGCTATTTGAAGCACTATATTTGCATAATAATTAAAAACTTAGCTTTTTGAAAAATCAGTTGCAGCCTGACATGCTACTCATTAGAGACTCTACACTGATGCCTAGACACCCATTAAAATATTTTTCTCATCACCCAACCACTGGATTTACACTTTCTTTATTTATAAGTGTTTGAAAACAATTGTCAACAGCTTCAGAAGTCCCTTCATGATTCTAATGGAATTAACTTGTTTTATTTTTTCCAGGCCAAATGCATTCTGGCTGAACACACTCTCATATAATCTTTCAGCATTATTTTGAATTGCCAGCTGCCTTCTTTTGCCTCCTGTATGCAATTCACCCAGACTGAGGAATAGGGATTTTTGATCTGGATACTGGATTTGATCATTCTGATGCCATCACAGTGAGACTGAAAAAACTTCCACAGCTTTCAACACCCAAGTTAGACTTAATGCATGCTTCAAAGAGCACTTTGAGAGTAATTGAGTGTGAATTTATATTCTACAGAGTCCTCTGGAAAGGCCCCACTTCTCTCTAGCTTAGTCTACCCTAATGACTTTTCCTCCCATTGTCTCCTCTTGGTCACTCTCAGGAAGGAAAAGAATCTTTTCTATGTAAGTTTACCAGGAAGCCTATCACCCTACATGGCAGCTTCAGAAACTGTATAACTGTATAACATCAGGAGCTCTGATGCCTCCCAAAGCCACCGAGAGACAGTGAAAATATCTAACACCCACAGACTCTCCACAAACATATCCATGAATCAGAATTAAAACCTGCCTGTCTCCTGACCCCAGTTATTTTACCTTTCCAGATGCTTTCAGGGACATTTCAGGGCTCCCTATCCCCTAGGACTTGTAACACTCTGGAAAAACAACTAGACTAAGGCTGTGGGAGCCCCTTGAAGGTTGAAAATACCATATGACAAAACAGTTAGAAGGGAGCAAGAACATAGGAAGTTAGGACCGCAGCCTGGCTTGCTCATGGATGTTACAAAAAGAAGAGCATTAATAGAAAGGGATGAATTCATCAAAGTTGCTGCAGCGCCTTTGCAGGATGGTAGATCAAACTCCCTTAGATTTGTGAAAGTTTGCTGTTCATAGCAGGCCCTCCAAGTTGTGTGAATAACATGAGATCTTCAGAGGCAACACAGGTTCTCACCCTGAGACACAATGCAAAGCCCACAGCTCACACTCATATCACTCAAATACTGCTGTTTTAGTTATTTTCAACCACAAAAAGGTGAATCTTCTGCCAAAAGTGATGGCAAGAACAAAAAGTACTGTTATTATAAGCACTCATGAAAGGGCACAGCATGCGGTTGCCCACAACATCCCTTGCAGACCTCTGTTTGGACCAGTGCTTTGAAAAGTAGAATTTTTCCATAGTCTGAAGTAAAATTGTTCACTTCAGCTTATGGAATAGTAGGAGAGGGTTGACTTTTGCAGCCAGCATTGTAAATAGGCCATAACTAACTAGTTTATTAGTTAAACTCTGCCTTCCATTCATGTGGCATATTATTTTATTCACCACCAATTCTTCTGGACTGAATTGGGGTCTGAAATAGAAAAGGGAGACAGTGTCAGAAATGCTCTTTTAATTCTTTAAAAAAAAATCACAGATGAGCTAGTATTTCAGCATACCATTTACGCTCTGCAATCTGTGCCTAGATTTTTTTTAGAAGTCATCAGGGCAAGGATGTACAGGCCAAATCCTGATCTCAGCTGCATGAAAAAATAACTATAGAGGCATCTGCCCATACTGTAGGCCTGATGTTTTACTACCAAATAGCCAACTGCTGAAAACATTACAGATTGCTGATTTACTGTTAAATGAACAAAATTCACATTTGCAGGATATTTCTTCATGCTAATGATATTTGCACTGTCTATTTCCTTACTGTGATTCATCTCCATAATATCTGTATGTTGTAACAACAGAGAACTGGGGTTTGCAGCATCTTGGTAATATTGTCCTTGATTTGGGGAATAAGGAGAGAAATAAACTGAATAACATGAAATTTGTATCAGAAGGTGCCTGTGACAGAATTGGGAAATGTGGTTACTGTATACGAATCCACTGCATTAATGAACAAACTACCCCTTTAACTCAAAATGAAGTCTAGTGCACAGGCCAATTATTGATACACAGAAGCTAAAGGAACTTGTTATCAGATCAGCTTAATGGCACAGCAAGCCAGTGTGCTTTGTTAGGGACTAACCCCCAATATCCCTCTCTTTGAGGATTTAGAGATGACCGTTTACAGCCCTTGTTTTTTTCATTCAATTTTTCCATTTAAGTTCAGTTTCTTTACAGGGTTTGAGCCTTAAAACTTGGTGGTTTTGCTGACCAACACTTTCTGCTGGCTGCAGGGAGCAGCCTGTGAAAGCCAGGAACTAAAGATGTATACCCAATCCTGGGATTTGGAGAAAGCCCCGTCAGCACCATGATGAATGAGAACAACTGAACTTCTCCTGCAGTGTCCAGGATTCAGAAAACCATTACATTACCTCAGGGCTGGAGGGAAATAGGGAGGAACATTTCATGTTGAATTTTCTGGTTTAGATTATTTAGGCATGGAAAGCACACATAATCTTCTTGATCCGCACATTCCTAAATAATTCACACATTTCTGAATGTACTCTATCAGAAGAATGCAGAGATGTTTGCCTCTTCAGAACTGATTTGGAAATCCTATAGAAAAGGACATTTAGTTAAACATAAATCAAATCTCAGGCTGTATAAGAAGAAAGTGTCCTAAAATGTACAAATATGCGTTTTTATTAGGAATGAAGGAACATTCTATTACTGTGCATATACAGACAATTCAAAACATATGCTCTGTACACAGTGTTTTGGGGCAAAGTTTCATCAGTAAAGCAAACTTATTCAACACTTAGTGACTTACTAAGGTGAGTCAGGTGTACTAAGGTAAGAAGGTGACTGACCAAAGGAAACCCATATGGTTTTTGTGTAGTGTATAAGAAATAACTGAATATGGAAACCTTTTTTTTTTGCTGGCAAATAAGAATCATTGGTAGGTAAAGTTACAGGATTTAGTTGCTTATGTAAAAAATTTCACCCATGGATAAAACAAGATTTAGAAGTACTCAGTTATTTTCTGAGCATCCATGGATCCACAGAGGATGGAAGGGACCATGCTTCATAATACAATTGCTCATTCATATGATATAAACCCAAAATATTTCTGTCCATAGAAATCAACCTAAAATATCAGACCAACTTTGGTTTTGAATAAGCATATACCTGAATAGGCCACCTGAGAAATACAGATTTTGAGAACTCTGACTAGAAACTGAAACTCATTTTTAAGTTGCAGCCTGGTTCATTTACTTGCAATACAGAAGAAAGGAAAGAAAACGCTCTTTCTAAAGAAGCGAGGATTGTTAAAAAGTCCTTAAAATTTCTTTTAAATGTTTTTTAAATAATTAAAGCCAATTTTATAGGATCATTTACAGCTTAAACCAGTTTGTATTTGTGACAACTTGGCAAAGCAGAGAAGTCCAAAGGTCTGTTAGTCACAGTTCAATTTTTAATAACTGGGCATAGCATACAAGTGAATGAAATCCTGGAGACACAGCTTAATAATTCAGTTCTTTAGCTTCAGTGGAGGCTGTATTAGTCCAAACTGCTTGAGTTAAGAGAAATCAGATTTTTATGGCATTAATATTGTAACCATTTCCATTGCAGTCATGGGGCGAGAAGGCTGGGTGAAGACTCTGATAGCTAGGTCTGTGTCTGTCTGAAAGTTTCATGTAGGAATTTGGGTTTACTTCTTTACTCTGTTGCTATTTTTCTTAGTCCAGGAGGGATGTTAAGGTAAAAAGAACAGGATATGTGCCTGACCTCCTCCTTTCAGACACTGATAGTATAAACCAAAATGATGCTACTTTTCACCTAGCTGTCAGTTATGAACAATTCTGTTAAAAATCACTATCATGACTCAATCGTTATCTCATTCACCTTCACAGTAAATAAAAACCTCGAGTAAAACACTTTCCTTTTCACTGCCTTTAGTTAAGCAATGTTTTAAACTACTTTCTCATCTTCTGAAGCAAGTAAGAGGTGTTAATAAGCCTGAAGCAGCAGTAGTACCTGAGATTGCCAGCTTGGAAACAATAGCAGAGAACTGATATGCGTGAGAAGAATCTTTGCTATGCTGAGCTACTTCCTGCAAAGAAGAATCTCTTAGAAGATATTGTCCCTGATGCTTAATTACATGATCATATTTTACTAGCATAACTTTGTGTACCTGCTTTTGCTGAGCTCTTCACTGGTAAGGTCTGCCTTCAGACCTTACAAGTTCCTGAGCCTAATAACAGAGCTTGCAGGAGTGGAGCATTATTCACAGCAGAGAAAATCCAGTCTTAGAATGGCAAGCTTACTGTAAAAGCACAAGCCCATGCAGCAAGATGCATCCAGTGGTGCTAAGGAAGCAGGACCAGAAATAGACTGGATTCTATGGCAATACTGAATTGTAGTGTAAGATCAATGTGATGTGAAACAGGCACTTACTACTTACATTGTAAGAATGTAAAGTTCATTAGGTTTAGATGGAAAGCTGATGGGATGTTGTTTAACATATTTGTATGTTAAGGGCCGGGGAACATCTAAGTTGCTTTTGTTTCTCTATGTGGAGCGGTGGCCGAAGGAAAGTATAATGCCCAGGCTAGATGAGTGTCCAGCCAACCTCCAGCCAGTAAGGCACTTCCCCAACACGGAGTCAGGGCCCGGTGCCTAGCGATGACAGGCTTACGGACGAGTGGCCGCAATAGCGAGCTCCGAAGTCGCAGGATGAAATGAAGAGGCGACTCTCACTTTCTTCAGGGAAGGTGGTTTTATTGGTAGAGGAATGTGGAAGGTAAGGGAGAAGAACTGAGAGCCCCGAGGCAGGGAAAACCTCGGGTTATAAACGGAAAGGGAGGGGTGAAGGACAACGAATAAGGAGAGAGGCAAAAAGAATATATTTGGGATTGACAGCACCGGGGAGCCAATAAATCACAGTTGCGGGTGGGGCCCTGGCTCCTAGACCAATCACCCAACACCCAGGCCAGAAGTTTCTGGAAAAAGAGGTAGGGGTGCCGAGTGATAGACAGGCAGTCAGGGGAGGGGACTGAACCGGATACATTGAGTAACCATAACAACTTGGGAGGGGTTCTGGGATTGACAAATAGCTGGAAACCGGGCAAGACCACTGACATGATAATGGGGGAAGACTGAACAAACATAAAACGAACCACAACATCTATGGTGAAAAGGAACTCAACTTCCCTGTTTGGTGCCTTGACTCACAGGCCAAGAAAGTTAGAAATTACTCTGGCCATGTTTTTTAAGAATGACCTTCTTTGATTTAGATACTTTACCTCAGGAGAGAACCCTTGGCTCTGCCTCAAGTGAATAACATGAGATCATGAGGAACCAAGTGAGACTCAAAGGAGGAGAGGCTTCAAATATAAAAACATAATTAACTTTTCCCAACATCTTACTCTGGATGTCTCCTCAATGAAAATATGAGAAAACAGAATTGTTCAGAGACATTTTCTAATCCAACCTTCTGTTTTAGAATTTAAATCCCGTTCCATGGGTTGTTGCAAGATGATGTTGATGACTGTGCTTTGCAGGTGGCCAGCGCAGAAGATCTGGCAGTCCTTCAGCAATTCATAGTACATGATCTATGTTTTATATCCCATTACAAGCTTTTTATCTCTGCAAGCTATCCATAAATCAATCAAGATGCTTAATAATTTTCTTGCTATGCGTGATTGCTCAAGAGATTGTATTTATAACCATTCTTTGGACTTCAGGGTTTTGGCAGTTACTACTTTAGGAACTCCTTTGATTATCAACTTTAAGGATTTGATTGGTAGAACAATTGCTTAAATCTCACAGAGAAGCTTTTATTACAACTGAATGAGAGAAATGGTTTAATGCTTTTGTTGAAGGAAAGATTGATAGGTATTCCTCTCTTGGAGAGAAGGGTGGGCTTGGAATATGCAGGCCAAGGATTTTGGAGATCAATCACAATAAATTATCCCAAATAGTTGACTATATTTACAGCTGTTCTTAATCAAAAACCAGAAAAAACTAAGTGTATTACTCCAATATCAGTGTTGTTGCCAGCGTATCTGTTTATGTAGAGGTTGGTATACATATAAGTTTGAGCAGATGGATGTAATTCCCTTTGAAATGTATCTACTCAGAGTGGAATCATCTGTCTTAGCTTAGACATATGAATTTCCCTTAATGGACAGTGGAGAAAAATAAGCAGTTCAGTAAAGTGATATTAAGAGATACTTCCTCCTAACAGGCACTTCTTAAAACAGGTCATATAAGTATGTTTTTGTATTTTCATTTTATCTTAGGTTAGCTTAAAGGGTTAGATGGTGCTAATGCATCCTCACACAAACACATAATGGCAAATCAAACAATTGAACATATTAAGTGACCACCTTTGCAACACACTACCAATTCAAACTTCTCCATTCAAGCTGAACATTTCAATCTGTCTCTTGGCATTTCACAGATCAAGGGAGGAGGAAATTTAGTCTGGGAGCAGGGGTAGCCAGGAAATGTGGCAATTTCTGATATGTTATGAGGTCATGGGATCCATGCCAGAAGGCCAAGTGCACCTAAGGTGTTTGTTACAGTGGGGCAAAACGATATTTCTATATCATGCTTTCTACAAAGACATGAGATTTGCAAGTATTTGGGGTGTGGCTTAAGACAAGGATTGTAGATGCATCAGAAGGACATTGAAGTAAGCTCCTGCAGTAGTACAAACCAAAACAGTAACAGAGGGAGATAAGCAAATATTTCAGATGACCTTTCCAGCACTGTTTTTCTCAGTCTTAGCCTGCAAAACTTACCCCATAAGACCATGTTTTCATGGCTCTAAATGTAAATAATATAGAAAAGGACCAGCTTGTAAAAACTTCTTTGCAAGGACACATTTCAGCACTAATCTTTTACTTGATCAGCTAACAATGACAAGATACTCTCTTCAGGGTTTCTGTCTTGTACTCGTTTTTAAAATAGAAACAGGAACCTTAGCAACCAAATAGAACCTGGAAGCAATACTAACAATTTAATTTGTTGTTTATCAGGTTATGTCTGTAAGAAAACATTACTAAAAGCTTTCCAGTAAAAGAGATGTAAGCAAAGGGGTGGAGAAGAGAGAAATGTTATTTTATGGGGAGAAGAGAGATTCATCTTGTTTGCAACTTACAGAACATGGCAGTGGATGGATCAAAGTTTATGTGTTTCACAATGCAGTAGCTTTGAGGATTTTTTCCCCCACATTTTATCTGCCCCACATTTTTTTCCCACACATTTGTGTGCCCAGAGTCCAGAATGATCACCATATCCTGGGATAGATAAAATGCAGTATGGCCAAGGGAGTTATTCTGCCCCTCTTGCTCTGATCTAGTAAGACACCATCTGGGGTGCTGCACTCAGCTCTGATGCCTCCAACACAAGGACATGAACCTGCTGAAGCAGGTCCACAGGAGGGTCATAAAAATGACCTGAGTAATGGAACACCTTTCCCATGAAAATCAGGGGGACAACTGGGACTGTTCAGTCTGGAGAAAAGAAGGCTTTGGGAAGATTATACTCTGGCCTTTTATCACTTCAAGGGGGCTTAAAAGAAAGGTGGAGACTGATGTTTTAATAGGGCCTATAGCAACAGAAAAAGGGGCAGTGTTTTTAAACTGAAAGAGGGCAAATTTAGACTAGACAGAAGGAAGAAATTTTTAATTATTAGGATATTTAAACACTGGAACAGTTTGCCTGGAGAGATGGTAGACGCCTCATGCTTAGAAACATTCAAGGTAAGGTTGGACATGAATTTGGGCAACATGATGTAGTTGATGTTGGCCCTGCTCATTGGAGGAAGGTTGGACTAGATGGCCTTTAAAGGTTCCTTCCAACACAATCTGTTTTATGAATGTATGGATTTCTGATTTTCTTTTTTTATATAAGGTGCTTTCTACTCTCCTTAAGGGCCAAATGTGAGACATCTATGATGGAGTAGTGGAAATCGTTCCCTTGCTGATAGCTGAGTTGCTTTGTCTTTTGGCAGTTCTGTCTGAAAAATCATTCTGCTGTATTGTGGTTATTTGCTTTCACTTTCCTCACTGCTGTGAGGGGGTTTCCTGTACAAGAAGACAGTGCAATTGTGAGATCCAGAGATAGTTTTGTTGGATTTCTTAAGTGCTTGAGCATAAGCTGAACTGTATGTTTTAGCTATCCACCTGTTCCACTATATTATTTTGAGTTTTGTAATCAGCTCAACATGTCAATAAGTCAAAAGAAACAGAATGTGAAATTCAGCAGTAGATCTAAAACAAAAATTGTAAGTAATAACTGAAAGGTTGCATTAGAAATCTTTCTGGGCTAGTATTTTAATATCTTGCTAATGTGGAAAACCTTGCTGCCAGAAAATCCAGCAACAGTACATTGTTATGCTAGATTAAAATAAATCTTTCAAAACATTTTCTTAAGGCCCTACATAGATAGTCTGTCTTGACATTTAAAGTGTGTAATCTTTTCATATTTTGTATATTTCAAAATGTCTTTACTTTTTAAATTATTCACACCACTAACAGCCAAAGTACAGTGTTCTCAATGGCTTTTCTGAATTGCAGTATTGGATATGCAATCAGAGAAGGATTTTAGGTAAAACTAATCAATTTCATACTTTTTAACTTAATAGCAAATCTGTTACTAAAACATCCCTATGAGCAATGTAAACCTGTCTGCATGCTCTTTTCACAGAGACAATAGTGCAAACACATCCAGATTATGAAGGATTAATGCCAAGGACTGACAAAAATTTCAAAAAATTATAAACTAGGCAGCTCTCAAGACAGTGCACAATTTTAACCCAAATCAGAACTGATTAAGGTCACTATATTGCTTACACATTCTAAATGGAAAACACAAATCAGAGGGAAAATATTTTTCTTACGGAGGGTTCATTCCAATTTTAAGGAAGACTTGAATGATCTAAAATTTCCAGTGGATGAGTTGCTGACATTGATAGAACAGCTGATGTAAATGTAATTTTATGCCAGAGTTCTGAGAATATTTGAGACCTATTATTATGGAGAGTTCTGTACATTTATGGTGATGTCAGATGGTGCTCAGAACATAGGTCTACTCTTTTCCTGGCTATTTTTAAAAAAGCATATATTTAAAATAACTTCAGAATTTCCACTGATTTCAGTGGTACAGGATGAGAAAGCTAGGCTGAAAATAATCAATTGCAATTAAAAAAAAGTCTGTAAAGCAAGAAAAGGATCATAGGCAAATGGTCTATCATAGCAAGATTCCTTTATAGAAATCTGCCTAAAATAGTACAGTGCATACATATAAAAATAATTAAGAGGTAATCTACTTGTAAATAACAGGGACTGAGCTAGAAGACTGAAAGAGTCCAGAACTGAGCGATGTATGAATATCCTACCCCTTCTTTAGTACTGAGAAATGCTGCAGCACAGGGATGGGAAGATCAAGAAAATGACTGTCTAATTCATGTTTTCCCAGTTATTAGGTGCTTGATCCCCACAAACAGACTGATGTGGACAAGAAAGGTAAGGTAAATCTTTTGCTTCTCAGTGTTCAGGAGCCTCAGGCACTGGCAGTGCAGCACCGTCTCAGGGCTGAGGGTAACTCCTTCCCACTGCCTCTGTCTGCCAGCTGTTTGCTATCCTTGCTGGAAGCTATCATTCCCACAGCAGGGTCAGTGGAAGGAATTGCCTCATTTGCTTCAGCCAGATATGGAGTCAACTACTTTATTTTACAGGGCCTTCAGAAGCAAATTCAACTTAGGAAATGAGTTTTTCACTGACGTGGATGGGAACCACTAAAAATGTCATCTCTGGGTTCATCTGCAAAGGGGCTTGTTTCCAGCAGAAATGTGATTTAAAAAATCTGCTTAAGGTTCAGAGCATGGGCATAACATAATGGGGCTTTTTCTGCAGTGACATTTGAGGGTGATCTTACTGGCAGCATCAGTCTCGGCAGGCATGTACTGTGAAAACCAGTGTAAAATGGCAACAAAAAAAATCCTAAAAATCAGAGCCTTTTCTTTGTGGCTTTTCCAAATCTTTTCAAATCTTATTTCTTTTGGCTTTTTTCCCTATGAGGAAAGGATAAATAATCTTCCAGAATATGTGAATCAAAAAAGGCACATAATGTAATAAAATCACTTCTTCAACTGAATAATACACAATCAGGTATCAAATAGTGCAGTGCTGGCACTGTTTATTAATTCCATGATTAATTATTTCTAGGAACATACTAGAACAATTATGAATTGTAACCTGTTATTTAGATTCATTAATCATTGCAATTTTCATGTTATTGTGCTACCAGTATTTTTGATAATAAATATGTCTGGCATAATAAATTCCTGATCTTTGAAATGATCATTCAAGAGAAGAATCAAGTCTAGAACATTAATATTTGCATAAGGAGTAATACAATTTTATACCTACAAAGACTAGACAGGACGAAAAAAAAAGCAAATGAGCTGCTAGCAAAAACCCATTGTGTGTATAAACCATGAGAGTGATGGGGCTCACAGTTCCTCACTCCAATATTTTCATGCTTTGACAGGCCATTTGTCAGCTACTCAGCTTTTTGAGTAGGTTTGGCCAATATTGTTGCAAATGTTTGGTGGTAAAAACATTCCCATTCTTGGGGGATTTTAATTTTTGTTTCTCATTTCTGTTTTTAGAAGTCAAGTAGTTTTTCCTTCTGCTGATCTGTAAAAGAAGAATTATAATTTATAAATTCCAGACACTTTTTAAAAGTGTCACTTATTTAAAGTGTACAGCATGTTGAAAATGTGGACATTTTCTACGCAGTGCTTACTTTATTTCCAGAAAATCCCAGAATCCGAGCCCCTCAGTGATCAGGATTCTGCTGCTAAAAAAACACAAAAGAGGGTACTTGGAACATGGTATATTCAAAAGGGTAGGAGAGGAGTTCAGGTCTGCAGTCTCTAATGGAGATTTATATTTTTCCAGGTGTTCCTTGAGGGCTGATGCAAAGCAGTGGTCTTAATCTATGCAGTAATCTGCATGGGATCTAGAGATCTGCACTAACAAGTGCTGCTATTGTATTTGCAAAGTTCATGATAATGTCTTTATAAAACCGGAGGAATTTCTCCTTAAGTGAAAAACTGGAAGCTTGAAAATCTACTGAATTTGCCACGTAATGAAATTATTTCTCCAAACTTTATAAATGTAGCAAGAAAACTATATGATGTAATAGGAAGTACCAAACCCTAATTTTCAGTGCCCTCTTAAGTTTCATTATTTTTAAAAGTTCACATCAGTAGAAAATGTGAGTGACTAAGTGGAATGAGCATCAGAGTATGCCTAATTCATAATTACCTACTTTGTGCACAGCAACAATTTACAAGCCCTCTATTCACTGGCAGTTTGAAAAGACCTTTCAGATGGGATATTTTGTAAATTTCAATTACACTAGAAATGCCTTGGAGGACCAGTTACATATTGTGGTATTTACACAGACATCAAAGATTTACTTGTTTAGACAAGGAAAACTAAGGCCATCTGACTATTCAGAGTATTTAGGAAGAGTTCTGTTTATTTCAACCTAGAATTTTGCCAAGAATAGATGCCCCAGTTACAAAAAGCGTAACCCCTTCTGATAATCCAAACTTCTACATTTATTATGTCCAAAAAACTGAAGTCTTAAAATATTTTTTCTTTTTCTTTTTTCTTTTTGTAACATACACTACATTATAGATAGAACAATATTGAAGAAAATCTTCCACTGTCATTTTTGCTGTAGCTTACATGAACAGAAATTCATACATATCAATGGAGTTCAGAACAAATTCAGGTAGTGTAAACCTTGGAAAATGAATAGGCTATGATTTTTTCTGGACTGTTTTCATAATGATCTGAGTAATCAATTTTCTAAACTATGTGGATGAGTTGCATTTTTGTTTCAGAAGATGGGCTTGGGTTTGCCAGTAAATAAACTGTTAATAAATTAATAAGCTGTTAAAAATGATTTTTTGTCAAAAAAAAAAGGAAAGAAAAAAGTGAAAGGAACCAAAGTAAAAAGTTAGTCAGCCAGGTGTTTATATTTAACACACAAATGTTGCATTAAAAATAGAGATTTATATTGCAAAGTTTTCAGGCAGAAAACCATATCTTGCCTTTATTAGAGGTCACATGCTTTCATCAGTGTAGCTCAGTAAAGCGAAAGATGGGTCATCACTACTTTTATAGTGGCAATCTGACCCTAAATCCTTAAAAACTGAGGGAAATACAATCTAAACAGTGAAATAATCAAAACTTAGTCCTTCACAACCATCTGTTTGTCCTTGTGATTGCATGCTAGGTACTTCTGTGTGCCTTTTCTAAGGAAAGCCTCCTTTCACAACTAATTTGAGCATATGTGACTTCGGTTGCATTGTTATAAAAATACTAAATAGAAATAAATAGGCCATATCCCATTGTAGGTTAAGGGAAGGGTGCTATGAGTTGCACAATTTGTGATATCCAGGCATTCTGGACTGTACAGATGCTGAGTGAACATATTTCTTGATTCTTAGTAACCCATATATTAACATGTTCTTTTCTGTGTAACGAAGTAGGCAAGAACCACAATTTTCCACGTCACACAGTACAAATTTTTCTTCTTCAGCTGGAAGAATGTCACTTAAGGTGATAAGTATATTTATTTTCTCAAAAGTCACATCAAGAAGATACTTAACATTTTGAAATGTGCTGTTTCCATTAATATTGCTTTCAGAATAAATGTTTGCTAATATCAGGGATTAAACATTGAAAAGAATATAGAAGAATTTGGTTCCCTGTGATCCAGAAACCTGTACTCTTCCATGAGGGTTTCTTATCTTTGGCTGGTACAGTGGGCACTCCTCCTTCATAGATATAAAATTTCCCAGAAAAAGAGTAAGAAAGAGGGAGAAATACAGCCAAAATGAACTACTTTTATTTTAGCTAAGTATATTTGGAAAATATTTTGTGGTATTTTCTTGGCCCTATTAAATAATCCAATACATTTTATTGACACTGAACGTTATTCATAAGATCAGTATAGCTGTACTTTCAACAGAAATACTCTCAGTTATTGCAGCTGAGGCTCAATGGTAATGATCAATTAGCAGGGAATTAGCATAATAATTAGTATATTAACAGATGCTCTCAGTTGTACTGAACTAGGGGTTCATAAAATAAAAGGATATGTAGATTGATAGGTGGTCTACATTGTCCCTTTGGTTTTTTTTTACTCCCACTGGTGTTTGCCCATAGCCATTGTAGAGTCTGCTGTCTTTGGCTTTTTTTCATGTCCTTATTCACCTAGTGTGACTATTCTGTTGTTTTGCTCTTCCCTTTTAAATTCACTTTATCTTCATGCACTTTCCTCTGAACTGTTTTCCTGTATATTCTTCTTGATCAGCAATGGAAACACCATACATGAAAACACAAGGACAGTCATATCAAGCTTTTGATAGACACTCCACTTAGGAGCAACACTCCACCTCTTAGGTTTGCAAAACTGGCAAAGATTTGATTTTTTTTGCAGACTAATGAACAGAGAAAGGTGTCACTGGGAACTGCATGAACAAATAGATTCTTGGATGGATGAAGACCATGACAATTTACCAGAAATAAGTAGGTTATAGCTCCCTCTTCCATCAGTGATATTTCTGGCAAGTCATTTCACTGTTCTCCACTGTGGTTTCTTCCCAAACTCAGTGAAATACAGTCTTTGACGAACTCTGTGGTCAACGGAGCTGGCAAATTAAATCTTCAGAAAGATTTAATTTCAATTTAATAAAAAAAAATTGTGAGACAACATTAACAATACCTTTTCATGTTACTATGCTGAAATGTTGGTACTTGAAATCACAAGGCAAATTGCAAAGCACAAACTCCAAATGAGAAAACAGCTAGTCATGAGGAGTTCCAGAATGCCTCAGTATTCTTTCTATTCATCAATTTCCCATCTATTGTATAGAGGAATGAAAAAAGATTTCACAATCATAGAATAATTAAGGTTAGAAAAGACCTCCAAAATCATGGAGACCAAATACTGTCATGTCAACAAACCTATAGCACTAAGAGTCACATCCAGTAGTTTCTTGAATATGTCCAGGAGTGGTGACTCCACCACTTCCATGGTCAGTTTATTACAATGCTTGACCACCCTTTAAATGAAGAAATTCTTCCTGATGTCCAGCCTAAACATCCCCTCGTACAGCTTAAGGCCATTTCCTCTCATTTTGTTACTTCTTGCCTGAGAGGAGAGCCTGACCCCACCTGGCTACAGCCTCCTTTCAGAGAGCTGTAGAGAGTGAAAAGGTGTCCTTGGAGCCTCCTTTTCTCCAGCATAAACACCCCCAGCTGCCTCAGCTGCTCCTCACAGGACTTGTGCTCCAGACCCTTCACCAGCTCTGTTGCCCTTCTCTAGACTCACTCCAGCCCCTAAAAGTCCTTCTTGTAGTGAGGGGCCCAGGACTAGACACAGCAGTCAAGGTGTGGCCTCACCAGTGCTGAGTACACAGGGACAATTGCTGCCTGGTCCTGCTGGCCACACTGTTGCTGATACAGGCCAGGATGCCATTTGCCTTCTTGGCCACCTGGGCACACACTGGCTCATGTTCAACCATCTGCCAAACAACACCCCCAGGTCCTGTTCTGCCTGGCTGCTGTTCAGCCACTCTGTCCCCAACCCGTAGCACTCCATGGGTATGTTGTGACCAAAGTGCAGGACCTGGCACCTGGCCTTGCTGAACCTCACACAAATGGCCTTGGCCCGTGGATCCAGCCTGTCCAGGTCCCTCTGCAGAGCCTTCCTGCCCTCCAACAGATCAACATTCCCTCCTAACTAGGTGTTGTTTGTGAGCTTACGGAGGGTGCACTCGGTCCTCTCATCCAGATAATCAATAGAGAAATTAAACAGGACTGATCCCAGTGCTGAGCCCTGGAAAATCCCGTTAGTGACCAGCTGCCAGCTGGATGCAGCACCATTCACCATCATGAATTTTGTATCCATCTGTTCCTAAACTAATCCTAGGAGTTGTAGAATTTCACCCTAAGATAAAGAAATATGGCCTCTTCTAGATTCATAGCTTTTAAGGCAATAAAACCAATGAAAGAATTCTTCCTAGTGTTTTTGTATTAAGACCATAAATTTTGTTTGAACTAAAAGTGCAGCTTGAAGTTACTCTTGTAACTCTGTCTATATTTAAACAGCTCATATAAGAAAGAAATCCCTATATCCTGAAATAAATCTCACAATTCAGAGCCCCAGAGGGGCAAGGACTCAGTAAGGAGTAAGAAAGTTAAGAAACTTAAGAAACAAACATATGGGTAAGATCTAATTGCAAAAGTATTACAGTAATGAAGCTTTCAAATTCTGTCTTCTGAGATAGGAGCAGAGTTGAATTCATCTGCTAACTGACCTAAAAAGAACTGTGAAATTCTTCTTGTCATAAATTTGTAAGGGTCTACACAATTTCATTATCTCACCTACTTGTCAATCTGTGTGCAGTCTTTCTGATTTTCCTATTACACATCTTGGAAACTTTTTAGAACTTAAGATAAA
Source organism: Molothrus ater (assembly GCF_012460135.2). Taxonomy (NCBI): domain Eukaryota; kingdom Metazoa; phylum Chordata; class Aves; order Passeriformes; family Icteridae; genus Molothrus; species Molothrus ater. The sequence continues at coordinate 94,300,364 of NC_050480.2, read as the reverse complement.
CAGTTAGAAACCTTGAGGAATTAATATAGGGTCACTGATAAAAAATAGGATGAAATTCCAGCTTTCAGCATAATTGGAAACCACTGAAACTGCTCTGAGATGTTAAAGTGTTTCATTATTCTGCTGTGTCATTTTTGTTTGTTTTTCCTCTTTTGAGCTTTGTCCAGGTCCTGAAGCAGAACAAGCTTTTGTGGAACATAGCTTATGTTTATGACATATTTTATAAGGTGTAGTGAAGTGCATTATAATTATATGATTTGTCAAGTGAAAACTTTCAAAGCATGTTATTCTTGCTTGTTATTTCAAGTTCTGCAATTAAGACCATATGTGACCTAATAGCAGGGATTTGAGCATAAATATCCACTTACTGTAGCCTATTTCTAATTAGTTTTGAGATGCGCTGAAATGTTAAAGAACATCACAATGCCCTCCAGAGATATAAAACAGGAAGCATTGCTTGCAAAGGAAAATATCCAACTTGCAAAAAACCCCAACAAAGAACCCCAAACAAACAAAAAAACTCCACACAAACAAACAAACAAACAAACAACCCCAATTAAACAACAACAACAACAACAAAAAACCCCTCAGAAAACATGGAGATTCCACCTCTACCAGGGCCAGTTCTCCTTCCAAAATATAGACATGGTGAAGAATTTTTCAAAAGATGAGTGTTCCATGCCTATAGGAATGGCATTTAAAAACTAGAAGAAAAGAATCTTCTAAAATCAGCGCTGATCAACAGCACGTGAACAGTGCCAGAAAATTATTTTTAGGCCCATGAGTTTGCATAACTGGAGACCTATTAAAAATATCAATACCCTGAGCTCAGATGAATATATGCTTTGAAAGAGAAACCTTGCTCTCCAGTAAGACTTTTCTATTCCACTTTGGGATTGGAATGCTCTGTATTAAGTGCATCTCTAGGGCATACATAAAGTGTTTGGGTTTTTTCAGCTGAATTTGAGATAAAAAACTAATTCTTAGATTGGCTTGAACATCTTAGGCTGTAGCAATATTATGTTCCCTGGCAATCGTCTTGCATAACTCTGCACATCTATGAACATATCAATCTTTATTTTGTTTCCTTTCATCCTTTGGAATGAATATGCTTCCTATTGAAAACCTGAAGAATTAAAGAAAAATGGAAATGCCACAGTTTTACAATAAAACCTTGGTAGGTTTTGCTGTTGGAGGGAGATGTAAATTAGATATGAGGTATGATGGCAATTAGATATTAGTTGTGGCTCTCAGAGATCTCTCCTGACCTAATTCTATAGTGGTGAACTAGTTTGTTTGCAGTTTTCTCAGAGAAATCTTGGGAGTTTCCAGGCAAGTAATTTTTTTTATAATATTCCCCTATCAAAGACAAGATTAAAATGGCTTCTTCAAGACTGCTAAAAGGCTTGAATAAAAACCAAACCATAAATATTATATTTATGGATATGCAGCCTAATTCCTAGGACATTATGGAAGAAAGATAATCTGACTGATAACATGACAGTATTAATTATTAAAAAAGACTCACAAATTAGGTAAAATCACAGATGATAATTAGGGACTCTGAGTGCAGGAAAGTCCAGCGTGACACTGAATCAGATGGAGAGGCTGTGCCAAGGAGCAGAATTCCAGAGATTCCTCTGTGCTCAATATTTCTTATCAGGCAGCTCTAGGCACCTTGGATTTGTGGAAAAAAGTTTTGGAGTGATCACAAATATTAATGATATAGATTATGCTATTAGTGTTGCTTCTTCTCTCTCTTGAGATACTATCCAGAATTTTTTAAAATACTATGTAGCATTAGTAGGTCTAAAGATGAAGCAAGAATATTTCCATTAAGCTTTTCTGAAACAGTGCATTCAACCAGGTTTTCTCAGAAGGAGACATTTTTATTTCTTTTATGTAATACTATATCTTACAAATATTTTATAAAGTATAGGTTGTATAAATGCAGTAGGAACTAGAAAACAAGAAGCAGAACCTTTTCTCAAAATTCCAAGCTTGTTTTAATACAATTCAACACTTGATTCAGAATACTTCTTCTTGAACTTTTTAAATGACTAAATTTCCAGTATTCATTATAGTGATCCTTTGCATTTTCTGCACCCCTCTCTCTTTTTTTTTTGGCAATTCCTACCTTTCTCAAAACCACAGGGAACAGGAGATGAGCAATTATATGCTACTATGACAATTTAGCTGACATTCATTTTTAAACCAAATTATAGCAATCATAATTGATATATTCTGTTACTGTTATTCAAATGAATTTTATGTTGTTAACTCAACAATCAAAGCCACTTTTGTGTCTTAAGGTTAATAAGAATGACCATGCAAGAGTGCAGCTCATGGGAGTCTGTGTAATGTCTTATGATGGTATATACTTTCTCTTGATTTATCATTTGGTTTCTTGTCATTTGGCCCTACAAGACTGGCAGCAAATGTGGTGGAATTACACTGCAACACAAAACTAGAGGTGAAGAGTAAAGCAACAGTTTTTCAGGTAAAAAAAAATCTAGTTAAATTGGAAGATTTCTCACTGAAAAATTTACATTTTTTGTCTTGATTTTTCAGTCAACTTTTTTGAGGTAAAAGTAATTACACTGCATGGCCTGATACACAGAAGAGTTAATGCAGTAAACAACACAGCAAAACAAGCCTTTCTAAAAACTCTTAACAAGGTTTTTATTGCGCTATGGGTAGTAATAACTTTACTGTGGAAACAGCTGACTTAGCAGTTGCAAAATACATTCACACATTCTTTTGCTTGAAATGAACTAGGTGGCCAGAATGCTTTTTGTATGTTTCTCTTAGGCTTGCCCAATGTCTGGCCTCAGCCTCATAAAACAGGCAAAAACAATAGTGAAAACAGGAAAGAAACATGGGGTGATTGAATTAGCAGATGGAGAGTCTCAGAACTTCCTCTATGTAGCATGAAGTAGGGAAATAAAAAGTTAAATGCAAAATGGAAACAAAAGAAGACTGGAAAAAATTCTGCCCATTTAATGAAGGAATGAAGACTTTCCTTAAAAATATTGCACAAGACTTTTGAGCAGATGAATTGTTTTTGCTCTCTGGAGACTATTCTGAAGTGGAATCTCATGAAATTTTAATTGGATGCATCAATTTCTCAAAATGCAAAGGGTTTTTTGTTTTTAATTTCTAAATTTTAAATAAAACTATCATCACAGTTCACAAGGCAATGGTTCTCTACTTTAAAAATGTTATGTTAAAATATTGAAGTGCTACTCTGGGTATTATTTGTAATTATGTAGGCCACTGAAATATTTTGTAATAAAATTATGATGGTTTTGTCTGTTCAGTTGAATAAACAGTGCCAGGAAACACTCACAGTTACTGATTGTCTATATAACTAAATTATGAGGAAGGTTCATGGCGCATTTTTGATCCACAATAGCTAGTTCACTTTCTGACAGCTCCTGGTGAGGCTCAGGGACTAGACAGGCAAAGGATCATTCCAAACAGGTTGTTTGTGTCCAGCTGCATAATTTCTCAGTGGCAGTTTTGGACACTACGAGGCTAGCTGGCCTCATTGCCAAAAGAACAATCCCAAGCATCTTTAATTTACTGCTATTGACATAGCAATTCCGTCTATCCAATACTTTTTGCCTATGAGATGAGTCCAAGACCAGCTGTTACCATAGGGATGATAGAGAAAGTGGCAGTTTTACAGATTTGCCTTCTTGCATTCATCCAGGTCTCTCTAAGAAGTGGAGTTTTCTGCCTCTACTCACATCAGCCTTGAGATTTCACAGTTTTCCTACTTCAGGATTGAAGTTTGATTAAAAACAGTTTAAAATTGCTTATTTGTGACTAGCTGTCAGTACAAAGCAATGCTACAACAATTTCCTTCTTGGAGAATACTGCAAGTGCTATTGCACCCGTTATGTCCTTTAAATAAAAAGAATTTCTGTTAAAAAATGGGAAAAATGTTCAAATATAATATACTCTCACAAAACAACAGTGCACACATTTGTTGACAATCAGTCAGTTTTGTATGTTCAGACACAAACTGAATGAAAAAAGCCACATCATCACTTCAGAGTTGCAGTAACAGCAGAGGTGCCGGATGCCTTCTTTTAGCAAGGAGCGTTGGGACCCATTGTTGTTTCTGGTTTGCTCTCTTCCTTCCTCAAGTCTGCAGTTTCTTGCTCAAGCAAAACTGCCTTTTTCATAAAACTCAGGCTTCTAAATTCCCTTACCATGAACCTTCTACAAGCAGGGGTAGGTGCTTAGCATTCTTTTATCAGTTACCTAGCCAGGACAAAATTACTTATTTGAGCAGTCTTTGTGGGTTGTAATCAAGACCTTTGTGTCTATAGAAGAATTCTCTGAGATCTTCTCTCCTGCTCCCAGCTAACCATGGAGAAAACACTTTTGGGCATATGGATATTTATCACCCAGTATTCCTCTATTTCATGGCTATAAGGATGTCTGCTGGGTTCAGTCCAAATGTCTCTGTAAGCAAAACTTCTCAAAAGAAAGAAAAATCCAAACATACTAAAGTAATGCTCCCATAAAATATTTTGTAACTTCTTCACGAAGCCAAAGATTGGAGCATTTTATATTTTTTTCAGCACTCAGTTGCCCAGAGGAAGAGGTGAAAACTCTATTATTCATAATTTTTAAACTGGAATGAATAAAGTGCCAAGAGATTACATGTAGAGAACTTTAAACATGTAGTTTAACTTTGAGAGTAGGATGAAGTACATGAGCTTCTCCATTTCAAATATCTACATTTTTTTGGCATAATTATTATCAAAAGTGAGTTTTAGAGGAATATTAAAGTATTATTTTAAAAGATTCGTTATTGCTTAGAGACTGCTGGAGTCCTGAAGATAGGAGTCTTGAAAATCACATGGAAAATAAAATTTCATTTGGAGCAAAAAAGAAAATCAATATATCTTACAGAAAGCTTAAAGTTGCTGTTGCTGCCCTCAGAGGTATTCATGTTTTCATAAGAAATGTATTTCTTTAAATAAGTTTTGAGAGTATAGGATGAGAAGGATGATGGAAGGATGGTTTCTCAGATGTTTTGTTGCTTGTAATTCATTCTAGGCTAAAATGAGATATTTTTTGTGGTTTATGCGCAGGTTTTGTTATGAAAAAACCAAAAATGTGTACCTACTTTTGTGTGTTAAAGGAATCTGGGCTGTGGCAGAAATCTTATGATGTAGTAGAAAGAGGTTAATTTACACTTCAATATAGCAGCTATGCCTAGGAAAACGTATAGACTGAAAACTAAACAGAAATGCTGAAAGATCTGTAGCTATCAACAAGGAATACATTAAAAAAACCCCTAACACCTCACAGAAAATTAGTTCTAGAAGATCTATAATGCAGTAATGTAGGATAAACTATGAAGTCAGTGAAAAGGAAGTTGTATTATTATGTTAAAAAAATGGAATAAAGACTGTATGGTTAGTCTAGTGGCTTTGAAACAGCACCTTGTGTATATCATAGTTCCAATTTCAGACACTGAGGTGGCTTTCATCTGTAAATAGGATAATAAAAGCAAACTCCAGTAGGAAAAAATTATAATACCATCTTTCACCAGGTCCCCAAAATGTCTTGGCTTGTATAGTGATGATGGTGTTACTCTGAATGTCAAAGATTATTTTAGCTAGGGTTCTTGCTGCTATTTCATTATCATATATGTGTGTGTGAGTATGCCCAGCTGTTTCCTGGACAGAACACTTGCACAGTTGAAGTAAATGCGTGAGCCAGCTCAAGGGAGCATCACCTTAGCACCTGTCCTTTATATATTTCTGTTTGTACACGAGTGTAGTTCCTCAATCTGCCCATCACAAGTCAACATAAACAATCAAAGACAGAAGTGTCTTTTTTATAAGGCACACTGAATCTAGTGTGAAAGCCTCTCTTGCTCCCAGTCTTCTCATTTCACTTGCAAACTGAAGTTGAATACAATTTGAAGTATCTATTTCTCTTCCTGCAAGATATGATGCATTATTTTTCCAAGGCAAATGAATGGTGATAGTATAACTACCTCTTCTATCCCTTAATGCAATATGGAGGAATGAACCATGTCACCTGAAGGCCAGCAGATGTGACATAGAAGCCACACATTGATCTACTAATAATATTATAAACTGTGAAAGGACAAAACATGAAATGAATGAGAATGTTGCAAAACAAGTAATATAAGGTGATACTAGCTGGATTACAAACTTTAAACATGTCTGCATAGAGTTCCTTATGAGAAGTAGGTTCATTTCATACCTTTGGTGGATATAGTCTATTTGGACTTCAGCAGAACCTATGACACTGTGTCCCACAGCATACTCCTGGAAAAGCTGGCAGTCATGGCTCAGACAGCTCCACTCTTTGCTGGGTTAAGAAATGGCTGGATCGCTGGGCCCAGAGAGTGGTGTTGTATCCACATGGCCAGACACTAGTGGTGTCCCCCAGGGATCTGTGCTGAGCCCAGTCCTGTTTAATATCTTTATTGATGATCTAGATGAGGGGATTAATTTTACCATTAGCAAATTTGCAGATGACAACAAGGTGGGGGTGAGTGTTGATCTGCTGGAGAGTAGGAAGGCTCTGCAGAGGGACCTGGACAGGCTGCATGGACAGGCCCAGTCCAGTGATATGAGGTTTAACAAAAACAATTGCCAGGTCCTGCATGTTGGCCATAACAATGCCCTGAAGCACTACAGGCTGGGAATTGAGTGGCTAAACAACAGCCAGGCAGAAAGGGACCTGGAGGTGTTGGCTGACAGTGGCTGAACATGAGTCAGGGTGTGCCCAGGTGGACAAGAAGGCCAATGGCATCCTGGCCTGTATCAGCAATAGTGTGGCCAGCAATAGTGTGACTGAGGCAGTGATTGTGCCTCTGTACTCAGCAGTGGTGAGGCTTCACCCCAAATCCTGTGTCCATTCTGGGCCCTGCAATTCAAGAAAGATATGGAGATGCTGGAGATGCTCTGAGTGTGTCCAGAGAGAAAGGCAACAAGGCTGCTGAAGGGTCTGGAGCAAAAGTCCTATGAGGAGCAGCTGAGGGAGCTGGGGGTGTTTATGCTGGAGAAAAGGAGGCTCTGGGGAGACCTTATCCCTCTCTACATCTGCCTGACAGGAGGTTGTAGCCAGGTGGGAGTCGCTCTCTTCTCCCAGATAACCAGCAATAGGACAAGTGGGCACAGTCCTAAGCTGTGCCAGAGAAGGTTTAGGTTTGGCATAAGGAAGAAGTTCTTCACAGAAAGGGTGATTGAGCATTGGAAAGGGCTGCCCAGGGAGGCTGTTGAGCCACTGCCCCTGAAGTATTTAAGAAAAATTGAATGTGGCACTCAGTGCATGGTCTAGTTGACAAGGTACTGTTAGGTCATAGGTTGGACTTGATGGTCTCAAAGGTATTTTCTGACATAGTTAATTCAATCAATATGTACATCAATATGTACATCAATATGTACACTTACCACTTGAAAATAGAATTGAAAGTCTAAAACCTTGACTGGGAAAGACAATAAAGTCAGACACAGATTTCTGCCTAGCACTGCAAGATTAGGGGAGGGGGCCAATACTTAAAATAACTGATGAGGTTTTGATTAAATTAATGAAGAACAAATATGTCTGACACAGTAGTGAGTGATGCCAGAAAAACTAGGATGTTGCTAACAAAAAAAGCAAAGGTAGGTAAAGCCAAATAAATAAACAAGCACATCAATAAATGTACCTGGAGTTCTCAACCACTGACCTCATTTCCAAACAATGACCATACCACCGTTCGTGTTTCTGGTGGAACTGGTGACTGCAGACAAGGAAATTCTCAGAGGCAGGGTTTAGTTTAAATTCTAAGCTTATGTTTTATTCATACTGTCATGACCCTCTTAACTCTTTTCTAGATCAGGTCCTTGTCATGAACATGTTATGATCCTCTCTGAGTCACCCATTTTCACTTCCTTAGCACAGAAACTGAGATCTGGGGGAAAGAGGGAGAAGAACCTCCCACAAAGCAGTACCTTAGATGATCAAAAAAGTAGGAGGAAGTTAGGGAGCACACACCTGAATCCAGGTTTCCCAAATGGGAAGCATTACTGGGAGATGGATGCAGATAGATTACATTGCAAACAAAAAACCATAGAGTCTGATTGTAGTCTGGATTACCCTGAGTCATCTGGCCTGTTTGTCCAGAAAAAAGTCCACTGCAAATACCCATAATCTTGGAAGGACTTAAACTTAGCAACAACAACTATTTTTGCACTGGAATTGCCTTTTTTTCTTATAATCCATAGTTTCATTTAAAGTGAAATTAATATTGAAACTGAGTGTTCTTAACACAGGACATACCTACAGCTTCAGACTTAAAATTGATTAAGTCCCCAGAAAAAATTTCTAAAATCATTAAGGCATGTGATTGCAAGGAGGAGAGAGTAAAATTCTGTTAGTGAGAACCTCCATTCACACACAACCTAGAAGGTGGCCTGGCTTAGTATGTTTAACTTACTGCTTGTTTCAAAAAATTAATGAAAGGGCTGACTTCATTACTGTGGTTCTTTTAATCTGGCCACCTTTGTTTTGCTGAAATTCTGATGGAAAATGCCTAGGAAAGATTACCAGCTTGTTAAAGCTGGCCATGCATTCACATGGATCAGACTGCAAACAAAGTAATCACTGTGGCTGTGCTGTGGTAAGCCTGTCTACTGCTGTTGAGGCAGGAAGCAAGTCTAGCAGTAAATTCACAGGTTCCCTTCTTGCTTCTTGGGCCTTCCATGACTGAAGAACATTTTATTAGACAGTTTTTGAATAACAAGTCAGAAAGTGATCTAACAAAATGTTTAAGTATAGTTTTTGTTTTGGACACCTGATTATTGGTCCTTAGGAGTGATACTCACTCATGAAAAGGCAAGTATGTGCTGAAGGTTTTATTCAGGACTCTCTACCCATGCTGTCCCTGATGAGTTTTAACTTGACACTTCTCTCTATAAAAGAGGATCCAGGAGTCAAGATGTGGTACCCTGGAGAGAGACACCCTGAATCCTCCTTTTCATTTTCACTGCTTCTGTTGGACTCATTAGTGTAATTGCATTGAGACTCTGTAATAAATAGCATTTTAGTGGAATTGTTCATGTATTACAGAAGTGTCTTGATCAACTCAGTAGGAGAGTTGATGCATTATAATCTGCCAGTGTGGAAGGAAAAGCTTTAAATATATTTGCAAATATACTTTAATTATGTGTCATATCTTCCATCTTTTCCTTTTCTGGTTAGCTCGCCCCTGTTTGTGTTGGCAATCCAATTGTGTAAATCTCATTACATGGACTAAATTACTCAAAGACTCTGAAGCTCAAGCTGTTGATAGACCTAAAGAGAAAAATTCTGGCAGCGAAGAGAAAAATGTCTCCTTCTTTTCCATAGCAGAAACACAAAGCACATACATTACACAAGATCTTTTTCTTTCATGCTAGTAATTCTTCCCTGTAAGAGTTGCAAGTGTTTTCTCTGTACATATCAGAGCAGGATTTGCAGGTGCCTTCCAGACCATTTCTCCATTAGAGCATGTTCCAGCCTCTCCATGGAAGCAGCACCTTCCATGAAAAAATGGGCTGGGAGCTGATGCCGAGTTCTTACATTAGTCTGGCTCCTGCACAACTGAAAATAAAATGGTTCCAGTTTACAGTTTGCCAGGCCCTTTTACACATAAAGATGTACTGCTCATCTGTCAGTTTCATCATACAACTGTGGACCCCTTGGGGTGTACCAAAACAAAAATCCTGCTGGAGTGATACTGGGATATTTTCAGCTCCCATGGCAATATACTCAGATCAGAAACCATATAAGAAGAGCTTGTTGTCTTTTTATTTTGTTTTCTTAGCTTTTACTTACACGTTTGTTTCCCCTACTTCTTTTATTTTATATGCCTGCTGTTTCTCACAGAGTTATGACAAAGAGCAGGAGAAGGCATTTCTCCCAGGATCAGAGGACAACCAGCAGTCTGGAGGACAGTCGGGGAAATGGAAAAGGAGCCCTTGAGATGACAGCAAGGGCCTCTTAATGCAGTAAGATATTTTGAGCATTAAGTGCCCTGTTAGGGTGTTTAAACAGTACACAGCATTTATATCCAGTCTTGGCCTTCACTTTTGCATGTATAAATTGGATCAGGAAACTTGTCTCAAAGTGGGATCCCCTAGAAGTTTGAAAGGACTCAGGCTTGGCTTTTGGAAAAGACTAAATAGAAGATTAAAATCCAGCTTGGATTTCCTGAATGCCTTGAGTGTTGTAGTGCATTTTTATATTTTGTAATACTTTGAAGTAGTTTTGTTTTGTATTCCCATATTTTTCCCAAATGGTTTATCCCAGACTGTACCCCCCTCCCTTTACCTGTGTTATCCCTCTCCTGGGATGAGATCATCCCCAAACCCCCACCCTGGCTCTCTGTCAATCACTCAGCATCCCATCCCCCCCATCCAGAAGTTTCAGTCCAAGTTATCGAGTGATTAGCCAGAGGCCAGGGGTCAGCCCCCCAAGTCTTGCCCCATATGCTGTCCTATATGTCTATCCCCCAGTACCCATCCCTCAGAGATACCTATTGGTTGGTAAAATGTTATCTACTTTTGGTTTCCACCTCCCTTTAAATGTGACCTTCGGACATCTCCCGGGGCTCTCGGCAGGAGGTCCCCTGAGGTGCAGGAGCTCCTTCGGGACTCCTAGAATAAAACCATGGACTAACCCCTGCTAAGAGTCGGCCCTTTCTCTTCTACCGATGTCTCTGGTGTCTCTTCTGCAGCGAAGGCAACCAGCCCAGGTGCCCTCAGTACCCTCGGGGCACAGAGAGTGTCTCCCCGCTGTCGGCCGTGTCGGGGCTGCCCTCCCCGGTGTCTGCCGACTCGAGACTGGCCCAGGGTTCTTGTGAGGCTTGCAGAGGGACCGAGACACCTTGAGTACTCAGGGAAGTACTTGGATGCAGCAATAATTTTTCAGTGCAAATAAAATATATTATAATTGTGGAAGCTCCAGTCTCAGGTACATTTGGGTAGGGACTTCTCAGTATAAATAAAGAGCCCTGTTCCATTTCAATTTTGAATCTGGAACAAGAGTATTTATTATAGTATCATCTCTACTGCACATCATATTAATACATTTTTGAAAGCGATGGGAACATGGGAAAGTCCTCCAGGAAGGAATTTTTTGCATCATGGCTAAATGATGTGAGAAGATTTTAGAGATGCCAAGAGGCCCTTCTTTTTTTGTACATATGAATGCTCAGTGGTAGACACATATTTTGCCAAACTAAATGACCTTTAAGTAAACTAAGAAAACAACATTAGCAGGGAAACTTAAATCTTGCAGACGCCTGAAATCTATGAAGATACCCACAGAAAAGTCTTCATTTTATTTTTTTTAAAACACATATTTGGCTGAGAAATGTCCACAAGGATCTCTGTGTGTAAACATCTGTATAAGCTGAGCAGAAAAGACTATGAATTCTTTATTTATGAAAATGTTTTTTTGATGAACACTTAAATGTGAGTTTTGTAGAAGTTCCTTTCTGCTTGAAAAAGATATCACAAGGTGGAACCTTCTGAAGAAAGTACTTAGCATTTATATTCAAAAAATAAATTGCCATTTAATAAAGGTGCCTGTTATGGAGCATGTCGTGGATATGAATGAAAAGAGCAACAGGATCTTAGCAACAAGATGGGGAGGCATAATGTAATCTTTGGCATTTATAAATATGCAATATTTTCATTTCTGACAAGCACTCTAGGAAAAAAGCATATATATATATATATAAATGATTAATGGAAGCAGGGACAAACAGAGAAATAGAGAAAAGCAAGAGCCACAACCTTGAAGAAAAATGTGGATGAAATATCCAGTATAATCTCAGGTTACTATCAGTCACACTGACCCCCTCACAAACTTCTAAATTATGTCAACCTTTAAAAATTGATTGCTTCACTTTCTAGGTAAGTCACTGATATGTGAGTTCACTGAAGACAATACCTTTATAATAGACATTAATTTTCATGGAAAAGAATACTCTATGTGCTCTGGAATGCACTGCATTCATTTTCCTCTAAAAACTCATCTTTTTTTCCTAGTGATTGCCATATGTTTCTAATTTCTGACATTCTGTGTCGGTGGCAAAGACTATTTGAGCTTCTGTACACAACATGAGCTAAGATAGTTAACATATATTTTTATATAGTTAGGCCATTTTTCTAAAAGCAATAAATAAAATTTAACTTTTAAAGTAGATTATAGTGTACTTCTGCTGATGCCAGGTGAAACAAAAGTAGGAACTAGAGATCATTTACAGGTCTTTCTGGGAGCAGCCTGTACATTCTGCTTGCTTGTATGCCAAGACTACAAAAGGTCCTCACAATGTCAACCTTTGTTGTAAGAACAAAAGAAGAAAAAATGCCTATATCAATACACTTTTCAAACATGGGCAATTTTTTAAAAGTGAATAGCATGCATGATTAAAGGGGCCAAGTTATATTTTGCTCCTGCAAGAAAAGATTGGACACTTATTGAGAAAACTCCAAGATTTTGCACTTCGGTCTTTGAATCCACTTACACACTTTTGGAATCTCTACTTTAACATACATCAGATTTTTAAAGAATTACACTGTAGCAGTTTTGGAGTAGAGGCTTCTTTCTTCCCTGGCTTTGATTTAAACTTTTACAAAAATCTCAAATTTCTGGGTTATTTAGAAGGATGAAATAGCTTGACCAGCAGGTGGGTTCTATACCAGAGTTCCTTGTCCCACTTAAAGGTTTTGTTTTAATGCCAAATGGCAAAAAAATAATGCTCCCTTATAACCCACATGCCATCAACTTAAAAGTAATTACATCTCTATTGACTGACATATTGAGTCAATCTTTGAGGACAACAACCCCCCTCCCAAAGAGCTGTTTGCATGTCTGCAGATTCTATAAGATATTCTAACTGCTAAAGAAAACATTTCAAGCATATGAACGTTGTTTTGGAGGAGTAGAAGTAAGGATTTATCTCTTGAAGAAAGGTGGCCAATACTTCCAAAAAATCCTGCCTGTTCCTCTGTTGAATGAAGCAAGAACTTGTGTCACTTTGGGATGTCAGGTGTTCAAAATGCACTGAAATAAATTGAAACAATCTAATGATGAATTTCCAGGTTGGGTCAGTAGAGCCTGTTTAATACAACTATCTCACATCATCTACAATCTGTTCTTCGCACACATGCATGAAAAGAAAAAAAAAAGGAAAAAAGAAAGGACAGAACAATGTCATACCTTCAGCTGAAAACATTTGACTTGTTCTTACAGGCATATTCATTTTACACAGGCCTAGAATGCCACACCTGCCCTATTTTGATCTGCTGATGGACCTTAATGCACCTTTGCCTCCCAAAAAGAAAAGAATTCCAAGGGCCTTATGCAGGATCCTCTCTGGCAGCTCTTCCCAGTGTTCAGGAGCACTAAAATATTGCTCTTTGGATGAGGACAACAATGAGCAGGATGGATAATATGCATGGGTTAGGAGATAATAGGTGCTTGCCAGCATACATATTTCACTTATTTGCCCCAACTTGACAATGAGAGTATTTTCTTAACCTGATGCCAAGATATCAGCTTATCTTGGGTTTTCTTTGAATTGGGATCTGTATAATATATCTTTGGAGAAATACAATTGTAGATAAAAGAGTTGTTTGTTTTTGCCTTTTAATTACTGACTATGAATACATCAAGAGATTAAATAATGTGGAAAGGGAAGGGATATCTAAGTTAAAGAACAATGTTGGCACAAGAACTATTATGCATAATCCAGCCAGGAATTTGGTCTGGAAACCATAATAATTCAAATAATCAAAGCAATCCTGTTCTGTAATTACTTTCCTGGGGCTGTAGCATGGACTAGAAATCCAACCAATTTTAAGATGCACTTATGAGCAGCATTAGATGAAGTGGTTTAGGTAGCAGGGGACTTGAATCTATGACGCAAGAAGTACTTTCCAGTGCTGGATCATATGATCATAAATTAAATTATTGTTGCTCTACTTCTCTCCTTCAAGTAGCAGCATGGAGCAAGGAATTTTTATGTCTCTATGGTCACTTCTTTGTTATTCAATATGTTGTGAGATTGAGTTATCCTGGATAATGGTAATGGAACATGCTGGCCAGACCAGATTAAGGCTGAATCTTGGAGAAACTTCTGTGTTGAATCTCCTGTATCCATATTTCAAGCAAATAAATTCTGACAGACCAGAACTGAGCCCTGTAGCTCCTGACTGCTGCTTTTGGGCTCCCAAATATTCCAGGTTGCATGGAAACTTGATGTGGGCAAAACATTTGATGGTGTGAAACCACTACCCCATTTGATGCGCTATCATGTTTGAAAGCACTCCAGAGCTCAGTGCAGAGACCTAGGCAGCTCTGCAGAGCTGACCTTCTTACCTTTGGCTTAATGCCTGCCATGCCAGATCCTGGTAACTCAATAAACAACAACCCAGTTGGGCCTGGCTTTCCCTCTTCCAGCTCTGAGTTTCAGGAGCTGTTTTTGGCCTGAAGCAGAGCTGGAACTGACCTTCTGTGTGCAACTATTCGACTGTAATGGACCCTCTCAAAACACAGTCTGTTCCACAAATTGAACACAGACCCCAGTGCTGTCCTTCAGGTGCTAGAAGACCCCTGGGTCCCTCACAGATTTTCCTGGTGTCCAGTGAATCATGCAGGGAATAGATAAATTCATGGTCTACAGGTAATTATGCGATTCTGACAATTGTGATATATTGATGATGCAGTATACATATATTATGCACCATACTGCACACAGTATTTTAAAGCTGATTTTAAAGACATTCAGCTCCGAGGGAACATTTTAAATTTGGTTCTGACCAGTGACAATGTCTTTCTTTCTCTGCTCCAAGTTATTTTATTTTGATCTTTTCCATTTAGTAACACAGGATGGATGGGTACAAATGTGGGAGAAGTACAACCACCACGCATAAACATCCAATATTTTTATTCATCCTCTCTCCTGAGCAAATGAAAATGAGAGCTTTTAAAGCTTTTTTTCACCCTGATTTTTTTATTAGTGATCAATAAATCAGTATTTTCTCTATCTATTTTTGAGCAAGAGCAGAAATATTTTGTCTGATATTTTATAAACCTATTCAGCCAAAAGAAGACACCTGGCACAGAAAATTTCACATATGTAGTTTACATCTGTAAAATTATAAATTCTTGCCTATTAGAATGTGGAGTGTACCAGAAAATCTGACAGTCCTCTCATACCAATTTTTCCCTAGCTGCTCCCTCAGTATATTCCCAGTTATTATTGCTCAAAACTTCAAGAGAATTTCCTTCTCTCAGTAAACCATTTTAGCTTTTTTAAAGGTCTTCTCTATAAAACAGTAAGAAAATTTAATTTTTAAAGTATTTTCCTGGAAAGAAGATTTCCTTTGTACAGTCAGTTCTTCTTCATGGATGAAGGTGCCTGGAATCCTTGAGAGCCCTGGCCCTAGGACCAGGAGGGAGATACTGGAAACCCAGGAGTTCCCAGTCCTTTCATATGGCAGAATTGCTTGCGAAACCTGAATCTTGGAAATTCAGAGCTCCTGAACAAGATTTGAGAAAAGAAATACTTTTACTGGCAGAAATCCTAGCTGGCTCTACTTTTACTGGCAATTCAAGGCACTGATCTGAACTGTCCAGGACAGCAGGTGACTGGAGATTATCCCTCTTGTCAAGACACACAAAGCTGGTTATTATGAGATTCAGACTGAAGAGTAAGGCTGTATTTCTCTGCCTGGGAAAGCAGGAGCTTAAAGGTATTTGGCCCGAAATATTAGGCAAGGGTGGTAGATGGACGCACTCCTTCCTGGGGCTGGTCATCCTTTTCTGAAGAAGTGAGTGCTAACTTCAGCTGATAGCCTCTGGGTCCTAGGTCACAGACCTAATTTCTCTCTGAGTCTCAAGGAATTCAGCCTCAGACCTCCTAGCTCCCAGAGGAGTACCTCTAGGCTATACTCAGGAATGCAGAGCAAGGGCCGCCTCCAGGGACTGATATGAAAGGAAAACCAGTCAGGTGAGAAAGGACTGTCCTGCTCAATGAATGGCTGTAACTCCCTGGTGCTACTGTCCAATATGAGTCTCCCGCCACTCTGTAATTTGATGCAGTTGCTTTCAGCTGGGGCAGGTCAGAAAGCTTTGAGTGTGTCTCCAAGGTTGACTAATGCCTGATACAAACTAATGGTTGGTGCATTATCACAGAGGTAAATTTTAAAGAATCACAAAATCAATTAGGTTGGAGAAGACTTCTGAGATTATCAAGTCCAACCTGTAACACCACCATGTCCATTTGGCCATGGCACTAAATGTCACATCCAGTCTTTCCTTAAAAACCTCCAGGGGCAGTGACTCCACCATCCCCCTGGGCAGTCCATTCCAATGTCTAATATCCCTATCATCCATCTAATCACTGTAATCATCCAATGTCAAATCTTCCTAATGTCCAACCTAAACCTCCCCTGTCACAACTTCAGACCATGTGAACACCTCCCTGGGAGAAGGTATTCCTTCCAGGTAATTGTAGAGTGATAAGGTCACCCCTGAGCCTCCTTTTCTCCAGCATAAACACCCCCAACTCCTTCATAAGACTTGTGTTCCAGACCCTCCACCAGCTCCATTGCCCTCCTCTGGACTCGCTCCATGTCCTTCCTGCAATGAGGGGCCCAGAACTGGGCACAGGATTTGAGGTGCAGCCTCACCACTGCTGAGTACAGGGGGACAATCACTGACCTGATCCTGCTGGCCACACCATTGCTGATACAGGCCAGGATGCCATCGGCCTGCTTGGCCACCTGGGCACAGACTGGCTCATGTCCAGCTGCTATCAACAAGCACCCCCAGGCCTGTTTCTGCCAGGCACAGTTTTCCAGTCACTCTGCCTCCAGATTCTAATGCTGCAGGAGGTTGCTGCGACAAAAATGCAGTTTTTTTGACAAAAAAACCTTTAGCCAAATCAAGCTCCTAAATCAGACTTCAGCAATGCAATAGGAAAAGAGTTGAAAAAGATACCTCCAGTTTTTCATCTGGCTAGGGTTCTCTCTTCAGTAAACAATAGGTTAGTAAAGCTAAAATTCTCTAAGCAAACCTGACAGGTTTTTATACATTTCCAAAAGGAGGAACTTTAACATGTGTGTCTAAGTGGCTTCATCTTTGGTAACTCATGAAAAATGATAGGTAGATGGTTAGCAGTTGGTGCCAGAATCAACATTCTTTCTTTTCCTAGAAGCTGAAGATTTAAAGACTTTCCCATCAGAAGGATTTATGCAAGGATTTATGGATCCTGAAAAAGTTGGCTTAACCTGTATTATTCCTCTGTCTTTTGGACATTTTGATTTTAAATAACTGGGTTTTTTATATATAAAATTAGTGAGCACTTCTCCATGAAATCCATGAGACTACAATGTAAGCCTTCTAGTTATCTTTTCCTTTATTTAACAGTTTTGCATGCTTGGTGTAATACTTATCACTGGAGAATTTGCTAAATGACACAAATTGCATATAGTAGTAATAATACTTTGATCAGTAATGAAATCCAGTTACACTAAATCCTGTTTGTTATCTAGAAATGCTTAGTAACAAGAAATTGTTATTCAAACTAATTTCCTTTCTCTGGCAGCTGTTTCTGTTTTCCCTCACCTGAACAACAGTGACCAGCCCTTGGTCCATTTTAGTATAAATCACATCTGAATTACATCTTAATCTATTTATTTGTAAAATGATTGCTTTCTTATTTCTTCTGAAACATTTGAAAAAGAAAGAAAAATCTTAAAAATGATGGCAACAAGAAATTGAGTCCATGACGGAAGTGGTCTCTATGCAAGGATTAACTGTGGTTAAAAGTTTATCACAATTAATATCAGTAATAGAAAGAGAAGAATTGCAGATACACTAGGAAAACCCACTCATTTTCATGATTAACTATCCAGCTGGGATGTTGTCAAATCAGATGACCCTGTTGTAACTCACCTGATTAAAAAACTGATTGAAATACTTTCCAAGCTACTAACTGGTTTTGAGAGTACACTAGGGAATAGTGAAGCTTTCAAGACGCTGAATTTTAGCAAGTATAGAGCCTATGTTCAGAAATGGGAAAAAGAAAGTGTCAGGGGTTTGAAGAGGAATAATCTTAACTTCAGTTCCTGGAAAAGTGCTGGAACAATAATCAGCTAAACTATTTGTAAGCACTTGGAAGATAACAGGGAGGTAAGTAACAGCCAACATGGATTTGTTGAGAATAAACCTCTCCCAGCTTTGTTTCTTCTTATGATGCAGTAGTAGGGTTTGTGCGTAAAAGAGAGTCAATAGATGCCAGATACCTCTTGACTATAGTCACAATTTTGACAGTTTCTCACATAACATTCTCATAAGCAATGTTAAGAAATTTGGTCTTAGCAAACTATAATAACATCAGTACAAGACCAAAGAATAATGTGTGATAGAGAGAAAAGTTATTATTTTTATGGATAGCACCAAGTTTGGATGACCCTCAATCACACTAAAAGGAGTAGCACACAATCATTACAAAATGGAAATATAGTCAAAAAGCTAGGATGTAAGTGAATAAACATACTCAGGCATACAGTCTGTGTAAATAATTTGATCAACAGATTGGGTGACAATTCTTCATTAAAGGCTCAGAAGGTTATCATACATCACAAAATCTGCATTAAACAATTTCATATAGCTGGGGAAAGAGGAAAATATCATCCTGAGATGTATAAACACAAGTTTCATCTGGAAGGTATGTCTACTCAATATGATAAGACCACAGCCAGAGCCAATGCTGTGATTTCAAGGTCTCTATTAAAGGGATGTATAGAGTCTTTGGAAAAAGTACAAAGTGGAAGAATGATCAGAGGTCTAGTGAGTATGATCTATGGAAAAAAATATGCCAAAGGAATTTGGAATGTTTAGACTGGAGAAGGAGTGGCTGGAGGGGGTGATAACATTCTTTAAATATGTAAAAAGTAATAAATAGAACAAACTGTTCTGTCTTTAGCAACCCAAGATTGTAGGCACTGCAGCTCAGTCCCAAGTGGCAAAACACTATCCGTGAGCAGAGTGAGGGCTGGAACAGGCTGTCTGAGGACATTGTGGACTCTGACTCTGGAAACTTAGGAGACCAACATCAGACAATCACCTGCCAAGAAGACTTTGGATATAGTCAGTCTTCTTGTGGAGAAAGATGTGGTGACTGTGAGGTTTCTTTCACTCTCTTTTCCATGGGCTATGATAAATATAAGCTAACAATAAAACACTGTATTTTTGCCCTTTAAATTCAGTATGTGGAAAATTTTTCTGAAACAAGAATTTCATAGTATCTTATTGCTAAAGAGACCACATTTCAGGCAAGGAAAATGGAGCAGTTGAAAACATCCAAAATGTCTTCAGTGCCTGCTGTGTTATACTGAGAAATAAAACAAAATATTCTCAAACTATAGAGTACAGCACATAGTTTGGTTATTTGGATGTGGCTTTCAACAACCACAGACATAGTGGAAGTTTCTTATGAGCTTCAGGGGATTTACTAGCCATCAGTGGTAACTGGACTTTCTTATTGAAAGAGATGAGATCTAACTGGCTAAGCAAAGCCACTAGCTGTCACTTTGGTGAGGAGACCTCTAAATTAAGAGTGACGGGGGAAGGAGAGGATGATCAACAATGAAGTGAGGAAGAGGTGGATTGTTAGGCAAGCAGAAGTTATGGTGTGATATGAAGCATTCCAGGTTTCTGAAGTGCATTGATCATGTGGGTAATCAATATGAGTATATGGCAAGTACTGTACTTGCAAACAAAGACCTTCTTGGGAATGTGGAAACTGGGGGCAGGTTCCGCTGCAGCAACCATGGAACATCAGAGTTCAGGGTACTGAGAGGAGGGAATAAGGCAAAAAGCAGGGTCACAGTCCCGAACTTCAGGACAAAATCTTTGACTTGCTCAGATACCCACTGGGAAGAATCCTCTTCTTTGAAGAAAAGTGGGATTCTGGTGAGCTGGTAGATATTCAAGAATGATCTTCTTCAAGCTCAAGAAACGTCCATCCCTGTGTACTGGAATTTAGGCAAAGACAGCAGCTGGACTGCATAGCTGAGGAAGATGATCTTCACAAAACTCAAACACAAAAAGGGATATGTGGAAGCAAGAGCAGGAAGAAGTATGGAGACACTTCAAGTGTGCAAGGAAAGAGCCAGACAAATCTAAATCCACCTGAAATTGTAAATGTAGAGCTTTTTTAAAAGTACATTGTCCATTAGACACAATCATTCAGCTCTGAAGAGACATATCTAATCTCAAGGATTATGTCAACTAATTTGTGAGAAATGGGAAAAAAACCTCAAAATCTATGAAGTATCACTTCAGAACAGGATGATACTGAGTTATAACTTCATGAGTATGAGTATAATACTTAAGATGTCCTCACAGAAATTAGTTATTCTGAGAACATCTTTCCTTTAATATATGGGTACAATTCTCGCTCCACAACTGAGCTAGTCCATGGCGCTCATATTCAGTAGGAAATGCAGTTTATTTTCTTATGATCCACAAAATCTTTCCTCTTTCTCTGTATCCCAATCCAGAACACACTAATCATTTTAGAGATTTCCTGGTATTAAATCAACTTTCAGCAACAAGTAGTAAGCTGGGGTTTTTTAAAGAATATTCTTTAAAAAGGTTCACGAAGAGAAGAACCTATATTCTGTTTAGAAAAATATGGCAGAAGACCAGCTTACAACTACAACAGAGAAGTACAACAGAAGATGAAGTTTAGAACCTAAAGGCAGAATAACTGAGGCAGGAGTACTATACTCTTTTAACAGGGGAGTATTACTGACAACTGAAACAAGTTTAGTGGTGGGAAGAACTTGCTACCATAAACACCTCTAAGATAAGACTGAATGAGTTTTTAGGACAGGTTGCAGATACAATGAAGCAATCTGTAGGTGCATAAATTAGGAAATAAATATGCTGAAGATTTGTATTTTATGCACATTTTCTTTTGGGCTCAATCTCAAAAATTAAAAAGTTTTCCTTCTGGTGAAAGGCATGCAACAGTGCTCCAACAAGATCACTCCAAATGCAGTGTGACTACAAGGTCCTCCAGCACATGTGGAGGACCACTATCTTTTCACTACCAGAAAAATTGTTGGAATAAAGTCCAGGAACCATAATAGAGCACTGTAAACCAAACACTTTTTATTTTTTCTTTGTGCATTAGAAGCGCACAGTAACTAAAATATTATAATGTGTTTGGTCCTGGAGCAAAGACTAGATGGATTCACTATGAGCTGAGCTTTCTGATAACCTTCAGGAAGAGAATTCCTAGAGGAGTATAACATTTTTCTGTCTTCCTTTGGCAATTAATATGTTTGTGAAGTAGAACATCATGCAAGATCTGTAATTTATTTCTCATGGTGACTTGTAGTGATTTCTGTACATCAGCAGCATTAGATTTTATTATGCCATCAGTAAGTAATTGTTCTACTACATATTGTGTTCAGTTTGCTAAATATGATTCACTGAATCATCGTTGACGACTCAGGATTTGCAAACAATGTTTCTTATGAGATCAGAAAGCATTTTCTGTGCCATCAGAGTAGCATTATTTTAAACTCATGGGTGGTTATAAACACTTTTAGTGTAAGTCTTCCCAGTCATTTGCAAAGCAGATTTTCTGAAGATTTTAAAGTTTGAAATCTTTTGAGAGTATATGAATGTTAATTTAAAAGGTTTTTTTTCTGAATTTTAGGTTATTCCTACACAAACAAAGTCTGCAGAGCACTTTTCACTGATCTTTCTAATATGGCATCAACAAGTGATTTAAAAAGCCTGCTTGGAGCTGAATCATGCAGAATAGATATTTTTTGCACACTTTGCCATGGTGTTACAACATGTCATTTGTCTTAGTCACCTTCAGTATTCTGAAATGACTCTTTAGATGACAGTTACTGAAGACATGTGTGAGTGGAATATGGAAAAGCATGTAAATTTTCCAGGAATCTCTCTAGCTTTGTTAGTATTGTTTTTGAAGTACTGTTATTTGTGTTAATCCCTACATTGTCATTTACTCAGATGAAGACATTCTTCAGTTAATTTGTACTGTGTTAGTCACAGAGTATGCAACTTGCAATCTTGCCAGAATAATATTTTCCTTTTTTATTTTCTTGCCATAGTTTGAGAACTGTTCAATATGTTCCTCCTGTTATTCAGAGCCATAAACCAACTCTGTCATTTCTCTGTGGAACACTTCTACTTCATCTGAGATACCAGAAATGAAGGTTTTATTCATAATATCTAACCTTCCTTAGCTCAATTGGTTAAAGCATGGTGCCAATAACACTGAGGTCCAGGGTTAAATCCCTTTACAGGCCATTTACTAAAGAGCTGGACTTTATGATGCTTGTGGGTCCCTTCCAACTCAGAACACTCTGTGAGTCTATGAATAGATCAGATTTACTAATTAATGATGTGTAAATATCAAAATGTTAAAAATTTGAAATATATTGTTTAAAAAAGAATAAGGGTCAGATTCTTCTGAGAAGAGAATGAACTGAGGCACATGAGCAGAACATTCTCCTTAGTGGGTGGAAAACATTTATTAACTGTATGAGTCCCTCATTGATAAACACAAGGACTGGCTTCCTCTGTTCCTTAGAAGGGCTACGAAGGGATATAAGGCAAAGATAGACCACAAATTCTGTACAAACACAGGTATCTTTTGTCAAGGGCTAAAAAAGTCTCACAAGAATGTTTTTGGTGCACATTTAAATAGAATAACAGTCAACAAATGCAGAGGACCCAGCAGACATGGTCACTGAAGAAAATACGAAAGCAATTGATAAGGAAACTGCCTGACATACAATGCACAAGAACCGTATGTGGCAGATACCAGAAAGACTTGTTGTGTAGTCAGGATGGTTGAGAATTAGGCCACTTAACCTTGGTATCAAAATCATAACTTAAATCTTGACCTGTATTATTCAAAATCTTGTCCTTATGCACAAAGATCTACATCAATATTGTTTGTCTTCTTGTAGTCTCTACTGTGTTCAGTATTAAAACCAGATCCTCATCTGCTGAAACCACTCTAAAATGAATCACCACACCTCATTAAATTGCAAATGAGAATCTAGCCAATAACATTAAAGAAAATTTTTCACACACACGTGTCAGAGAGTAAATAATGTCCCTTTCTTTCCTTTTATTTTTTTTAAAAACATAAATATTATTAAAACACCTTTTACAGTTTTCCCTCTTAGTTAACTAGCAATATTTGTCATTATGTGCCATTAAAATTATGGTTTGACTGGTGACCTTGCCAGAGACTGGCATCATCTTTAATACTTGCTGTATTGATGTGCTGAATCACTCTGCTTCTTTCCCAGGGAAGAGCAGGGAGTTGCTCTGCTCTGAAAATTCTGGGGAAATGCTGGAGATGTAGAATTTTCTTTTTTTAATGCATTCACATTAAAATGGGGAAGTATTACCAGTCTTACCAGAACAATAGCACTCGCCTTGGACATTTAGCCTGATCTGAAGGATCATTTAACTAAGAGATTTTTTTGTATAGCAAAAGCAAATCTGAGGAGCAGCACTAGAGAAAGAATATAGGCTACATCTGCCACAGAGGCAGAAGGAAATATCCAAGGGAATAGAAACCTGTAAAATGATTTCAGGAAGTTTTATTTTTATATCCAAACTCTAGAAAAACTTCATTTCAGCCTAGAAAACACAACATGCCATTGTTTAAGCTGTGTTGGATTCCTTTGGGCTATCATAGCCACATATATTTACAAGTAGTAGAGCCAGGAGGTTTCTTTCTACCTTTACCTCCTGTTGGGACATCACTTTGAAAAAAAGTTGTCAGTGAGGATGAGACATAGTCTGTGATGATGGTTTTCTTTCTCCTCTCTTTGAACATGAACTACAGCTGGCTAGATGTACACACATGATACAAGTGAGAAAAAAAACCAAACCAGTTTCACCAGTCTGAAGTAACTATATATTTATCTAGGGAAAAAACAGGTAAACTCCAGCCAGTAATAACTGTGATTGACCATAATTTATTAACCACTGCATAGCCTAGTGCATGCACAATCACTGTAGTTGCTCTTCTTCGTCTCCTAGACTTAGAAATCCAGACAGCCACAGAATCAGTGTAATGCTGAGGAATGTGTCCATTTGCAATCACTGCTGATTGCCTAAGACTAGAAGGATAACCTTGTACATAGCTTATGAGGATCAGAGCAAAAACGTAAGCAAAGGAAATGCTTGACAATTATTTTGAACTAACAATATTTTGGGAAATAGCATGTCTGGATAAGTAAGTTATTTTCATGGACAAACATGCATATAATAATTTTGCTGCTGACCTGCTGGTTAGTGTTCAGGAGGTCCTTTCATTTCTCTGTGATATATTTGCACCATCTGTACATGGGGATTAAAATGTCTCTCCAGAGTGTTTTAAGATTGATGAGAACTGTAAAGATGACTTTCACAGTGCTTACCCACAAAAGATACACTTCAGGCAAAGAAAGATGTCTCAAGCCTCCAGGGATTCCATGCTAATCAAGGGTTTATTCCAGGCACAACTTGTTCCATGGGTTAATAAAAAAAAAATCAGTCTACCAGACAGCTGAATGTATGTGCAAAAATAGGCATCTTTTTTTTCCCCTTACGGTGTCATTGCTTGAGATTTCTTAAATAACAAAGTCATACTAATTTAAAATCATATCCTAGCAATTTTTCTCAACAAGACCCCAAGCTAGGGCTAAGATGACTAGGATGACTAAATTGACTAAGATTGTAGAACCATCTTAATTTCAAACTATGACATGAAGATCATCATCAAAAGACAGAGGCACATATCTTAGCAGGTGAATAGGTTTTAATATCTGCTACATACCATGAGTTTTCAAAAAATACTAGGCAGAAACTTGGTGGGTATCAACTTGAAAACATAATATTTCACAAAGAAATACCTCGATACTGTTTAAAAGCATTCCTTGAGCAGAAAGAAACTTTATTAGGAGACACAGAAAAACTATTTGTTAATACCACAGAAATAGCCCAAAAAATATAGTACTTAAATGTGGTACTGAGGGCCAGGCACAGATTTATTCTAAGCACTAAAAGAAATACTCATCCATTAATGTCAGCCAGTGTACTCACAGACTGGATGACTGGACAGGAGAGCAGCTGCAGAGTTTTCCTGTTTATGCACAGCTACATCCAACCTTTCTGGATAACTGCTCTAATTTATAAAGTGTAGCTCTTTCCTATTAATTTAATGCTAGCTTGTGTTATTTCAGTCAGTTTGCTTTTTCAGTTCTACCAATGTACTAGTGCAGAAGTGACACAATGTACTTAAAATGTCAGTAGTAACTAGGTAACTCAGCAGGTTTTGCTTTAGACTAATAAAATCATGAAGCATTTAGGATGTCCCCAGTTAAGCGAGTACAGGATATTATTCTAAAGTGGTCATTCATCATAAGAGAAGACTGAAGTCAATGCCCTAGAAAGCCCCATGCTCTTCAAGGTTATTATGAGACAAGAATCTAGACCAAAAATTTTAACAAATGGTTAAAATGAATGTTGTCAAAATTCTCAAAATGTTTCTCAAACCAAGCATTTCACATACCCTTGATTCATCATTAATTCCAAACAAAATGAATATTTATGACATTCATGTCTTGCCAATTACTGTTCATGCATGAAACCCTGGCCTATTTCTCTGTAATTTCAATAGGGGTGAGGTTTCACCTCATATTCTTCATAAGTTGTAACTAAATCTAAGGTATATCGCAGAGCTGTCACTTGAAAAAAAAAAGGGACTTGTCTACTATTTTGCATTAACGTGTTCCTAATTTTTAAATTTTCCCATGATAAGTAGAATATTTCTGCCCATATTTGCTGAAGTACACGTAAAACTGATTAATAGCAAGAGTGGTTATTTTAAAAAATCTAGCTCTAATTGGAAGATACTACTTCATATTATTTGGCTGAGATTTTTGCAGCAAATAGAGAATTTTCTGTAATGGAGAAAGACTGTAAAATGTGTGCTTTGTAGATCTGTCACCAAAATTATTTTATTAATCATAAAATGATCAGACAATAATACTACATTTGGGCATAATGTTCACAAGTGTACAGTTTCTTGGTCTACCATATAGGACACTCGGGCCTTTAGAAAGCCATGAAAAACTTGAGAGCATTAGAACTAGATGAGGAAAGTCAAACTGAAGGCATTTTCCAGGTATTCCAGGCCATTTGTAGGACACTGCTGTGGAGCAATAAAGATCTTGCCAGAAAGAGGTGATAGTATGTCACATGCTCTAATGCATTTGACATACAGAGGCATAAACATGAGTGTTAGAAGTTTTTAGAATGTGTTAGGTGGCACTGAGCACAGCACACCACACCTCTGGCTGATTTGTCCCAGAGCTGACATATCACTGCTTGTTTACACACAGCAGAACCACAGTTTGAGATGGGACAACACCTTTGGAGACATCTAGTTCAATCTGGGGTCAGCTACAGCATCTTGCAGAGGGTTATATCTGGGTTTTAAATAACTCCAATGATGGAGATGTCACAACCTCTCTGGGAAGCCTGTTCCTATGCTCAGTCAGCTTCACATTAAAAAGAAAAAGCATTTTCTACACTTAAATAGAATTTCCTCTATTTCAATTAGCTCCCAGTGCCTCTTGTCCTGCCACTGGAAATCCCTGAGAAGATCCTGACTGCATCTTTTTTTACTACTCCTCAACATCACATTCAGAAGACCCACCTGAGCTTTCTCTTCTCTAGGCAGAACAGCCACAGCTCTCTCCTCCTGTCCTTGTATGACACATTACTGCACAGCACTGCCCGGTACTCCATAGCATAGCTGTGCCCTGAAGGATATTTTTTTTAAATTTAATCCTACAAGATTCTTAATTTTGCAGCCATATATTCCCTGATTGCTAGGATCCATGTACCAAAGTATTATAAATCCATTTTCTTAAAATATCAGGAGAGTATTATGTGAAGAGGAAATACAAGTTCAGAGCTCTTCTACCTAACAGACCAATATCAGGATCTGCACTGGAAGTTAGTGATTTCCTGAGAAATGCATGCCTGAAGCTGAGGATGTTTCATCCTGTGCACATCTGCAGACTCCTTAGTCCATATGTAAGCAAGGCTATTTTTTTTCTTAACTGATGCCCTGAAAACTCCTTTTCTCTTCATTTTCTTCTTTCATTCTCTTTATTATGGGCTTTTTCTTCAAGCCATGTCTGGCTGTGTCTTCTGGATAGAGTTCAGAGTCTGGGAAATGAACCAGCTATGCTGGTTGGTTAAATCTTTATTGTTCTCTCTTTTGGTTTCAAGTCCATGTTACAGAGGCCTCAAAATGCATTATAAACATATGTACTGTATGTGAATGAATGAGGCTGGGCAGGCAGTTATCCAACAATGACTGTGCCTAAATGCAATTCTGACCCTAACCACTTCACTGCAATGCTGTAACAGAGCCATATCCTGTTGGCAAAGCGCCACGACTTTAAAAAATTAGTGTGGTTTCAACTCTTTGGGGATTTACAGTTCCTACCAGCCTTTAGTCACTAGATGTCAGGCCTTTCTCTGGCAGGACCCATCTTAACAAAAATAATGTATTTCTGTAGTTCAGTATACTTCAAACATTTCTTATCAGCTCTGGGTGCCAAATGAATGCATGGGCTATGTTGATAAACATTACCAATGTAAAGCTAAAGTAATGATTTTTGATTATGTGAAAGAAAATGAGAGTCTTCACAAAAAAATGCATAACTTTCAAGCACAGTGCTTAATGAACTGACTAAAGAAAATAATTGAAAATATTGATCTCTTTGCAGCAGTGTGCCTCAGTAATTGTAGTAGGTCCAGTACTTATCTGGAGAGCACAATGTGCACTCTGAGCCAAACATCCAGAATCTGACATGTTACAAGACCTGCACTCTGTAACACTGAATTCTCTCAGAATTTAGAAAGACAACAGGTGCCTTGTGGGGAGTGTACTCTGATCAGATGAATAAAGCTAGAAAGAAAGAGAGCAAGGACCATTCTCTAGCCACAAGAGCAATAGCCCAACCTGTCACCTGTGCCCAAATTGTAGCCTTTCCCCTCTCCTGAACCAGGGACTCCACAATCTAAATACCCTGGGAATGGAGCCTGGCAGGGGAGGTACCCCTGGCTGGCAGTGGTCTGAGAGAGGGATGGTGACAATAACCAGGCATTGTGCAGGGTGTTACATTGTAGGGCCAGCCATGTTCTGGAATGAGAGCCTGTGCCTTTATTTTGCCCAGTTAGCTATGTAGAGGGATCACAACACACCCAGAGTAACAGCCTGGCCAGGACAGTCTGGTGGCTGCTGTCAGGGATGTGTCATGGTGGCCTTGCCAATTTCAGGCTGCCCTTCAGAGACAGATGTGCCCACTGGGTGTTAACTCACCTGGTAAACGCAGGAGGAACTAGACATGCCTCTGAAGTTGTGAGTCATGGAACTGGTGTCCTCCTGGTCTCTGCACCCACAGCCGTGTTTATGCTTCCATCCTGGCTCAAGTGTGCACAGCCTGTCCCATGCTGTGGAACACCTCAGGCACTGCGCCGTGTCTCAGTAATCCTGTTTTCTGCTGTGTCTGTTTCACTGAGCAAGGTTGAGTTGTTCTTTGAAAAATATGTATTTCATCTGTTAAGGTCAGTGAGCTCTCTGTCTGTATGTCAGCAACCTTTAATCCTATTTTGAAATGTTGATCCTTCTGTCCCTAGATTGCTGCTATCACTTTATTGCAGTTTGCTGTTAGATTTATGTTTTAATCAGAGTCACAACCTACATATATATACTTACCATTATAGATGTAATTGTTCAAATTACTAATAAACTTTATAGCAGTAGTATAGTTTGAGTTTCACATCTACCCAGGCTTACAATCCCTTTTGCAAAACACATTATGAAGATCCAATTACTCTAGCATGATTTGTACATTTGTTGAGAAGAGAGCATAACCCCAAATTAATTTCATGCAGGCAAGTGACAAAGTGACAAGTGACAAAATCCTCCATGAAACAAATTCCTTGACTGAGGTGTAGAAGCTTCCAAAGGCTGGTGCCAGCCCCAGGAGTCATTTACAGTCTAAATATTTGAAGTTTAATATTCTTGTATATTTTTTCACGCACACCCACATATACGCATATTCCTATCTGTATGGATACAAGCTGTATACATGCTACACATTATATAAGTTCTTCTTCTATTATTAGTTCTTGCATTAAATAATTTAAAAACTTACTCTTTTCCTGACATAATAAGGTATAAATACAATGGTCAAAGAAGAGATGAATAATAATATAGAAAGGAGTATTGTGGGCTTTAAAAACACAATCCAAAAACTTTCTAATAGGCAGATATGTTTTTAAAAACCTCTGAAATTTGGGAATGGAAAGGCAGCCATCAGGCCTTATGGGACTGTCATCACTGTGCATGGGTTTCCCTTCCCTCTCTAGCACATGTGGTCCTAATTGCTGTGTTGGCGAGACCATGGACCTGGATTCTTCATGAACTGGCTGTAACATTGGCAGACATTTACTCATCCACTGCTAGCAGTTTTTAATGGAAAATCTGTATCCATTCATGCTAGAAAAATGCTTGTGTTAAAACAGAGGAAAACTAAACAGAGAAAACCAGATATCAGTAGCTTTTCTCGCTGCCAAAAGTGGATATTCTACTACTTCATTAGCATTTACTGTATTAAATTTGAGGACAAAAAAGGTTAATGCAATCAAACATTTAAAAATATTTTGCAGAATTGCACATTTTTTAACCATATTTCTGAACCTGCCTATGTCCTAAATTGGAAATTATACAGCATGCGATATTAAATTGACAACTTGTTTATAGCTGACTCAAACTTATAAGCAAGACTCAATGAAAGCTGCAAAATTGCAGCTGCCATATAGGCTGATTAAGGCACATCTCCTTAGAGAGAAATAAGCACTTCACTTGTGGTTGTTGTACATATCATACAGCTGTTTGACCAGGGGAATAATAATTCTCTGTTAGAGGCCCCACTTTCCTCCAACTTTTCAGGAGTTTCTCTTCACTTACCAGGAGTCTTCCTGCACTTCACAGCTCCAAACACTCCATTGGTATTAAAAAATTCTTATCTTTACTCTGCTTCAGAGGATATTTATTCAACCATAAGAAAATGGGAATTTTGAAGTATTCTTCCAGGTCTGTCACTCACTGTGGTGTGAGAGATCACATTCAAATCTCAGATACATTAAGTTGGAGCAGAAGCTCAAGTCTTGTAACAGGAGCAGAGGTTGAGTTTAGAGCTGAAAATAACAGAATAAGAAAGAGTAATTGCACTGGTGCAGAAAACTCTGTGTGCATGACAGGAAACATAAGCAGCATGTGTTAAAAAGGGCAGATTGGCTTGAAAAGGATTTACAGCTGGAGCCCTTCAAGAATCAGTCTCCAGGACAATTTCTTATTTCAATATTTTTTCACATTTTCAATACTGAACTTGGGACAGCTAGTAAAAATCTTCCAACAAAATTTGTTGATGAACAACATCATCAAATACAGATAGATAGATAGGTAGATAGATAGATAGATAGATAGATAGATAGATAGATAGATAGATAGATAGATAGATAGATAGATAGATAGATTGATTTTCCATACTGGGAAAAGCTGAGGGATCCTGGAGTCCATGCAGCAAAGTATTACCAGAAAAAGATGGGGAAATATGCTCTGTGATGAAGAAAATTCACATTGGAAGATGTCCAAAGAAGGTCAACGAATCTGGTAAAGGGTCTGGAGCACAAGTTTTATAAAAAGCAGCTGAGAGAACTGGGGTTGTTTAGCCTTGAAAAAAGAAAGGTCAGGGGAGACCTTATTGCTCTTCTACAAATATCTGAAAGGAGGGTGTAGCCAGGTGATAGCTGGTCTCTTCTCCTGCATAAAAAGCCACAGGGTGAGATGAAATGGCCTCAAGTTGCCCAATGTGATGTTTAGATTAGACATTAGGAAAAAAGTCTTCACTGAAAGGGTGGTCAGGCTTTGGAACAGGCTGCCCAAGGAAGTGGTGGTATCCCCATGCCTGGAAGTCTTCAAAAGGTGTGTGGAAGTCGTGCTTGGGGATATGATCCCATGGTGGTGCTGGGTTGATAGTTGGACTTACTGATCTTGGAGGTCTTTCCCAAGCTAAATGATTCCAAGATTATTTGTGTGGAGGAGGGCTACCAGATTTTACAACTGAGATAAACTTTATTTGCAAAGGGATAGTAAAAGAGATTTGTTGTCTAACCTAGAAAAGACAAGGTTCAATTCAATGTTCTGAATTCTACAGCTTTGGGAGCAGAGTGTGAACTTGGAACTTGACTGCCCACTTCTTTTCAACACCCTTTGCCACCACTACTCAGTCACAATGTATTTGTTCCCACCACATCTAAATGTCAAGCTGCTATCTTATCCAATGATGGTCTGTAGTTGGTGTTCCCATATCTTGTTCTAACATGTACTCTGGCCTCTTTGTAAGATTAGACCATGCAGTTAAACTGGAAAAAATGTGCAGAGTGGGTTTAGACATTCAATTCCTTTAAACAATCTGGTCCAAAGCAACTTGTCCAAGATAACATGGGAAGCCTGTCTCAGAGTAGGAAGTCAAGTCTAATCCTAATGGCCATTTTTCTGGGAGCAATCACTGGGGACTCAGAAGAATTAAGTTCCAATCCCTTTGCAAGGTGACTCTTACAACTTAAATGAGAAATGTTGCTTTAGGTCTCAAAATTTTTTTAACAATATAGTGATAAATAGATTTGTTTCCCATTTTAACAAACTGCTGTTTCCCAACAAAATACAATTTTTTGAAAGTCTTCCAAACAGATTTTACTCCAGCATACTAACCGCTGGGGTGTAGGCTGTTTTGTATTTTAAATTAAATATTTGAAAGGATGTTACATTGATTCTATTTTAAAATGAAACCAAATGTTCAAACTTTAACATTTTTCTTAAAACAGTGTTCTAATTTTCCATCCAGGAACATTCCAGCTGCCATTTGATTCACTAGGCCATGTTTCTTATGAGTAGATGAAATGAAGTGAATTACAGAATTCTCGGCAAAGCTTGTATCAGTATTTCTATCGCATTTTTATGACCAAGGCTCAGCAGTAGCTTCTAAGTGAGAATAAATTGTTCACTTGAGGTAAATAGATTGCGGTGTTTGGTACTGACATCTCTTTTAAAATTCTGTCATTCCTTTTACACAATCACTTTCAAATGATAAAATATACATATGTAAAAATGGAAACATAATAAAAGTCTTCAGAACAAATAGAAATACTTTCTTGTGTCTCTTCATTTTGTCTCCTTATAAATTTACTGCTAATCATCAGCTCTTCTTTTGCCAAAGATGAAATGAAACCATATTTAGTAATGAAAGAAGCCCAGTAATACTTCAGCAGAAAGTTGCAGCTCTCTTGTACAAATTAAACATTAATGTCTGCTAAGTTGCCAGCAGGTAAAACTCCACTTGGACAGAGGGAAACAAGAAAAATATATTCTGCTTTGGCATTAGCAGTTTTTGCATTGAATCCTGGGATACTGAATGCTCATTTTCAGGACTAATTTCTTTAGTTGTGAGGATTTAATATTTCATTTCTAACGCCAGATCTACCTTTCATATGAAATAAGTAATTCTTGTTGCTCAATGCTTTCTTAAATATTAAACTTCATTAAAGGTTGTGGCTTTATCTCTTTAAGATAATGTGACTATCTTTCAACTGATTCCTTGGAAAATACACACTCACAATAATGCATTCTTGTTGCCTGTAACAACACCATTATTGCCTTAACCACAATCACATATCATGTGATATCTCTATATGGAAGCTGATAGGTAATCTGTCTATATAATAATTAATTTCTGTGATTTTTAAATATTTAGCTTGGTTAAATTTCTTTTCAATTTTTTCTTTTCATTCTTTTCTTTTCCTTCTTAAGGCCCTGGCTTTTCAATAATGTGCTT